>NW_024424897.1:27167079-27286595 GCF_017311325.1 Ursus maritimus | reverse complement strand
TATATATATCACTCTTGGATTCTTCACCATTCATATCCTAAAACTAAGACATTCACCTGTACAACCACAATACCATTACGACAGTAAGAAAATTAATTTAATATTATTATATAATATGTAGTACAATTAAATATCTTGACTTGTCCCCCAAGATGTCTTTTAAAATTGCTGTTTGCTTGTTTTCTTGTTTTATAATTCAGTATCTAATCAAGGCTTATCTATTAAAAGGAGAATTTCTATTTTTACATTGCATATAATGCAATATCCTCTGTGCCTTTGATACCCCATTTTTTCAAACAGAAACTATATTTCAGACCTAAAATAATGAATAATTAAAGGATGATACAAAGTTAATTAATTCATTCATTTAACAAAGTTTTATTGGGCACCTATATTATGTCATATACTGTTTCAGACTTGAAGATACAATGATGAATAAGATAGAGAAGTTCTTGTTCTCATAGAGATTGGGCTTAGGCAAAATTAGAGAGACAGACAGATAAATGTATTAAAAAACATATCCAGATAATAAGTACTATGAAAGAATGAAATAGGATATGAAAAAGATGACTTTGCTCTTTGCTTTTAAATAACAGGTTGAGGAAGTATCTCTTTGAGCAACTGCTACAGATGAAACATTGCCATTCAGTTAAAATGCTGGAGGGAAAGTCTTCCACAGGGAACAGCTACTACCACAGTACTGAGGCAGGAGGCAGGGATATACTTAACAAAGGTGCTAATAAAAGCATTCTATTTATATGACGTAATCTACTTGGGAGTCCTATGGGAGATGTTTTACTTCCTGGAGCTTATATGATGGTATGGTTTTCTCTAGACTTCAGAATTTTGCCCAATAGGCCCTGGTATCCTACAGCAATGGGCCATGGAGAAAAGAGCCAGCTGTAATCTAACGTCTCTGAATCAATTTCACACTCTACATTATCTTCCCATATTAAGGCAGGAAAATGTGGAGAAGTAGAGGGAAGAATGGGCAGATATCAGTGCACTCAGCAGAGGAGTTATTTTCTCAAAAATATCTTTCTTTTTCTTTCCCTTATTTAGGGATGCAGCAGATCATTTTGCAGGGTAGTGGTGACTATCAGAGTCAAGCAGAGATTGGTGGCAAACCACAAGGGGAAACAGAATTCAGGGGAGGTGTTGGGAAATGATAGAATAAAAGGTTGGAGGAGGTAAGGCCACAGAAGACCAGATAGTCTAGAGAAGCTTGACATCTTTGTCAGCTATTGTGTTCAAGAGAGCGGTAAGTACATAGGAAGCTGTTTGAATATGGAATTCTACCCATGCAAACAGGGGCCAGAGAAATCAGCAATGTTTTGCTGTCTGTGTGTATGTAAGGGTGTGTGCTCCAGTGCCCACTACTCACAGAGTATCTGTACTGAACTAAAACCCAGCCAACTCAGTCCATTATGTTAACTGCCAGGCTATACAGGCATTTGAAATCAGACCCGGAATTAAAGGATTCCTTACTTTCTTTCAATTTTTGGTTAGCAGATTTTATAATGTGAATGAAAAATATGATCATTAATATAAAACAGCTAACATTAGCATAGCTGAAAGATCAAGGGCTATGAAGCTCTGAGAAAGGGGATTTATATTTTGGATCTTTTACTTTAATAATAGTCACTAATATTTATTGAACATATTCTCTTGAGCTAGATACTCTGCTAAGCACTTCACATGCAGCATCTTATTATCTCTTGTTTTTAAACAAAAATAGCCCTATAGTTTTCACATGGAGAAATGGGCTTTGAGGGGTACAATAACTTGGAGATTTCACACACAGCCAGTAAGAGTAAAACTGGCACCAGAATTCTAATGTCTCTTACTCTGGTGCAGAGTTAGCTCTTCAATACTATGCTATAATGTTGCCCATTTGCTACCCATGGAACCTTGGGAGGCTTCATTATACTCTGTAACTCTGTTTTGTAACTTTTTGTCTAGGGGGTTAATATTATCTCTCACAAGGCTGTTTATGATGATTAAATGATACACAATAAGTAAAAAATCCAAGTATAGAAACTGGAATATAATAAGGACTCAACAAACATCTGTACCTATTTCCAAGCTAGGCACTTCCTTAGAATCTATGATTGACTCTAGGAGAGAACTGGTCCAGACTGCAAAGAAGCTAATGGTTACATGAAAAATGCCTTAGGCTTCCACTGCTGTTAGACCAAAGAATTATTTACAGACATTAGAAAGATAGCATCAGGGGATCTGTCTAGAATGGAATGAATAAACACATTCACTATCAAGTGTCCACTTTGAGAGAAGCAGTTTTGAAATAAGCACCAGGTGGACAAACAGCATGTGTAAATCTGCCATTGATCCACCGACTTTATCAACTCAAAACTAGAGTCTGGAAAGAAGGTATGCTGCCCAATGCAGCCAGCATATGATAAGGCATGAACACTATGGCACCAGCCAGAGCGGGGAAAAAACGTCTGTGAACACTGGAAATCAAATGGTTGTCACGCTATTCTGTGATCCATCTTGTCTTCTGCTCATGCTAATGGTTAAAGTCACAGTTTCTTCCAAACACTTCTGCAAAGAAACATGTAGGAGAGTGTCTGCTGCCCACGCAGGCTCTGTGAACCAAGCATGAGATAAAGTGCAGGTACTTAAAGGGTCATTTTCTCGGTCAATATAAAGGCTTTCTCAGATAGATGAACAGATAGATGATAGAAAGAAAGACAGACAAGTAGACAGAGATATAGAGAGCGAGATTAAAACTTCATTTGATGTTTTAAGATAAAGAATATCATATTTCAGTTTAAGAATACAGAATATCAGGGGCGCCTGGGTGGCACAGCGGTTAGGCATCTGCCTTCGGCTCAGGGCGTGATCCCAGCGTTATGGGATCGAGCCCCACATCAGGCTCCTCCGCTGGGAGCCTGCTTCTTCCTCCCCCACTTCCCCTGCTTGTGTTCCCTCTCTCGCTGGCTGTCTCTATCTCTGTCAAATAAATAAATAAATAAAATCTTTAAAAAAATACAGAATATCAAAATATTCAATAGACACAACATATACTTTAGTTCAGAGGTCAGCAAATTGTGGCCTGGAGGTCAGATCCTGCCTGTTGCCTGGTTTTGCAAATATATGGGAACACAAATACATTCATTTGTTTACATTACCAATGACTCCTTTCACACTACAGCACTGTTGAGCTGTTGCAACAGAGACCATCTGCATACACAGTCTAAAATATGTACTATCTGGCTCTTTATAGAAAAGGTTTACTGAACCTCTGATTTGGTTCAATACCACAGTCCTCTCTGTTTAATGTCACGTCTTTACTCTTCTGTTGGGAAGAGGGAGAGAGAAATCTAGGACATGCCATAACAGAAAAAAAATCAAGAGCAATGGAGAAAAAAATGAGAGATATTCAAGGACAGTGATTAAAGAAAATAAATGACCTTATGACCAGCCTCTCATAATCATATAGCCTTTAAAATCATTTTCAGAGGGCATATGGGTGGCTCAGTCTGTTAAATGTCTGACCCTTGGTTCCAGCTCAGGTCATGATCCCAGGGTCCTGGAATCGAGACCCACATTGGGCTCCCTGCTCAGTGGGGGGTCAGCTCCTCCTCCCGCCCCTTCCCCCCACTCATGTTCTCTCTCTCTTGCTCTCTATCTGAAATAAATAAATAAAATCTTTAAAATAAATGAGTAAATAAATAAAATAAAATAAAATCATTTTCAGGAAACCTATTCCTTATAATAGATCTGGAGTTGAAGGTGGTCTCAGGGAGAAGCACTGCAAAGAGGACATCCCTGTGGCCACAGATACCTCTTGGTCCTCTTGGCCTTGGTTCCCCAACAAGCCACCGGTGGCAGGAAGAGATAGAAGAGGAAAGCAGCTCCTGCCCTGGGAGCCTCATAGGCTGTATCAGGAGAGTAGCAGCCTGGGGTGGAGGCAGCCGGATCCCAGGAGTGGCTAACCCACATGCTGTAGATGCTTTTGTTGGGTGGCACCCCCAGAAGAGGACATCTAGATCCCAGAGCAGCCCTGAGGGGCCATGGGTTTCAGAAGTAACCCCCCCCTCCCCCACAGCAGGCTGGGCTGGTTGAAGGTGGGCACTAGGGACAGGATGTGGGTGGTAGTCATGGCTCCAGCCTAAAGTCCTGTCTTCCGTCACCTGCCTCAGAATGAGGTAGCACAGTTTTTGGGAAAGGAAATCAAGACCCTACTTGGTTTTGGTGCTGGTAGTGGGGAAAATAATAGCAAAAGAGTAGAAAACATTTGAAAGAAAAGGAGGAAAGGAAAGGAAAGGAAAGGAAAGGAAAGGAAAGGAAAGGAAAGGGGAAAGGGGAAGAAAGGAAGGGGAGGGAAGGGAGAGGAGAGGAGAGGAGAGGAGAGGAGAGGAGAGGAGAGGAGAGGATGAAAGATAGAAAGAAAAAGAAAGAAAGAAAGAAAGAAAGAAAGAAAGAAAGAAAGAAAGAAAGAAAGGAAGGAAGGAAGGAAGGAAGGAAGGAAGGAAGGAAGGAAGGAAGAAAGAAAGAAAGAAAGAAAGAAAGAAAGAAAGAAAGAAAGAAAAGGAAGGAAGGAAGAAAGGAAGGAAGGGGGAGGAAGGAAGGGAGGAAGGGGGAAAAGGAATGTCCTTGAATAGGGTGACAAGACACGGGTCATTCTATTGAACTTTCAGATACAAGAACAGTTCAATTGATTAAACTGACCCAACTAGAAGAATTGGGGCTGACAAATATGATGTGTGTGTGTGTGTGTGTGTGTGTGTGTGTGTGTGTGTGTTTTAAGATGTTATTCATTTATTTAGAGAGAGAGAGAGAACAAACAGGGGGAGGGGCAAAGTGAGAGGGAGAGAGAGAATCTCAAGCAGACTCCATATGCTGAGTGCAGAGCCGGACAGGGGGCTTGATCCCATGACCCTGAGATCACAACCTGAGCCAAAACCAAGGGTCAGACGTTTAACCAACTGAGCCACCCAGGCGCCCCAATATCATGGTTTTTCACACTAGCATAGATTGGAGTAAATTAAGGCAGAGGCTGATCCAAGCCCCCAGGATCAAACCCACTTGCTTCAACTCTTATGTTATGACACTAGTAAGGGCAGCTTCTTTTTAAGCAAGCACTGCCCAGAGATATTTCCAACCTAATCACAAAATGGTAAATTATTGAAACTTATTAGGTCCCCTCTACTAAACGGCCAATGAAAGGAATCACTGAATCTGAAGATTAGAGGTAATCTGGAAAGCAACCCAATACAGGCCTCTGACTTCAGCCAGCTCTCAAGTATGCCCAGCATTACCTTGTGCTGTGACGTCCTGCTTTGCTTACATTAGCTGACACTGCACCCACCCTTCCATTTCCCTTCGTATATTAAAAATCTCAACTGGATCTAAGCTATTTTTATCCGCAAATATTCCAAAAGTATTTTATATCAGGAAACCCAGATTTCATCTTAATACAAGCATTCTAGAAAAAAAATATAGAAGTAAAACCCAGATGAAGCCTAAACTAGGGCCCGGTGGCCAAAACCCACTGACCACCTGGCTCTGTGAGGCCTGAAAGTCGTGAATATTTTTTAAATGGTTTTAAGGGAAAAAAAATCAGAATATTTCATGACACATGAAAATTATGTAATATTCAAATTTCAGCACCCTTAAATAAAATTTCTTTGGAATGTAGCCATGCCCATCTGTCCATGTATTGTCTGTGGTTGCTTCTGTGCTACAACAGCAGAGCTGAGTAGTCGTGACAGAGACCACGAATGTGAAAATGCTTATGATCCGGCATCTTACAGAAAAAGTTTGTTGGCTTCTGCCTCAGAGTCTTATATTATTTATGATAAATAATCTTCCCTATCCTAGACTTCAAAACAACTTCGACAGTTATTCTAAGTTTTCATTTTTGCTCAATTGGTGTCATTTATTTCTTAGGGAGCATGCACTGGAGCACATAATTATTTCAGAAAGCAGATTTTAAAATCAATAGTCAATTATTCAGCAAACATTCGTTCATTCATTCATTCAATAAACTTCTGTGGAATAATTAAACCAGACTACTTACACTAGTCATAAAATCTTGTGATCCTGAGTTTACTAAAACCATAAAATTGCATACTTTCTTTTGTTTATCTGTGTTGTCAAAAACATGGTGCCTGGCATGTGGCAAGTGTTTAATGAATGTTTATGTGAATGAACGACCATGTGGTTTCTGTCCCAGAATAATACGTAGTCCAAGAGAAGAGACAAACACATAAAATGCAGAATTGCTTTTTTTTTTTTTCATTAGAGAGAGTGCACAGCAGGGGTTAGTGGGGGAGAGAGGGAGAGAAAGAATCCCAAGCTGGCTCAATGCACAGTGCAGAGCCCAATGCAGGGCTCAATCTCACAACCCTGCGATCATAACCTGAGCTGAAATCAAGAGTTGGATGTTTAACCAACTGAGCTACCTAGGTGCCCCAAAAGCAGACTCGCGTTAAGGACCATGAAAAGGATATAAAACACCCCTCTAATAATGGAAGAGTGAGGTCTCACAAAGGCGGCAGTTAGAGGGATCTTGAGGAGCAGAACACATACACACACACAAATACACACCCTCCACTTAATTTTTAGCTCCATGTGGGAGACAGTATAAAAAACTAGGGTTTGGAAACAAGAATGCTAGAACTAACCAAAGTGCTAGAGTGCACAAACTAGAAAGACTCATCAGAAAAAAAGACTGGCAACCAAATGCAAAAGCAAAGGAGTTAGCTCTGCAGAGGCAATTGGTGTCAAAGAGGATATCTTGGCAAGCAGAGAATTGTCAAGGCTGTCTGGACTTCGGTGACAGACTGACATTCCAGGCAGAAAGGCAGTAGCCACGAAATCTGGCAGCAGCAAAGCAAGTGACAGGGTCTCAGCAAAGGAGTGAATTTCTGAGACAGGTCCCCTCCACCTAGCCAGTGAACCAGAACCCAGTGTCTGGAGATTATGATGATAAGCGATGGGGGCCAATCTAAGCAGGCAGGAAATGTCTGGGAAATTCAGCAAGGATAATAAGCAAGTGTGCAGAGCATAATAATGAGGAGTCCTGGGATGGACAAGAAGCAGAGAACCAGTGAGACAGGCCAGCTGGAAAGTCAATAGGGTCAGAAAAGTTCATCAGCTGGAATGGTGTTCTTGCTCCAATATTGTGAGTCAGACAGCATTCTAGTCTCCAAAGGATTCAGAGGACTAGACATCATACCCAGCTAAGAGGATCTAGTCATCTAAGTAGGTGTCTGGGGTAATTTCATACACACACTCAAACACAAAATGGAACCCAGATCCTAGAACTGAAGTTGGTGGCACATATTTTGTCCAAAGAAATAAGAAAAAAAAACTTAAAAACCAAGCAAAAAACAGTAAGAAAAACTCATTAAGTTTAACAATCACTGAATCATGGCAGAAACCTGTATCATCAGATACCACCAAAATGCTTCACTGAATGCAAGCCCTGCTATATTCACTTTATTCCTCTTTCAAAATTATTTACCCGAGTGACAAACAGCAGTGAAATACCTGTAAAATTAAAATACACATATATATGTTCTTGTGAACAAAATACTGAAAGGGTGACTAAGAGTTTTGTTGGGTGCTTCTACACCTGGTAGAAAGTAGTTCACTCAAAAAAAAAATTTTTTTTTTAAGATTTTATTTATTTATTTGACAGAGACAGCCAGTGAGAGAGGGAACACAAGCAGGGGGAGTGGGAGAGGAAGAAGCAGGCTCCCCGCGGAGGAGCCCGATGTGGGACTCGATCCCGGAACGCCAGGATCACGCCCTGAGCCGAAGGCAGACGCTTTAACAACTGCGCTACCCAGGCGCCCCAATTCACTCAAAATTTAAAGATAAAAGCGAATGGATTTTCAAAAGACTTTTTGGGCATTGGCCCTTTACCCTCTTTTATTCAAACATGTTTATCAGTTACTTGGATGAGGAAACAGAACTTCTATATCAAAACATTTTAAAAATTGCACCTATAGTCTAAGGCTGGAAGGGAAAGCCAACATGATAGATGAAACATAATTGTTTAAAAAATAGCAAAAACGGTATTCATGAGTCTCTAAGAATGCAGAAGTTTGAAGTAGGTCAAAATAAACTTCGCTAGAAATTTGGGAGCATTAACTGTTTACTTCAAGGGGACCTTGGGTTCTGGTTTCATTTCTGCCATTTTGCCAACGTTGTGACTTCAAATGAGACACTAACCATTTCTGAAGCCTATGTTTCTCATGTTTCAAGGCTAGACAAGTTTTAGTTCTAACGGTAAAATCATTCTCCTATGATCATCAAGAATGGATAAAATTTGGGTAGGTAAAAGGAGAACTGGAAGGCATTCCAAGAGAGAGGCACAAAAAAATGATGACCCAGCATTAGGAATTAAAAAATATTTTTAATTTAAAAAACCCTAAAATTTTAAAAATAAATAGAAATTAAAATGAAAAAAATAAAATAAATTTAAAAAATTTTTAAAGAACACAGAGTTAGGAATGATCATGCATGTGAGGAAGTAAACTAAAAAGGCCAGGTTTCTGACTAGAAAGATTTTACAGAATGGAAGGAAGTACAATGAACAGCTATAGTGTGGCCAGATTTTTGAGAACACAGCAAGAGAAGCAGGGGGGTTGATCCTTACAATAGCGGTTAATAGGTAATTCAGTAAGTATTTTTGAACAAGTGAGTGGCAATGTGGAAGTCAAGCTGAAGCAAAGGGCAGGTTTAAAGAGGACAAGGAGGGGACTGTGCCAGCAGTCCAACTGAGGGGATACCAGGTCTTCGCACCATAGTGGAAATATGAGAGAGACAAGTGGAAAAAAGAATTAAAAGTTCATAGAATATGGCAACTAAATATACAGATGGGAACAAGTGGTTACCATGGTAACTGGGAAAAAGTGGTATCATGCACAGAGATCCTTAAGTTAGGAGGGTCTTTCAGTCTATTTGGGCTGCTATAACAAAATACCACAGTCCGCATGGCTTATAAACAATTTATTTCTCATAGCTCCTGGAGCTGGGAAGTCCAAGATCAAGGCACCCAGCATGGCCAAGTTCTGCAGAGGGCCCTCTCCCTCGTTCATAGCTGGGACTGTCTTTGCGTCTTTACATGGTGGAAGGGACAAGGGATATCTCTGGAGCCTCTTTTGGAAGAGCACCAATCCCATTCATTAGGGCTGCACTCTCATGGCCTATTCATCTTCCAAAGGCCTCACCTCCGATTACCATTAACTTAGGGGCTTAGGACTTCAACATGAATTTTGTGGGAACACAAACATTCAGACAATAACAAGAGGTGATTTTTTTCCAGTGGAAAGTATGTTAAGCATGAATATGAACACATAGTATGATGTAATTAAAAAACATCCAAACAGAAATGTCCAGGAGTGAGTTCATGATAGAGTACTGTATTTAAGTGAAAGTTTCGTGGAGACCCTATGGGAGTCTTCAGAATAAAAATAATGAAAATGGTTGTACTCTCTGAAGAAGTGAATGTAGGGATAAAAGAATAGAGGGCAGAAATCAATCCAGGCAACTCTTCTGGATTTTGCAAACAACTTTTCTCTGGATAAGGGAGAAGAAGCAAGACAAAGGAAAGGGAAAGGAGAGAGAGTTTGCTGAGCCATGTTTCCTGTTTATTTCCAAATATGTACCAAACAGCTTTACCAAAATCTATTATTTTGTGAACTGTAAGACTGCCGAGAAAGGCAAACTAGGATTCTTGTAGGCAAAGGCATGATTTCAGAAGTGGAGAGAGAGAGCACCAAACTTCAAAAATTTAAAGAAAAATTGAGAATTGGTATTTTCTGTTACTTTTGGATTTAAGAAAATAATTCAGTGACAGCTAGAGTTCCTCAGTGCTGCTACTTTTTAAATGTACCAGATAAATAGCATTGCTGCTAGCTTGACCGGAGAACATTCCCTCAGATGCTAAGATTTCCCCTTCCTTCAACATCTGAAAACAGATTTGGATCCTCCATCACCAGCCTGACTACTGCTCACAATGTCATCATCAAAATTCACCTGGACTAGGAATTTGCAAAAGAGAAGACAAACTGATGAAAATATCATCTGAGACTGGACAACTTTTGTATAAGACACAGTAACCAAGAAAAATGAGAAAATTTAGCCAGCCATTTGGCTACCTGCTCTCTGTGATGCCAACTGTCACTGAAGATGGTATAATCCAGTGAATTACGTCAATGTCCCTCATCCCCAAGGTGCACTAGAAGGAGCCCTTTTGAGACAGTGACCAGATGGAGAATCTTTTATAGGATTTCTTTTGGAAGCTCCAAATTGAAGTTATAACCTTATGTGAATTATGGGTTTTTTATTTACTTTCACAAACAAAGGGAAGTGTTATAATAACGGGGGGTATAAATTACATGAGGGTCAATTTCTGTGACTGTCTTTAACCACAAACTCCCTATGTTCCTTGAACAGGGAAAGAATGGGGTCAGACAAAGAATGATAAATTAATATTTATTTTGTACCTAACACATGCTGCATCTGTCTATATATTCTTTTCTTTTAAAGATTTGTTTATCCAGAAAGAAAGTGGAAGTGGGGAGAGGCAGAGGGACAGAGAGGACCCTGAAGCAGACAGACTCTCCATTGGGCACAAACCCTGACACAAGGGGGTCCATCCGAAGATCCTGAGATTATGACCTGAGCCAAAATCAAGCTGCTTAACCGACTGAACCACAGACGTGCCCCTGTTTATATATTCTAAGTCAATCTCTCTTTCTACATCTCACTTTCCTTAGCAGTGCAGTAGGCTAATCATAATGACCCATAAAAAAGGACAAATGATTTAATTAAAAATAGGTAAATAATATTTACATACAAGGTATAGTAAATATTCAAAAGATAATAGCTAGTACTAGTGAGTATAGGCAGTGGTGCACTGGTAAATAGACTCTGAAGGAAAAAAAAAAGCCCTCATTTATAGTATTTGTCAATTTCCACGGTACAGATACCCTCAATATGGCACATTTCCAACTACCACTGTGACATCACTGCGCATGGAGTTGAGAAGAGACGCAGAATCAGTACTCACAAGCTCATATGAGCCAGTGCTGTGTTAACTGCAGGGACAGGGAAATGGACACACTGATACATGACTGGTACCACATTCTGTTTTGTACGCTATATGGCAACAAGATTCAACATCATAAAAACAAATAGAATTTGATGGGCCAGCATATCATCAAAGTATCTCAACGTGGAAATTCTTGCAGACCAGCTCAAGATATCAGGCTATATCTGTCCCTCATAATGGAGATTTTTTTGCAGCTTTGTTAATAATAGTGAGGCTGATCAATAAATGGCTACATATGCTTACATTACACTTACACTAAAAACAATTATTTTAAAAGAAAAAACAATTATTATTATTATTATAAAGAAAAAAAGAAGGAAAGAAGGAGAAAAGAAAGAAATTTGGAAGGATAAATTGTTGCTTCTCAGGAAAGATACACAGGAAGGAGGTGTTATGGGAGCCTTTCAGATTTACTCTTTATATTTCTGTATTTTTGAATTTTTAAAATAATCATTTGTCAAAAAATGGAGCTAGTAATAATACTTAATCACAGCCTTAGTGAGAACCCAAAAATATTTGATGTATTATTTTAAAAATGTTGGTTAGGTTATTTATTTTTTTAGGTCTCATATTCTTTATCCTATAATTCAAAAACCCTATAATCTTTTATCTGTAATTATAAAAATCTTTATTTATACTATAGGTCATATAATTATAAAAATCCTGTAATTCTTTAAGCTATTGTTTCTTTAATGCCTGTGGTGATGTGCTGAAGCTGGCTCATACTGGTTAATGGGAAGATCTGAATTTTAAATTTTTTAAAATTTTGTTAAGCCAGTAGTTACAGCCATTATTATAAATAAAATTACATAATCTTATAAATAGTGCTGAAGTTAAAATTGGTTTTAGTTTAATTTCATTTATTTGTATGAAGGTAAGAAACAGTTTAACAGATCACATATTAATTTTAATGATAATAATTTTATTGGAAAAAGAGACAATTAAGATGCAACTCCATTGGTCATGGTTGAATCGCAACCATAGGTTGGCTATGGATACAAATGTTATTTATTTTATTGGCCTAAGTTTGGCCCAAAATTTATAGTTTGTGGCAACAGGATGGGTGAAAAAAAAAATAATGTAAGGAAAAAAATGCTAGAATAAAAATGACTACATAAAAATATTTTTACATAGATATATTGATATGTTAAAACGTTCCTTCATAAAACCTCAAGAAAATATTCTGAGAAAAAGCCAAAGTGTAAGGTATTAAATACTCGGTATAAAACTGATGAGTTCTTTATTTTAAAAGAACAAAATTTAAATCCCTTCAGATTTTGTATATCGAGGACCTACAGGTGCTAGGGATTATGTCAGAGACTGAGGATACAAAGACAAGAGGGACATGTGTCCCAGCCCTCAAAGGGCTTTGTAATGACATGAAAAGGGAATCTGATCACATCCACACTACAGATAAGAACAACATGCTAAGCAAGTGTTTAGCTCCCCTAGGAAGCTAGCCTCGGTCTTCCCAGAAAATGACAAAATATGCTTTAAATACAAAAAATATTTTTCAGTAATCTGAAGCTAATGATTCTCTTTCTCGAGACATAAGAGAAACAATCCTTACCTGCTCAATTGACAGAAAGCCATAAAGCAATCTTATTTCCATGAAAACTTTCATAAAGTTTTCTTTCGGAAAATATAGGAATGTTCTTCTGCAAATTTACATATCCAAGATGACTACCATTTTTTTAATCTGTTATGATTTTGGAAATTCAATAGTGCCACTTTCTAAATCTAGTAAGCCCTCTTCTTACTGGAAATTAGTGAATCTAGTTGTTTTTGAAAATGATAAGGTGCTGCATTAAAAAAAGAAATGCACGATTATTATTTTTGGAAGTGATAAATTGTTTATAAAGTAAACCAAAAAAAAAAAAAAATTCCTGAACGTTCCAAGTATTTGAGACTTACAGACTAATGTCTTAGTCAAGAGCATATGCTGATCCCAGAGGGAAATGCAGGTATGGTGGAAATCACAGAAGGAGTTAAAAATTGATGATTGGAAATAAGCGGTGTTTCTAAATTGGAGGAAATAATTCAACTATTAGTTGATATTCTATATTTTAAAGTCTTATTGTAAGGAGTGCTGACTTAAATATGTTTTGTAAACCCAAACCAAAAGCAGCTCCTCACAGGTCTGATGGAAAATAATGGCATTATATTAGAAGCCAGAAATTTCTATTTTTATTTACTATTTTTACTAATATTTTTGTTTTATTTTCATGATGTCCCTTGAACTTAAACCAACATCTAGCACACAGTAAGATCAAATATTTACCAAATAAATTCATGAACAAAAAAAGGAATGATGAAAAGAAGTACAAAATTCTATGATCGCTACAACTAGGTTCATTTCCAAGAATAACATTACATCTACTGTAACGTAATTAACTAGCTAACCCAGCAGATAATGAATTCTGGCTACTGGCTTCACACTCTCTTTAAAATAACTTAAAGATGGCATTGACAAACACACTGTCTACGCATTTATTATGGAGAATTAGCTAAGCAACTTTGAGTTTTAGTTTGTGGAACTCACATACCAGAAGAGTAAAAAGACTTGAAAATAAAACTTTCATTTTCTTTTGTTTAAAGTCCTACTATTAAGAAACTTGAAGATATGTTAGCAATCCTCTTCCTTACTTCTTTAATGAAGGAACAAAATCAAAATACGATCGAGTATATTGATAGTTGTCAAATACACGCTACTTTTAAAAAATCAGCTCTATCTCTTCTGAATTATAATTGTCAAAAGTCCATAAAAAAACAGAAGTAAAACCAAGGAATCACTGAAATATTAATTAGTAAAAGTCTTTTGAGCACACACTGAAAAGACAGTTTGCAAACCGGGAACACTCAGACCAAAACATGGAATGAGGCTCAGAGGTGTATTGTTCTAAAGCAGCTTTATGCAGTGCAAAGGCTGTGTTTGTTCTTTATGCTGTTTGCTTACAATACCAGATTTTCCTTAAAGGAAATGGAATAGGTTAGTGGTGACTTCATATCAGTTTTGGGGTACTATCTGAGTTTCACTTACTGATTTTCAGACGCTTAAGCAAGAGGTGATCCAGGTCAAGTTACTCTCGCTTATCCTGCAAAATAAGCTAAATTAGCTTTCTTTGTGTGACTAACTGGTTTTGTCTTCTCAGGGAAGTTTCAAATCTTGCTCCATTTATGTTTGATTATAACATAATGTTCATTCTTTCTTCATTTTTCCCACAATCTTTATAATTTATCCCTTTACTTTTCCTTTGTTCTCTTGAATTTCCCCATTTTCTTCCCTTCTTCATCTTCCCTGCACCGAAGTATAGGATATATTCCCTTTGCAATTCCCAGGTTTTCTGTCTTTACCACAGCTGCAGGCTAAAGGATGTAAACTCTTGGCCAGATTTTGCCACCAGCTTCCCCAAAGAAAAGAAGATATATTCTTTGTGAGTGATTGTGATAGGCAGAGGAAAATGACTTTTATTCAAGGTTTCTTCCTTTAAAAGCCTTCTAGAAGAATCAACATATCCAAACACTCTGCACGAAATCAAGATTAGATTCATGATGTGGAAATTATTCCTGGTAGAGCTTTGTGGAATCTTAGCTGTGAATAACTCTGATTGTCATTTATCAGCTTCCCTACTGCCTAACTTTTTGTGTAGTTATAATTTTCCCCTCAAGTTTATTTTCCTCTTCTGTCTTACTCAGATCATAGCATGACCTGCTAAGAGAGACGGCACATATACTGAGTACAGTCCAAAACTAGATTCCTGATCATTACCTTCTTCAGACCTAATTTGATTTAGTTTCATAAACTGTGCCCAAATCCCAACTGTTTGGGTCTTCCCGGCATGAGTGACACATGAATTAGCAATCGTTCGGATGATTCCAGCTCCCAATTTTTAAGCTGTCCCAACAAATGCCAAGTGGAAGGAAAGCAAGTCTTCCCACTGTCCCTGGCCCAAACTCCTTACTCACAGAATAAATTCTTAAATTTGGGGGTAATTTTTATACGGCATGTTAATAACCGGAACACTAAGCTTTTATCACTTTTATTAATCTTTTAAACATGATGTATAACTTCTTAAAAATATAATTGTGTGCTGTTTTTACTTTTTAGATTTTCCTACCATCCACCTACCTTGGGTTTAATTTGCACTTGTTTTTTTTTCTTTTCTTTTTTTAAATGTAATAACTTTTTTTTCTAATGTAGACATTTAAATCTACAAATTTCTCTTTAAACACTGCTTTACCTATACTCCGCAGAGTCTTATATACTGTGCTTTAATATTTATGCAATTCAAATATTTCTAGTTTTCTTTGGGTTTCACGGGCCTGTGCATTATTTACAAGTTTGTTGATTAATTTGCAAACAGTGATTTTTGGAGAGATCTTTTCTCATTGTTCTCCATTAATTCCATGAGAAAACAGTCATAGAAATTATTACAATGCTTTTAAATTTTTCAAGACATTTAGACATTTCCGGTCTTTTGTGATGAATGTTCCACAAAGATTAGAAGAAAAAAAATTCTGCAGTTTTAAAGAGTTTATATAAAACAGTTTTGTATAATTTGGTTGCCATCATTGTTCAAGTCTTATATGTCCTTTTTCTCCACATGTTCTAATGGCTACTGAGAGAAAAAAACTTCAAATGTTTGCAGATTTGTCTTGTTATCTCTTTAGTTCTATCAGTTTATGCTTTGTGTATTTAAAGCTTTGTTACTAGGTGCACACTTTGGACTGTTATATCTTCTCAATGGATAGACTTCTTTTTTTTTTTATCATTTTGAAAGGGCCTCTTTATCTAAGATAATATGCTTAATTCCAGAATATTTTTTGCAAGTTAAAATAGTTTCTCTGTCTTTGTTATGGATATATTCATTCTGCAATTATAGAGTAAAATTTAGTAACATCTTTTTTACCACTTGTTTTCTCTTTTACCTCTTACACAAACATTGGAAAATATTATTTTTCTCTGTGTTTTTATTAATTCTTTTTTATATTTCTAATGCTTAATTTCTCTACGTTGAATAATGGGCGATTTCCTCATATTTTCCAAATCACTGATTTTCTTGAATTATACCTAACCTCTTATTTATATTCTTCTAATTATTCTTTATATTATTTAAATTACTATTTTCCTATGAGTACTATTTTTCTTCTAACTAAGCCTATTTTTTCGTCATGCTGTTTTGGGCTTTGATGTTTTGTAGCTTATTTTATCTATCTACTCCTTCTATTAATGATCTCTTTCATATTTATTACCTCAAGTCCTTGGGAGTAATAATACCTCTCATTGTGGCATCTGTTTGAGTCTGCTTCTTATTTCCACAGCGTATTGTGATTTTCCTTTGGGGGATCATTTTCAGTAGAATTTCCACACCGTAAATCCCCAAAAGTCAGAAGTGATCTTCTAGAACTGTTAAGTGTTTGCGTCTAACAAGTCCCCCAGCTATAACATCAACCAATAAACAATATTTATAATACTCATTATGGGGATATTCACAATATACAGGTAATATGTTTTCCAAATCAACCTTATTGAAGTACAATTTACATAAAACAAACTAAATCCAGTTTAAGGATATGGTTAAATGAGTTGGATAAATGGATTTCTGTCATCCAAAAAGTTTTCCTTATTTTTCTTTCCATTCAGTTCCCAACCCACCCATGACTAAGAAACCACATATATGCTTCCTGTCATTATAATTAAAATTTTTCTTATGTTCAGTTTCAAGTAGAAATAGAGTTTCAGATGAAAAGAGCACGACTCTTTTATAGCTGCCTTGTTTTGATCAGCATAATATTTTGAGGGTCATTCACGTTGTATGTGTCATTAGTTTGTACATTCATATTCCTGAGTAGTATTTCATTTACTGAACACACCACAATTTGATTATCCATTCACTCACTGACAGACATTTGCACTGTTTCCAGTTTGGGTCTATAATGAATAAAGCTGTTAGGGAGATTGTTGCTCAAGTTCTTGTGTATGCATATGTTTTCTTTTCTCTTGGACTGGATCTAAAATTGAAAATTTTATGTGATGACTGTGTTTAACTTCGTCAGAAACTGACAAACTGTTTTTCCTAGTGGTTGTACTATTTTACATTACATTACTAATAGAAAAAGCATTAGTAACAGAAATGTCTGAGAGTTCTCCTTGTTCCTCAGTAACGACCGGTATTGACAGTCATTTTAATTTTAGCCATCTCATTGACTATGTAGAAACAGCTCACCGTGGAAATTTTATGTTTTTAAAATAAAGGATAGAGCAGTTTTATCACCCCTCCACATCTCAATTCCTTTGTAACCATTTTTTAGACCATATATTTCCTCCTACCTCCAGCCCCTCACAACTGACCTGTTTTCTGTTCTTATAGATTGACTTTTCCAGAATATCACCTAATAGATTCATACATTATGCAGCCTTTCTTTTACTTAGCATAATGCAGTAAGATCCATCCATGGTACTGTGTGGGTTTGTAGTTGGTTCTTTTATTCCTGAGTGATATTTGATTGTATGAATGAACCACAAACTGTCTTTCCACTCACCAAATGGGGGGGGGGGTATTCATGTTGTTTCCAGTTTTAGGTAGTTACAAATAAATTATGTGTTTATTTACCATCTACTGAATACCCAGGATTACCAACTCATTCATGTTAAAGTTAGGGCACTGATGAGAAAAATGAGACCTTGACCTTAAAATGGAGGCATCGGTTGAACACAGTCAAAATGGAGAAACTCCCCCCCCCCCCCCCTCCGAAGCAGCTTTGTTTAGTCTGCCTGAAGAGACCTAAAAGTTCTGGGCAAAAACAGCACACAGGAAACATCTGTAAATGATATTGTACAAATGTTGTTCTCAAAATAACAACAACAACAAAAAGATGAAATACCAGTGTTCTTCATGATTGGGCATGGTCTTTTGTTGAACCCTAATCCTAGATGAAAGTCAGACCAGAAAGGTGTTAAGACCACTATATAACTGGAAATACTCTAAAATGTGCCACGTTTGAGGAGTTTAGGTTTTATCCCCTCCCTTGGTTTTTATACATTACTGGCTTAGCATTTGGGAAAGTAATCATAGCTTTTAGGTAGTGAAAGGGTCATGACAGCCAATATTCCTCTTATTACTGTCTCATCACATACTCTAACCACATCATTTTCTTGACTAGTTGTTCTGTTTTCTGCTAAATCACTAAATCTAGTGCACTGCTGTCTCAGGTGTGTAACTGCAGTTCATTTATCTGGCCTGCTACAGCTGAATACATAATAATGTCCCTTTCTGTTCTCGCCTCGCCCCTTCTTCAGTGAAGAGCCTAAAGAGACTTTTTACATATTTAGGAACAAAGGTTCTTTTATTTAATGTTCTTGAGATAACTGGGGAAAAAAAGGCAGAGAGAACAGGAACTGGGCTCAAGTGACCAAGATTCAAAACTCTACCTCCATCTTGGGCCATAAGCCAAAGTTTCTCCACAATTTTGAAATAAATATTGTAACATCTATCATATTCTATTACTTCGAATAGTAAATAGATACTGCCTATGCCAGCATCTAGCCCAAACCCTGATCACTTATTAATCAAAACTATATGCACTGAAAAAAATGGGGTATCAGTCTGGGTTTGCCTCTGTATCTTTCATTCCCTTCTTCGCACTGTCATTCATAATTCATATTTTAAATTAAAATTCACTTTTTATAAACAAATATTCCATATTTATTGTTTATCAGGTTACGGGTGAATTTGCTATCGTGAATAAGAAATCATGACTGTGTCTGGAGCGTTCACTCTAAAGTAAACAACCAGCTATTTCATATGAAGAATGCTAGAAAGTAGTACGTTCATAATACTACAGGGTGATCTGTAATCAATTAATGATACTTATTCAGTATACCTCGTCTGCCACGCTCTCTCTGAAGGAGATCTAGATGAGGGCAGAGGTATGTAAGCAGGAGCAATTATGATCCTTCATTTTAGGATCTCACAATTTATCATCTCTTGTGGTGAGTGTGATTTTTCCTTCCAGGTATAGATTTTGTCAAAGGCAGCCAGCATCTAAACCATGCCTAATACATATTAGGATTTCAAAAAATATTTTATCAAAGAATGAATGAGTTTAGAGAAATGTAATGTCTTTTCTTTAGTTGTAAGTGAACTCGGGGGGGGGGAAAAAAAACACCACAACTGTTTTCATTGAAATGCAGGGGAGAGAGGAAGGTAAAACAGCCAGTGAAATTTTATGTGGGGGAGTATTTGAGGGAAAGAGTGCTTGAGAAGGAAAACTGAGCTACTTTTTAAATTTTTTATTTAAGTTCAATTAGCCAACATATAGTACACATCATTAGTTTCAGACCTAGTGTCCAACAATTTATCAGTTGCGTATAACACCCAGTGCTCATCAAATCATGTGTCCTACTTAATGCCCATCATCCAATTACACCATCCCCCCACCTACCTCCCTCCCAGCAACCCTCAGTTTGTTTCCTATAGTTAAGAGGCTCTCATGGTTTTTCTCCCTCTCTGATGACTTCCCATTCAGTTTTCCCTCCCTACCCTATGATCCTCTGTGCTGTTTCTTATATTCCATATATGAGTGAAATGATATGATAATTGTCTTTTCTCTGTTTGACTTATTTTGCTCAGCATAATACCCTCCAGTTCCATCCACTTCAATGTAAATGGTATGTATTCATCCTTTCTGATGGCTGAGTAATATTCCAATATGCATATATACCACATCTTCTTTATCCATTCATCTGTTG
The DNA here is from genome assembly GCF_017311325.1 of Ursus maritimus. Lineage (NCBI taxonomy): Eukaryota > Metazoa > Chordata > Mammalia > Carnivora > Ursidae > Ursus > Ursus maritimus. The sequence goes on along the minus strand of NW_024424897.1, from coordinate 27,266,745 downwards.
ATGGACATTTTGGCTCATTCCAGTTTTTTGTTTTGTTTTTTTTTTTTTTTAAAGATTTTATTCATTTGACAGAGAGAGAGACAGCCAGCGAGAGAGGGAACACAAGCAGGCGGAGTGGGAGAGGAAGAAGCAGGCTCATAGCAGAGGAGCCTGATGTGGGGCTTGATCCCACAACGCCAGGATCACGCCCTGAGCCGAAGGCAGACGCTTAACCTCTGTGCCACCCAGGCGCCCCTCCAGTTTTTTTTTTTTTACACCATACACAAAGATAAATTCAAAGTCGATGAAAGACCTAAATGTGAGACAGGAATCCATCAAAATCCTAGAGGAGAACACAGGCAACAACCTCTTCGACTTCAGCCGCAGCAACTTCTTGCTATACATGTCTCCAAAGGCAAGGGAAACAAAAGCAAAAATGAACTATTGGGACTTCATCAAGATAAAAAGCTTCTGCACAGCAAAGAAAACACTCAACAAAAATAAAAGGCAACCTATGGAATGGGAAAAGATATTTGCAAATGACATAGCAAATAAAGGGCTAGTATCCAAGATCTATTAAGAACTTATCAAACTTAACACCCAAAAAACAAAGAATCCAGTCAAGAAATGGGCAGAAGACATGAACAGACATTTCTCCAAAGAAGACAACCAAATGGCCAACAGACACGTGAAAAAATGCTCCACGTCACTTGGCAAAAGGGAAATACAAATCAAAATCACAATGAGATACCACCTTACACCTGTCAGAATGACTAAATAACAAGACAGGAAACAACAGATGTTGGTGAGGATGCAGAGAAAGGGAACCCTTTTACACTGTTGGTAGGAATGCAAGCTCGTAAAGCCACTCCGGAGAACAGTATGGAGGCTCCTCAAGAAGTTAAAAACAGAGCTACCCTATGACTCAGCAATTGCACTACTAGGTGTTTACCCCAAAGATACAGACGTAGTAAAAAGAAGGGGCACCTGCACCCCAATGTTAATAGCAGCGATGTCCACAATAGAACACTGAGCTACTCTTGAGTGAAAAAAGAAAAAACTGTAACACAGTGATAGATGAAGTACAGGAATCAGTCTCATAGTATTCAAATTAAAATGGCCAAGTCTTACCGAAGGATACAAGAACAAAGAAGGTCTTTCTGTTTGGTCACATTCATGGCAGTTTTTAATCTACTATTCCTCCTGATTTTAAAGCTTCCATAGAAGTTATTTTATACTTGAGTTACTTAAAATGAATTTTGTAAGTAATATAAAATAAAATAAAATAAAATAAAATAAAATAAAATGAATTAAAATAAAATGAATTTTGTTTTGTGGACCCTGAGAAACTTGCAATGTAATAACCATGTAGTGATGGTAGAGAGAGTCTGGGTTGTGGATCACAGAGCCTTAGAAATGTCTAATTCCATTTCCTGATAGAAAGTTAGAGATTCTGGCACTGAATGATGTTACCATTTTTAGTACTGAATGGCTGTGTTAAACAAAAAGGGTGGGGTGGTCTTTACAAATGTCTGGCCTGATTTCCTCCGCTGACAGAATCTTTTTTGTTAAAAGAATAATGTAGCTTTTTTTATTGATCCAAAATAATGTGTCAAGTAAGATTTTTACTGTGACAGTTACTATAACCCTGGAATTCAATAGGAAAATACACATTAATTCTAAATGTTTATTTCTTAAGCGAGTTTCTTTCTTTTATCTTCATTTTTAGAAGTCAAAGGCATTGAAATTATTATTTAAATCCAGATATATTTCAATGTGATTATTTTAAGTTACTTTGCATGAGCTATAAATCTGAGTATAAAAGAAACACTTGAAAAACTCTAATCAAGAAAAGATCAGTGATGGGAGGTGAACATTTAAGTTTCTTATCAAAGCTGTTAAAATATTATACTGGATGACTGAATTAATATCTTTAAAAACAATGACAGTCAAAACACGTCTGTGCTTATTCAGTGCTGGAAGAGAAATTAGTGAAGAATGAATTAAAAGTTAATGTGAATAATGAAATTAGTTAATGAATTAAAAGTTAATGCAATTCTACCTTTTTACAAATGCTAAATGGATTTAATATTTGGAAAATTCTCTATAACAATAGTAGATATTAATAAAAAATATATAATTTTAATGGCATTTTGCCAAATATTGCTAAGTAGATATCATATTCTAGAAGATATGCTTTTTAAGTTAGTGTGGTATTATTATGCCAGCAAAATCTTTATCTTCCTTCCAAGCAGTTTTTAGGTCTCTTTTTCCCTGTGGTCAATCCTCAGGAAAAACTAAGGAAGGAATTAATAGAGAGATTTCCTGCAGATGTATTTTTCAGCATTTTATCCTCCCTCCATACTGGTGACCCCGTGTTGGAGCAAATCATCATAATCTCTCTGTCGTTACATGTCTACAAACTAAGTCAAGAGAAACACACTCTTTTCATATTCAGAAAATAAAATAACTTTTTCTGCATCTGGGAATCCATATGTAAGTTCACAAAGTTGAGTTTGGATGGGAAATTTAAGAGAAGAATCATGATTCTCCATGGCAGACTAGGTAAAAAATTTACCCTTCTTGAAAAATGCAGAAAATAGTTACAGTTAAATTTATATATGAGTTTTCTAGATGGAGAACTAATTAATGCCATGTACATAAAGTAGTAGACAAGAGACTGAGAAGAGCAGAAAGTGGAGAAGTAGTCAGGATTAAGGTAATTAATGTAGGACCCTGTGTACCATGTTGAAGACTGGTTTTCATGCTGAGTGAGAAAGGTGGCCATTGGAGGATTTTAAGCAAAGGATTGATGTGGTTGTTGTCTTACTAAGCTGCATTTTAAAAGGATCATTCTAGTCTCTGGAGAGAACAAACCAACTGCTAAAATAGCCCAGGTGATGATGGCATGCACCACAAGGGGGAGCCCTGAAGACGATGAGCAGAAACTAATTCTGATTATGTTTTTAAGGTATGGTTTTGCTGCTAGATTAATGGGATTGTGCTAAAGTGTACATACTGAAAGAGTTTAAGATGCAACTATGTTGTGCTTTTTGTAAATGTGGGTGACAAATTCAACTTACAATATGAAGATACAAATAGACGCTTATTATGTATTTTTAATAAGATGTTACCTATCAGATCGGTTATCTGTGACAAGTGCTAAGTTCAAGTTTCATAAATTCCCTGAAATGTTAAAATAGTGAAATGTAAGTGTATATATGACTCCAAGGGAGAAATAAAAAGGAAATGCGTGATGCATTCCTCCCAATTCTCAACATACTAAAATAATTTTTATTTAAAAAAAAGAGAAGTGCATAAGAAGAAATATATTTTAAGAAGTAAGTCTTAGGAAAAATTGGATTTCTAGAAACATTACTCTTTTGGTGCTAAACAGGTAAACCATTTTCAAGAAGGGTAGATCCTTATGTTTTTGAATGAGTAACCACCTTAGGAAACCCTTGTGAAGTATGGATTTTTACAGGGAGTATCTATGCCAAGAAAACTGAAGCAACTGACTCTCCTACTCTTAGATCACAGGCAAACCACTCCAATAGACCCACCTGATTTATCACTTTCAGGCAAACATCTGGCAGGCACATAAAAGTGAATAGGTGCTGAGGTACCCCTTCCTCTGCGGGAAGACTGAACTAAATATGGCCTGCTCTGAAAATTTATAGATTGATAACCCTACAGTCGATCAAGCAGGATATGTTCAGAAAACAAGCCAATAATGAAATTCTGATAGTCACTCACAAATATTATTTTCTGCATGACCAATCTAAAAGTAGCATAATTTAGTGAGGTCCTGTTTACTTATCGAAGCAACAAATATTCTTTTGAATGTGTGATAAGGTAGTAGACACACCAAGATGATTAAGACAAGACTTCTGCACAGGAGAGTAAATAATTCATGGCAATACACCATGAAAAGTGCTACTGTAGCTGTCATTAGGACTCATTAACATATTTTACACATATCTGCTCTCACCTTTTAACTACATTGTGATGACTGTACTTCCCCATTCCATTTGAAGTTAGCAGAGACCATTTGAGTTGCTTTGGTCAATGAACATGAGTGGATGTGGTTTTGATCATTACTGGTTAGGAGTTCTGGGAGTCAGGCCATGATCTACCATGTCCCTTTTTTGCTGCCACAGTGACTGCAAGGGCACCGGTACAACCCTAGGCTCCATCATCTGGGTTCCTCAATACCTATTTAAGCAGAGCCCCCTTGCCAACCTCACTGGCTATGTAATGTGGCAACAAGTTAACAGCTATCGTTTTAAGAACTGGCACTGAAGGAGCAATGGTGCTATGAGAAATCAGAGCACAGGCATCATCCAGACTAAAGACTGTAAGGAAAATATCCTGGAGTATAAGAGCTCTGAGCTGAACCTTAAAAATTAGTAGGAGTAACATGAATGGAAAGGATGTGGGCCTCATGTAAGCCATACAGAAAAAAGGAGAATAATATGCTCAAAAAACTGTATGTAGTTCACCATGACTGGAGGATAAGCATCAATAGCCTGCCAATAAATAATCCTGGAAAGATATGCAAAGATCAGTTTAGGTGAGCCTTTTTTCACAAGCTTATTCTCAGTTATTCATTTTTGTTGAGACCATTAACTATTTAAAGCATGCAAAAGATCTAAAGTATGATATAATAAACACTATGTGCCTGCCACCCAGATAAAAAGTTAAATTAAAAATACATTTAAAGTACTGTCTATAAAATTCTTCATTCATCTCCTCCTCATCATCACTATAGGTAATAACTGTCCCCAATTTTGCTACACAGCTATATAACCCTAAACTATATTATTATTGTGTCTATTTGTAGATGATACACAACTATATAACGCTCTGTGCATTGTTTTTTATTGTCCTATTTTTTTTTAGAAAATAGCCTATTTTTACATGAAGGCAGGACATTCATTTAAAATGTATAAAAATGTATAGTGAATATAATTTTTCTAGTCATTGCTCTGAAAAAAAATGTCATTCAGGTCATTTACCATTTTTCACTACTACAAACCATGTTACACTGAACATTTTGTAAATGTCTCCTGGTAGATATGTATAAGAGTTTATCTAGGATATACCTGAGTGTGAAATTACTGTGTCTAAGGATACACAAATCTTAAATTATGTAGATGTTGCTAAATGAAAAAGGACATTTAGATTCATTCCAGAAGCCAGAGAAAACTCTTGAAGGACACTGAAGCAATGATCAGATTTCTGGTTTAGAAATCTCTGGCAGCAATATACAAACTTGACTGGAGTTGAGCAAAGATGTATGAAGACCTGAACTAAGGTGATGCCCAAAGGAGACGGTCACAAAGAGGAGAATCGTCAGACATTGGTGATTTCTCTTTCTTCACATATTAAGTTGAAGGTAGAGAACTATCACTGCTAACTAACTATATGCAAGAGCTTTACAACGTATTATACCTTCAAGAGTTACTGCATTGGGAGTTGAAATGACTGAATTTGAATCCTCAGTTTCATCAATTATGATGTATAACCTCTCTTTGCTTTTCTGTTTCTTCTTCTGTAAAACAGCTATAATAATAACATCAACTTCATTGGCTGGTCATTACTGTTAATTAAAATAATACACACAGATCATTTAGACAACATGTGTGGTATATAGAAGTTACTGATAAGTGTCAACTATCATTATGATTATTTTAATCCCTAAACCAAATCAAAAAGATGATAGTATCCCATACTGAAGAAACTGAGATCCAGAAAGTCTGTAACTTAGCCAGAAGCTCTGCTAGAAATCAGTAGATTTAGGATTTGGAAACTATGCTGTTCTTATGCCACATTGCCCATAGCTTTTCCCTACTCATCAGGTTTCTCTCCCTTCCTTCCTTCCTTCCTTCCTTCCTTCCTTCCTTCCTTCTTTCCTTTCTCTTTCTTTCTTTCTTCCTTTTTTTTTTTTAAGATTTTATTTATTTATTTGACAGAGAGCATGAGAGAAAGAAAGCATGAGTGGGAGGAAGGGGAGAGGGAGAGGGAGAAGCAGTCTCCCCCTGAGCGGGGAGCCTGATGCAGGGCTCGATCCTAGGTTCCTGGGATCATGACCTGATCCTAACGTAGAAGCTTAACCAGCTGAGCCACCCAGGCACCCCTCCCTTCCTTTCTTTTACGGTAGGAATCAAGGAGACTGAGTACCCAGGACAAATGATATTTAAATCAGTGACTCACCCTTCACCTTTCTACTCCACCATTTTTCTATTATTGATTATTTTTTATTCTTCAAGGTATAATTTATACTCTTCCACTTTCAAAGAAGGCAGTTTTTATGCAGCTATAGCTTTTTTTTCTAAATTAAGATCATGACATTCTTAGAAAAGAGTCTGGACTTGTTCTCAAATTTTACCCCTTTCCCCATACCAGATAAAGAGAAAACAAGTTAGTGTTCACCAATGTGTAGCTGGGAGAAGAAAAAGAAGCTGCACACTAATCTGAATTTAGTTTTTGTAAAAATCCATTTGAATATGGAAATCGAATGGAATAGAATATGCTTAGTTAGCAAAGAATTTATGTGTAAAGACATGTAATTTTGGCTACTCCAGCAAGATAATGAGGTTAATTGTGCCAGTGATCCAGATGGATGGATAAAAATAAGGGTTAACTGAACACCATTACTGATGGGCAAAAAGCCAAAATATATCCCTGTACATTCATGATTTAGTTCTGGCTAAAACTATGTTAGTGGATCTCCTGACTTTGTTTGCAACTGTTTACTTTGAAGACTGAATAATTAGTGGTAAAAACACATGGTGGGTTATTCCATTGGTGTAACTTTCAAGTGAAGGGATGTCTTAATGTTACCTTGTATCAGTGGCAATACTGGGCAATGTCTAGAGACATTTTTGGTTGTTAGAACTACAGGTGAGTGCTGCAGACATACAGGAGGTAGAGGTCAGGGATGCTGCTAAACATCCTACAATGATTCATGTCAAAATTTCAATAATACTGAGGTTGAGAAAACCTGTCCTCTATTTATGGCAGGTTGGAGTTCCATATCCCCTTCACCCTTCATCACAAAGGTGGTTAATTCTCTGTAATCCTTGGGCTCTCGATACCAGCCTGATCCCAGTGCAGAAAGCATTAAAAGGAAAATTTTTTATGGATGCCAGGTGTTAAAATGCTGTTTAAAAATAATAATAATAAACAAGGGCATCACTGCTCAGTTACAATCAGAACATCAATAAATGCTCATTGCTCATAATGTCCCTTTGGCATTAAAACATGATATGATAAATGGTCACATAGTTAATTATTTCACTACAGCTTCAACATTTAAAATACAGTTTTGGAAGCAATTAATCCAAAGTGGATTAGTGTTTGGGCAGGATTGTGATAAATAAAATGTCAACATCTTTGGCACAGAAATATAACTGCTCCCAGCACAGGTAGACTCTCCTGTACCATGAATATCCTGCATTCTTTATCTTTCTCATTTCTGTTATTGTCAACAACATTATAAAAAGCAATGAGCATTGTTCAGACAAAACAAAACAAAGACAAACTTATTTTTCCTGATCCAGCAATTGAATTTGATTTCTCTTTTATTTCCAAAGTAATGTTTTCATGACTCCTTATTAAAAAGACTAATACCTGGGTCAAAATGTGTGTGTCTACATCATATGCATCTGTGGAATACATCTCATTTATGCTCTACCATTTCTCAGTGTATTTGTTCTGTCCTCCCTCTAACACATTCTCCTCCATATTACCAGTTATCATAAATATAAACACAGAGCGCCAAGCATGTTAGTCATATATTTCAAAACTATGAATTTCACTCCCTTGCTAGTAGGATAGAGTGTTTAGTGGGGCACATAAAACTATTTTCTTTCAACACCAGACTAACTATCCAGTTTTATCTTCAATTAGCTTTCTCTTATATCCCATCTGCTTTAACTCTATGTTGCCATCCTTGAACAAAGCAGGCTGTGATCTATCAATCCATTTTTAAGACCCAGCTCAAATATCATTTCCTTTCTGAATTCAGCCTCTACTGCCTTAGAGTTTAGTCTCTTTTTCCTCTGTGTTCTAATAGTTCTGTATTATAGTATTTATTACATCTTTACAACTATGATATTAACTACTACTTTACTTTGACTTTAGGTCTACCTTCATCACTGTGATTTCCTTAGACACTGGCCATATCCTATTCTTTGCAGCACAAGAACCTCGCCATTTTGTTGCTTATGATCAGTCTTCCCACAATGTTTTTGAATAACTTAAATACTTCAAATCATTTATTTCATCTTTGCAATATTCGCCCAAGCATCTATTATATGGGGAAAAAAACTGATTATCAGTCTATTTGTTTTTGTGGCACTGGTATGGTCATCAAAAGAACAGGGAGAAAACCCAAGGATTCAAATAATATACGTCAGTGTACACTCTTCCTGGATAACCGATGCCCGGCTTACCATGTGTACTGTAGGTTAGAAATCAAATCTAAAAGTCACCATTTTAATTTATGGGGCAGACTGTCATCTTTTTCTTTTCTTCTCTGCATTTGTTGTACAGTAATTTTGATGTATTAACATGTTGCCTTTGGTGAATCAGCAACTCACTGCAGGGGGGATTATAAATAATTTTGAATGTGAGTGGTTATTATTATTCCATGAATGTTTTAGAAAGCGTTAACATTAAGTGAATGTTGATAGAAAGGACGTATGCATTTTAGCCATTTAATATATTTGTACGACCCATTAGAAGTGGCATAAAATGAGCCATCAATATTGAATAAATGTTTTAGCAACATACATTATACATTTTAAGTGGCTGGCATAAAATATGCATAACACGTGGTGCTTATTAGTAGTCTTAGACAGTTTCCTTTTTAAGAAACCATTAATATTGTGATGACCTTAGGTATACAGTAATAGGCTTTAGAGAGAGCCATCCATTAAGCCATTCTAAATTTAACTAAGAGAGAGTAAATTCCATAATTACAGACGCTCCTCCACACACAAGCATGCACTGAAGAGAATTTTTAGGTGAAAAAAATCTTCTGTGAAAGATTGGGAACCTCAAAGTGATGCAAGAAAATCTTTGGTCCCTTATCTTCTATCCTCTGTTTTCTGTGTCATCACTATCATTTACTCAGTATCTACAGGAATATCCTTTTCTGTCCCTTTTTCCCCCTTGTCCATGTCCTAGTCTAAACAAGATAATTTTTTTTCCCCAGTTCAGTCACAGAACAAGCTCTCTGGTAATTAGAGCCAGTCAGATTAAGTTTAGAATTCCAGCTCGCCCAAATCTTGCCACAGGTATGATGTCCACAAATTACAAAACCTCATTAGACCCTTAGCTATAAAATGGGGACACAACACGACTAAACTATCCAAACTGCTTTAAGTGTTGAATGGAACATGCCTAGTATGCATTTAGTATAGTGATTGTTCAATAAATGAACAATTGCTACTATCTTTATTTTCCCTTTATTTACTTATTTTTTGTATTTTCTATTCTAAATCAAGCCTCTAAGGAAATATGTTTCCAAACTGCATATGATTTTTATGATTGATATTTTTCCACGAAATAACAAGGCTGGGTTAATTTCTAATTACAACATTTTGCTCATTTATATACAAATTACCATTGTTTAAACGGTTTGGGTTAACAGACTCCTCTTAGAGCTGTGCTATCTAATACATTAGCTTCCAGACACATGTGGCAATTGAGCATATGAAATGTGCCTAGTCCAAATTGAGATATCTGTGAACATATGATATCTGTGAATATGTATAATTACACACAGGTTACAAAAATTTGGCATGAAAGAAAAAAAGAAAACATCTCATTTTTGTATTAATTACATAATGAAATGATAATATTATAGATATAGTGAAATAAACAAAATACATCAAAATTAATTCCATCTGCTTTTTTTAACTTTTAAAAAACATGCTTTCTAGAAAATTAAAAATTTCTAGATCAACTAAAATTAAAAATTTCCAGAAAACTAAAAATTAATTCCTAGAAAATCTGAATATAAAAATTATGTTTTGATTGGTCCGCTCTAGAGCACTTTGGTGAAGTGGTATTCTCTGAAAGGTAGGCTAGAGGACATGATGCAATCATACATTTGGCTAGAAAGTACATAAACGCTCACCCATTTCAACAACCCATTTTTTTCCAGAACTTAATTATTCAAGACTGCAATCTAGAAGAGGGTTGTGGCAAGACCTAAATGAAACCCTGAATGAAATGTGAGATGGTTGATGGAAGAAAGTCCTGAAGCAAAGGCAGAAAGGTCAAATTAATGTAAGATTGTACTGAGCCCGGCTGAGTTATGCAGTGGAAGTCATTTTGTGTGCCAGATGCTGAAGCAGCAGAAAAACCAAGCAGCCAAATACAAAGACTCAGAAGGCAGTGGGGGGTAGAGGTGGCGGAGCAAAAGAGGGAAGAGTAGCTGGAAAGGGTTGCAATGTATTCCTGTCTTGACAACTCTTATCATCTCATGATTCAGGTCACTCCATCCTTTTTATAGGCAATTTGGCACATTCAAGAGCACATCTTAAAGGTACAGACTTTCAATTGTTCACCTAATATACTAAAAATACTAATATAAAATAGTATTAGTTTAGTTTGAATAATAACTAACATTTACTGAGTGCTTATTATGAGTCAGGCACTCTGCTTAAGCTCTTAAATGTATAATGTCATTTATAAATGTCCCTTTGATGTAGGTATTATGCACAATTATACAGTTGATCCATCTGAGGTTTAGTAAGGAAAAGGATTCATTTAAGATCATACAGCGAGTAAGAGATGCACTGTAGAACAGACAGACATTGAGGGGATGGGCTGCGATTTAAACTCAGATTGATTCCCAAGTCCAAGTTCTTCAGCATAAGGAGATACTATATTTAAAATGCATAGGCTGGCATATCCAGGTAATGCTTTAGAAAAATTTAATGACAGGTAACTCAATATGTCTTACAATACCTCTTCAATTTTTATTAGAAAAATTACAAACATTAAAAAAAGATCAAAACAAAATCCTTATGAATCCTTCATCTAACCTGAACAACCATCCACATATACCATAATTGTTTCTGCACCCCACTCTCATGTTTGCTTACACATTTTAAAGGAAATCCAGATGTCATGGTATTTCATTCCTAAGTATTTCATTATACATCCAAAACCACTGTAGAATTTCCTTACCTAACCACATGACATTATTATGCAAACCACTATTAATCATGACTTCTTGAAATCATCTAATATTAGTCCATATAAATTTCCCTGACTACCTAGAAATATCTTTTTATAATCAATTTATTTGAATCAGGATCCAACTATGTACTGCTCATTATGTTTGTTGTTATATGTCTTAAATACTTTTAGGTTTTTTTTAATCTACACCAGTCTCTCTCTCTTTCTTACTCTCCACCCCCACTCTTTGGTTATGACATCAACTTGCTGAAAATAATTCAGCAATTATCTTACAAAACATCTATACTCTAGAATTAGCTGATTTTTTTCTTGTGGTAGCAATCACACATGATCCTTGCTCTACTATTCTCTGTTATCTCCTGAACATAGGAAGTTAAATTTAAGGACTTGATTAGATTTGGGCTCATTATTTTCCTTTGGTCTGAATAGGTAGTCTGTGGAATCATACTATATCCCGTCAGAAGATTTGTAAATGTTTACCGTCTCACTTTCCTTGATGTAAAAATAAGCAAGGGATTCAAGTTTGGACTGCTTGATCCCTTCATTGTAAGATCCCTAATTACCTCTACAGTTATTGATTTTATCATCTGAATCAATCAGAATTTAATAAAAAAACTGAGCCATTCTTTCTATTTATGGTACTAATAACAGGTAAAAAATGTGACCTTTGCAAATGAGGGGGGAGCTGGAAAGGCAAGAGTCTGGAAGGGATGTTTGAGGACCAAAGAAACAATCAGTAACCTATCTGCCTGAAAATCTGCAACAGGAATGTCAGAGAGGGCAAGTGTGCACAGCCACTGAAGCCAGATGAAAAGGAGGCTTCAAGAGAGGTAGGTGGAATCTCTGGGAGACCATGCTTCTCTAGCATTCACATCTATGATCTGCAGCTCAACACCTTTCGGTTAGACTGGGGCCACTGTTGATCCCCAGGCCAGCACTTAGGAAAATGAGCTGAACACATAGCAAAGGAAAATGAGGATATATGTGGTTGGACAGGTATCTTGCATCTATCTGTCACCATGTTTATTCACACTGACCCTCTGAAATTTATAGTTTTGGCTTCACATTGCATTCTAAGTTTTGGACAAATTACCTTTTCTACTCAACTCTAATGTGTACCCACACAAAGAAGAGAATTCTAGTAAGCATAATTGTTGGCCTTAGCCATGCTGACATAACACAACCCAGCACACCATCGATTGATGGTATTTAATTAAGGGCTGTAAAATTGTGATTTTCTAATTCTATAATTTGACATTCTAATTCTGCATTTCCTTCTGTATTTATTAGCTTAATCCTTTTCTATAGAAAATTTTTCCTCATTCACTAGACCTATTTGGTAACTCAGAAACATGTCACAGAAGTAGAATAAACGCTAAATTCCTATTAATTATAAATTTTCAGGATAATGAGTTATTGTCCTAACAACTTTCAGTGGTGTCTGATGACCAACACTTTGTTTTCTCTCTCATTTTTATCCCCTCCATCTCCTCCTTATGGGGGTAGAAGGTCTGCCATTTTGAGCTCCTGGCTTTCCTATACGTTCTTTTTAAGTCAACTGCAATATTTGTTATAATGTTCAGATCATGCCACATTTGTCCAGTGGCTCCCCTCTGTCATTTTGTACTTAATCTGCATCTTGTGCTTTGTGCTAGTTCTCAAAATTTTCTTCCCAAGTTACCACTCTGCATGTAGCTCTCTCCCATAGGGGTGATTTTTATTGGCTCGCAGTACCATTTCTTCTTACTTCCTTTTATCTTCCCTATTACAACCACACAGCTGTTAATATTATGCAGAGTCTGTTGCTAGTGAGCATTTTGGCCAATTCTACCCTTGTCTGAGATTCCTAGTGAATTATTTTTTATCTAAGTTTGTTGAAAATATCATTTAGGTTTTTCTTTTAATATTTGTTCTGTCTGTTTTATGAGAGAATTTTATGAAACACTACATTACCATCATGATCTTCCCATCGAAATTTCAACCATAATCTTTGGAGAGCTTTAAACATTAGGAATCTCTTTAATAAATTTATTCAGAAATCTACGCCCTTGAAGCCTTCACCTAAGATCGTCAGCCTTGATTCCCTACTTTTAGACTCTTAAGTTTAATTCCTTTGCATAAGACACGTCTTTAAAAATCCAACCAAAAATAATAAATAAATAAATAAATTAATTAATTAAATAAAAAATAAAAATCCAACCAAACAGTTACCATACCCCTACTGAGTCTTCTTTCCCCTGGGCATTCTCTCATTTCCTCTGAACACTTCTTACATATCCAACAAAAGGACTGTGGACTAATCTGCATGTCCAGATTTGGAGCTCTGCAATAACAAGGGTGACATGGAGAATTAATTTTTCATTGAAATTTTGACTTCCCATTGGAAGGAACAGAGAGAAGGAATAGAGATAGATGAGCTAATGATTATGGCCAGAAGCATCCAAACAAGCTTAGGATAAAAAGAGAAGAGAACACCATTGGTGCAACAAAATCAAGGACATAAAGGAGTATCCAGGAAGGAACTCATTTTCATTTAGGAGTAAGATAATGATGTGTGCTTACATTCAGTCATTTGGCAAATGGTTAACGAGCGAGGCACCCTCGTAAACATGACAGGCACTGATCTGAGTACCAGTATAGTCAATAAGGAAGGTGCTTGATCTAAATCTGGTAGAGTTCTTCCAATGTTCTTGAGAAAAATAAAAACAGAAAGAGGAAGATAATATTTTGGAAGGCTAAAAAGATATTGGTGATGGGAAATTCCTCTTTGAAGATTCTTGATCAGCAGTGTCAGGAGCTAGCCAAGACAGATAAAGAAAAACTTACAGCAAGATATTTAGCAGAAATGGTTAAAATGGGGTGGGGGGGGGCACCATAACATGGTACTATTGGAAAAGGAGTTGTTGAGTGGCTACCACAGGCATAGTAGAATATTAGTTCTGGGATCCACAAAATGCCAAGACTGCTAAGGAAAACCTGATTGTTGGGCCTCAGTCACTTTAAAGATTTACAGATTGGAAACAATATTGTAAATATAGTATTGTCACTCATGGCCATTTATACCTCCAGGCAAGCATTTTGAGTTTCTTCTCCATTGTTCTCCAGTTTGTTATCCCAATCCTCTCAACATGAACGTACATAACTAAATCCAAACTGCAGGTGTGATCTGATGATGATAGAGGTAAGTGGACTTAAACAATGTTGCCATCAGCCTTACCGATGAACTGGTGAGGTTTTGGTGAGATTTATTTTTTCTTTCTTCAAATCACTGTACACTCCCTACACTATGACACAATCTATTCTTTCAGTTATGAGAAATAAAGGACAACTGTTCTACATGGGTCCTCAGATCTTGTCTATGGAATCCTACAGCTCTGATTTTAAACAATGTATGAGAATCAACATTGGTAACTGATAATATGAAGTATTTATAGATAAAAAGTGGCCATTACTACTCCTTAGACATTTAGTGATAATTCTTAGTATCATATTTATTCCACTAAGCTTTTACTAGGTTGAAATCTTGTTGTTATATAAGATTTGATGATGCTATTGCTATTGACAGAAATCTGAGTTATGAACTATAACTGATTAAAAATCATTCAACAGGATTTTATTTAATTGGCTTCTTTTACTTTAAAATAAAGTAAGCATAATTTATACCTCTAAAATCGAGACAACTTGTTTGATAGATTTGTATGTGTGTGCATGCATGTGTACGTGTGCGTTTACATAAGTGGGTAATTTGTGAATTTACACAAATGGTATTGAAGACATGTAAAAATCAATCCTCTTTTATTTACATGTTCAACATCTCATTTACACTGAAAACAGTCCTATTTAACGTAAATTCAGGACTCCTTCAGTGTCACTGGCCATCCTGATGACAATGGTCATCATTAATATTACTACTTTTAATCAGTATTTTACAAACTATGGTCAACAAAAATTTTGTCTTGATGAATATCAGTATCCTTCTATATCCTGCCCTCATTCAATAAAGATAAGTGTGGTAAAATCCCAAACAGGACAAGAGGTTTATAAAATTCAAGGATTTAAAAATCATGAGATTAAATTTAAAAATTAACGATAATTATGGAAAACTTAATTAAAGGCCAACAACTTCATGGGAGGTAGGAATAGTTGAGAAGCAAAAGAATCTTTTGCAATGTGCTCCTTTACTTCTTTTGCTCCTTCTTTAAATATTAAATAGGCATTGATTACTATAGAGACAAATATCAGACCCTATTAAATGAGTAGTTAAATATTGACGAATGTAAAGTGGAGACCAATACTTGCTGCAGGGGACAACAGGGATTGATATTCACTGGGAGTAGGTTTAGTGTATACCCATATTATTTTCACCAAAATAATTGCAAATTCTCTCTTTTAGCATCTTTAAAGTTTATAATGTAAAACATTATTTTTTCCAAATTTATTTTGGGGCAACTAGTTTAAGAGGTCAGAAGCCAATTAAGTATTTCCTTCTTGTAGCCAAAACAAACTAACATACATATAAATATTTAGGTAAGTCATGAATTATGTTAAATATAAGGGTCCTAGAGACCTTAAATTAGGCATTTAGGGCATTTCATTTTTATACACATTTGATACAGGTGTTACTCTCTTATGGAAATCCCTTGAGTATAGATGTTCAGAATTTTTCAAATTTTTATAAAAGAAATATGAAGGCACATGCCAGCTATTAAGCAATAAATACCCTTTTGTGAATAGAGCAGCACTACACAACCACATGCATTACTATTTCGGCAGCAAGGGACATTGATACTCTCACACTAAGCAAGATAAAGGAAAACAAAACAAAGCACAGTCTCTTTTTGGTTCAGTTTAGGTCTACGTGGCAAAATCAATTTTTGCTAATTTAAGGGGAAAAAACTTCGTTTTAGGTTATTAAATTGCTTAGATGCATTTTAAAAGTTAGTCCAAAACTTTTAAATCAAGAGTCACATTATTTTTTAAAAATAGTATGGGAGGAGTACTGTTTTTTTCCTCATCCAATTAAATAAACATTCTCCGTAGCATCTTGATAAGAAGTTATCCCACCCATTAAATCACATTCAGCAAGGGATAATTCATCAGTCATTTCTGGAAAGACTTCCCAGTCATGTGGGAAGCAGAAAGGGAGGTTTGCTTTAAACATACAGAGAAGGTAACCATGGTTGGCTCTCACGCCACCCACTGCACCCCTTGGGTTCAGTGATCTTTCCTATTACCCATGTTCTCTGGATTCTTGTTCCTCCAATTGTGGTCTCAAGACCAGCAGCATTTGCAGTAACTGAGATCTTACAAGAAATGCAGAGTCTCAGTTCCTACTCCAGATCAATGAAACCAGTACCTGCATTTTAAAAAGATTCCAAGAATTTTAAGAACAACGTAAACTAATAAGGATCCACCAAGTCATGGAAAAAGAAAGTCTCAGCTGCTTCTACAGAGCCCTCTCTCCATCCTTATCATTGTTTCTGAAATTTCCATTCACTCACTTTGCTTAATGTTCGTACTTTAGGGAAACTTTCATATAAATGATAAAATTTTCCCTGTATTAGGATAAAGTGTTAAACCCTTAGCATCCATTTAAGCTTCTGGGTGGATTTCCTGGGATAAAGACTATACCTGGCAGGTGCACACAATGGGAGGGAGTCTACATAATCCATGGCTTGGTAAGGGGGGTTATTATAGAGACTAGTACTATTATGGTCTTTTCTTAAAAAGTCCAAAGGAACAGGGCCAATTTATGGGTCTTGTCCTTCGGTGAATAAAACTGGCTAGAAGAAATCTATCTGCACATAAAGCTACTATTTCAGAAAGGCCTCTGGATCTAAGATTCATGATAATACAGAGTTTTATGAGATGTTGGAAGCACTATAATTCCCTCTTGGTTTTCTTGTTATTTCTTGGGTTTATTCCCCAGCTTCCCTTTCCTTCACCAGAGGGACCTTTAGGTTTCTCTTAAGGGGCAGTCAAAAAAGGAGGAAGCTGTGGATACCATATTTTTCTTCAGAGCCAGTTTCCAAAAAAATAGAATCACAAGAACCACTGACTAAGAGGCAAACAGTTAGAGTCCCTGCTGCCTATAGCAAGAGAAAAAAACAGATGTGATAAATAGCCCTGAGGCTTAGTGATATAAGGGCTAATGTGTGGTCCCCTGCAGCATACGTTTTGGCTCTAAAGAAATTTTTAAATATTATTTTTTTAGAAGATACCTTGTTAGATTTTCTGAAAGCCTTAAAATATATTGTGTTCCAGCTGTTACATGCCAAGTGGAATGAGTAAGCAGGTAATGATGTAGGAATGTTGGGGAGGAGAAAGCAGTTTAATTTAGCTACTCGATGATCAATTGAAGAGAAAATGAATGAAAGATTCAGAGTCATGTAATGATGAATTTTATCTCTTACAATCAGGATTAATTACAAAACCTTTGACAATTTGGGGATTCAATTCACCTGAATCCTGATAAATTACAGACAATATATCAAAAGTTTACATAATTTGAGACTTACAAGCTGATTTAAACAAATAATGGTTGCATTTAATGACAAAATGTATTTTCGCTGATAGAAAAAGCAGTTTATATTAAAGAGGAATAAGTCTGACATTTTTCTGCATCTTCCTAAATATACAGGAATCACAGAATTTATTATTTGTTTCTACATAGAAACAATTTGTTTCTACATAGAAAGCCCTGCAAAAATCTTCTCCCAAAGAAAGAGGGAAAAAAAATTAAAGTGTTTCTTCACGGTTGTAAAAGGAGTATAACCCAGAATTATTATTTGAAGTTAGTTGTTTTATTAGGGGTTTGCTAATATAATTATACCTTTAAAAATTCAATTTCACTTAATAACCTAGTTTGTTAATAAATATAGAAATACTGGCAAGCCTTGTTATCATAGAATTTATTTTAAACCACCCCATATAAAGTTGATAAAGTTTTTCAACTGTAGCATGTTCAAGTTTGTATAAATATAAGTTAGTCTTCCATGTGTCCCTGTCATTGTGAGACTACTAGGTGCAATTTCACTATGAAATAACAATAGGGGAATTTGAAGCAGCTAAAACCTGAAATATTTGGAAAACCTTGGTCATCATCCCTGTTTCTCAAAGACTGAATCTAAATCACTTTAAATGATTATGCACTGAGTTTCTATTCTCTTGGACACCGAGTTCTGGGTTTGTGTATCAGATGATGACCTCAAACTTTCACTTGAGAGTATGTGTGAAGAAGGGTGAGAAAGAAGGCAGCCAAACAGATAGTTATAAGTAAGCATAGATAATAAATATATGTCTATCAGTACTATTACTAATAATAACAGCAGACAACCAGTACTACTCTGAATAATTACAACCAATTTTTGGAAGTTTACCTAAATAGGCATCATGCTAGTTATTTTATACATTAGGGTATGTATTTTATTTGCACAAAACAAAAATCTCTCTGAACCAGCTTAAAAAACAAGAGGAAATGTGCTGAATCATAACTAGTAAACAGGATTAAGTTTTGAGACAATTAGGGATAAAATTCCACAGGACTCTCTTTATTGCTCATAGCTGCAATTTTACTTACTGCCTTCTTTATGACTGAGGACTGATTTTTCTTCAAGGGGCTGAGGGAAAAGATTGCCAGGACCTTGAGGGTTACATCTCCTCAGCTTTGCCGCGAGATAAAAAAGGATTCTCCAAACCCCAACTCTACAAAAGTGAAACATCCTTAAGAAGAGTCCTCATGGAGGGATGCCTGGGTGGTTCAGTTGGTTAAGCATCTGCCTTGGCTCAGGTCATGATTCAAGGGTCCTGGGATTGAGTCCCACATCAGGCTCTCCGCTCAGTGGGGAGTCTGCTTCTCCCTCTCCCTTTGCCTTCCCCTCTGCCTGTCGCTCTGCCTGCTGTGCACACTCTCTCTGTCAAATAAATAAAATCTTTAAAAAGAAGAAGAAGAAGAAGAGTCCTCATGAGTTCTGCCCTAAACCAAGTATAATTAAGAGAATGACCAAAGTCTTACAACATTAGCCTAAAGTGGATTAGGTATCTACCCTTAGGACAATTAAGATAACCAGAGAAATAGCCCAGTTCATATTTGGGTCTCATGAAAAAATGCATATACACTCTGGTAGGGGAAGGATAGGAGAAACGACTGTAAAAAAAAAAAAAAATGGTACAGTCACAGCTACTGGTGACCAAGCAAACCATTTCGATTTGTTTCCATTTTGATTTCTGGTTGTCACAAGAATCATTCAAACTTTAAACAGAATTTTATTTTAGAGAGAGAGAACTTGACCTTATTCATGCAATTAGTGAGCTGCAGATCTAAGATGTGAACAAAGATTTATCTACTATTGTCACCAGTACTACTCTGAGAGCAGGGCAAGCATGGTCTGCCTCGATCCATGCCTCAGGGCATCTATTTACCTCATTTTGTACTGACATGTTCAGTAACAACATACCAGTATCCATAGTGGCTTCCTTTTTTTAAAAAATTATTTTTTTTATTTTTGGAGCAAGACAGTGTGCACATGCAAGCACAGGGTGAGGAGGGGCAGGGGGAGACGGAGAGAGAGAATCCCAAGCAGGCTCCACACCCAGCATAGAGCCCAATGCAGGGCTTGATCTCACAACCCTGAGATCATTAACTGAGCTGAATTCAAGAGTCTTACACATAACTGATTGAGCCACCTAGGCACCCCTCCATAGTGGCTTCCTAAAAATGTCTAAGTCCCTCTCCAGAGCTTGGGATTGCCTGGGGCTGATAGTGCCATCCTGGTGGGGTGGATGCTTGTCACTGGCTCTTGCATATCCACATTCTGGTTTCTATTCTACCTCCGGTTTATAGCCTGAGGACGGTGGCAGGCATCCCTTTCCTGTTGGGTATCTCCTACCCTACTTCTGCCGTGAACACCAGGATAGTAACTCCAGTCCCTCTGAAAGCTCCATGTCCTATGTCAATCATTCCTTCAGGAAGGTCATGCCTATCTCTTCTGAGGATTTCCAGACTCATGTTCCACATTGCCAAGGGGCTCTTCTGATGCTCTTCTGCCTCGAATCAATGTGGTGAATTTGTGTTCCCCTAGGTCATTCTTGAGCTGTGCCAGGAGAAGGATGGGATTTCTTACGCAAATGGGACTGTTCTTATTCCATCCATAGGCTTCTAGCCTATCCAACCTGTAGGTGGTACAGTGTGGAAGGCAGGAGTGTCATCACACTGAAAGAGATATTCTAGAAACACTATGAATACAGCCTAAGATTTTGAGAAGACTTGTTCAGAAGATATGTTGTTCTATCTTTACAAAGGGTCAAATTCACATCACACCTACACACACACAAACAAAAACAAGTCATCTTTCACATTTTCCTGTGTAGCCTGAATAAGACTTGCCTTTGTGGTCATCATCAACAAAGCACAGTAACAATCTTTGAGAAAGTCCTCAGAAGCCAGTTTTCACAGGAAGCATAAAGGATGATGCAATGTCATGAACAATAATGTAGTCAGCATGAAACAAATTGTATCAGGGAATTGCTGAGGCAAGAAGATCTATGTTGTTTCTCTATTAACTGGTCCCAAAGAGCCATGGCATTGTAAGAAATAACAGCTTTGCTAACTTTTTGTAGTGGTCGGAGATACAAAATTAGCCAAGAAAAGGATATCAGACAATGAAAAACAAGAGTTGGTTCTTTAACTGGAATAGGGAGAGAGGGTGTCTGGAGACTGGGAAGAATCTTCACAAACCCTGGTGGGACAATAAGCAAGCTACCTCTGCTCTGCCCATAATTCTAAATATATATCAATAATCACTATAACTTATATGGGTCCATTAGTTTTATAATATATTTTTAAAGAAAATTGTTTGTATAAACAGGAAGCCCTCAGAAATATTTTCCCGGGGATCTACACACCCTAGAGGCCTAGCGGGAACTCTGGTCGTAAATAATCAGACTTTGAGAATAGGCAAATGAAGTAGCTATAATCTGATGTGTTATGTTCCATAGCTCTCTTTAAGTACTATAGAATGAGTGCATACATTACTATGGGAAATAAGGAACTTTACTGCTGGGGCAGAGAAAGTGGGGGTAAAAAACAGGTGATATTTCTTGAAATATTAGCTGACGTAAAGATTATTTCTTAAACGATATGTATTAAAGGCTTCTTGAAATTTGGTATGAAAACGTAAAGCTTGTATAATATCTCGCAAGACAATTTTTCTCTACAGAATATTGTCAAGATGTTTATCACTTTGAAAATTAAAGCAACGATTGGGTTAATATGGTGGGAATCCTTTAATCCAAACTCCATTGTGCATCACAGGCAAGAGGAAGCATGTACTGGTCAATATACTCTCAAAAGAGAGTTCTGAATTTTTAAATATGTCTGTATAAATAAGGATATTTAGCTGATCCAAGAATAACTTGATTACCACTATTTAACAGAAGTCTTGGAAATAACTGGTTGAGAAGAAACAAAGTATCATTTGAGTTTACCATGTGTAGGAGGAAAGGAGACTGCTGACAGTCTCTTTAATAGAGCATAGCATCCGTACTTGACAGTGAAGGCCCAATACAATCTGTGGTAAAGTGCAACACTGCATAGTAGTCAATGGCTCAGGAATGTGGCAGCCTCAGTTTACATCATGCAATCCTGTCCCAGTGGTCACGCTTACCAGATGCGTCACTAGTGAAAACTACCTATTCACTCAATGCCTCATCTGCAAAATGGGAATAATAGTACCTATGTCATAGAATTGTTATAACAATTAAGTGGAGTAGTATCTGTGAGCTGTTTGGATCATTTCCTGGCACATGCTAATGTATATTAAATGCCACTTATCATTATTCTGGTAACTCTGAGAACAATGATTATCTAGCAGCTTCTGAGTCAGAAAACAGCAGAAGCCATTAATGCTACCATCAATGTGTGCTACATCCTTCATGTGTGGATAAATTCCAAGACTCATTACTATCTTCTACACCTGGATCCCAAATGGGAGAATTGGCAGGCGTTAAAGTGGAAGGGTTAAATATACGTAGGAAATTGTGCCATCACAAAATTTTCATTTTTATATAAATTGCATTCTTTTAGAAATCCTCACACTATATACAACATCAATTCCAGATGGTTTATAAATTTAAATGTGAAGAGACAATGTAGTTTCGAGATGAAAATATAGATAGAATATTTAAATGGAAAAGACTGACACAATTAGGAAAGTAAAAGGCAAGCTGCATTAAGTAGTATGGCATTTTAACGATAATAGTTCTTCCAGTCCACGAATATGGGATGTCTTTCCATTTATCTGAGCCTTCTTTAATTTCCTCTATTAATATTTTATAATTTTCAGTGTAAAGCCTTTCATCTCTTTGGGTAAGTTTATTCTTCAATGTTTTATTTTTGTTGCTATTGTGAATGGGCTTGTTTTATTAACTTCCTTTTTGGATAAACCATTATTTGTATGTAGAAATGCAACTGATTTTTTTATGTTGATTTGGATCTTGCAACTTTACTGTATTTGTTTAATAATTCTAATAGCTTTTCTGTTGGGAATCTTTAGGGTTTTCTACATGTACGATCATGGCATCTATACACAGAGACAGTTTTACTTCTATTTGGGCGCTTTTTCTTTTTCTTGATTAATTCCTCTGCCTAGGACTTCCAGTACTATGTTGAAGAGAAGTGGTAAGAATGGGCATCCTTCCCTTCTATAATCTTACAAATTAAGTTCTCAATCTTTCCCCACTGATCATAATACTAGCAGTGAGCTTTTCATACGGCCTTTATCATGTTGAGGTAAGTTCCTTCTTTACCTATTTTGTTGAGAGCTGTAGCCATGAATGGATGTGCAACATCATCAAATGCCCTTTCTGTGTCTCTTGAGATAATCATGTAGGTTTCTTGTTTGTTTGTTTCAGTTTGTTAATGTGGTGCGTCATGTTGACTGCTTCTCAGATGTTGAACTATCCTTGTGTCACAGGGATAAATTTCACTTGGTCATGAGGCATGATCCTTTTAATGAATTGTTGAATTTAGTTTGTTAGTATTTTATTGAGGAGTTTTGCATGCATACTTATCAAGGATTTGGCCTACAATTTTCTTTCTTGTAGTATCTTTGTCTGTTCTTGGTGTTAGATGGATGCTGGCCCCATAAAATGAGTTTGGAAATGTTCTCTTTTCTTCTATTTTTGGGAAGAGTTGATGAAGAATCAGTATTCTTATAATGCTATTCTTTTTTAAAGATTTTATTTATTTATTTGATCGAGAAAGAGAGAGAGAGAAGAGGAGGAGGAGCAGACGAGGAAGGAATCTCAAGCAGACTCTGCATTAAGTGTGGAGCCCAACATGGGGCTTGATCTTACAACCCTGACATCATAACCTGAGCGGAAACCAAGAGTCGGACACTCAACCAACTGAGCCACCCAGGTGCCACAAGAAGAATCAGTATTATTCTTTGAACGTTTGGTAGAATTCATTCATAAAGCCAAATGCCCAATATGGCCATAAACATATAAGAAAGGGGTTCAGGGGCGCCTGGGTGGCACAGCGGTTAAGCGTCTGCCTTTGGCTCAGGGCGTGATCCCAGCGTTATGGGATCGAGCCCCACATCAGGCTCCTCCGCTATGAGCCTGCTTCTTCCTCTCCCACTCCCCCTGCTTGTGTTCCCTCTCTCACTGGCTGTCTCTCTCTAATAAATAAATAAATCTTTAAAACAAAAAAAGGGGGTTCAAACCAAAATGACATACCTGGCCAGTAAAAACTTAAAAAAGAAAGAAACAAAGAAATGAGATGAGATGAGATGAGATGAGATGAGATGAGATGAGATGAAATGAAATGAAAAAAAAAAAAGTGCTGACAAGGATGTGAAATAACTAGAAATATGGCTACAACTACAACACTGTTGTTGTATACAGATTATAAATTTGTATAACTACTCAAGAAAACTGTTTGGTATTATCCTCTAAAAATGAATACGTACACACAAACACACATGATAACTCATTGGTTCCACTATTTGATATATAATATCTAATCAACAAAAGTGCATTCATATATTCAACAAAAGGAATGTACAAGAACGTTCATACAGCAACATCTATGAGTCAAAAACTAGAAGCAAATATTAATCCATCGTATGTTCCTGGAAAATAATCCAGGAACAAAAGAGCACATGTTATAAGATCCATTCATATAAATTTCAGAAAAGGGGGGCCAAAAACAATCTATGGTGTCTTAACTCAAGTTAGTGGCTACCTTTAAGGTGTGTTCACCTGGAATGAGCATGAAGGGAGATTCTCAGGTGTTAGTAATGGCTTATGACTTGATCTTGGGTTGGTTACACAGATTTCTTAACTCCATGAATGTTCATTTGGCTCAATTTTTGATTTATGTACTTTTCTGCACTACATTATACTTGAATAAAAAGTTAGTATAAAAAATTGCTGATGTTAAAAAAGGGCTTTATTCAATCAAACACTGTTGACACTGTAGATTGAATAGAGATAACAGCCAGATCTGTCTATAATTACTGAGTAGTGTTCTACAAGGAAGGGAGAACGTTGCACATTTCAACAAAGGAGCATCAACAGTCAAGTATGATGGCAGCAGTGGTGAACTCCAGGATTTAGAAGAGTTCCTGGTACATAAGAGCGCTCAAGAAAGGTTTGGAGTAAATGAATGTCTAAAGATGCGAAAGATTTCCAAGAATATCAAGGAGTCCTGAATGCCTGGTACATAAGGCACATGGGAAGAAACTGATGGGGAGTTAGGCACTAAAGAGCATTGCCAAGTTGTAAAGAACATTGTAAAATAAATTTGAGAATGTGAGCATGGTTCTGAGATACTGAAACAAAATGACTGCCTTAATCTTTACTTGAAACTCATTCATTTCTTCCAAAAATGATAATCTTCTTTGTTACTGAGGAACTAAAAAATGGAAATTTAATTGATATACATGAATAAGCCATGATTATTAAGGTGATAGATTTTGAGCCAAAAAAAAAAAATGATTTTACCTTTGGAAAAGCCAAGCGCAAATAATTTATCTTATATCATAAATTCATATATAAAAGAAATTCAGAATCAACAGATAATTTGAAGAACCTGCTATGATAAGGAAGTCATGTGTGGAATCTTATATCCTCAATTAATCCTGATAATAATCCCTGGTGGTAATTAATAGTTAGCCCAATTTTGAACAAGCTATTGAAGTCTCCATTCCTTTTAGTTGTACATTCATATTCACAGAACTAGTTGGTGGAATAGCCAGGAATGAGATCTAGATGTAATATTCTCATTACGCTCTTCCCATTAAAGTTTATGGATGTAAAATAAGTGGTCAGTTATTCATAAAATCCAGTCTCATACATGGACGAATTTCTCTATAACCATGGAGTGATAAAACTTTCCTAACTATGACTCAAAACTGAGAAGCCAAAAGAAAACAGCTATTGACATTTAATTGTATAAAAGTAAATAATAAATTGCATGGCAGAAACATCAGAGGCAAAGTAAATAAAATGACAATCTTCAGAAAATATTTGTAGTTTAAATTATAAATAAAGTTAATATTTATAATGTTTTAAAGGCTTTTAAAAATAGAGAGGAAAAATATCAGCTAACTTAGAGGAAATGTGCTAGAAATATGAAATGACCTTCACAGAAAAAAATGCAAAAGGAATTTAAACATATTAAGGATGCTAAACCTCACTTATAGTAAGACAGATGCAAATTAATACCTCACTGAGTTAGCATTTCTCACTTATCAAATTGGCAAAAAATCAAAAGCTTGACAATTGACTCTGTTGGCAAAGCTATAAGGAAAAAACTCTCAGATATTGCTAGTGGGAATGCAAAATGTTACTACTCTTATGGAGGGGAACTGGTAATATATACAAAAATTATATGAGCAAAATTAAGGAAAGGCTATTTACTGAACCAGTAATTGTAGTAACAAAATACTGAAAGCAGCCCAATTGCCCACCAAAAGGGGGCCCACTGAATAAAGGATGAAATACCCATGCAATGTAGCTATGAGAAAAATGCAGCTGGAAAGATGGAATGAGGTATCTCTGAGTGTGGCTGTGAAACACTAAATTGACTATATATTCCTAATGAGGTATATCCTGAGCGGTGCATGTCCTAAGGACAAAAACAAGTGTGAAAAACATTAAAACTTGTCAGTCATATTGCTGTTGGTGGTGTTAATATTTTTCTGTAACAAAAATGGGATAATGGAAATGGTTGTTTCTTTTGGCACCTTAAAGAACTCACTTTCAACATGGAGAAAAGGAACAACTGAGGGAAGACAGAAGAGATCAAGTGACAATTCTGAAACCCAGAATTTGAAGTACATCAATATAAATTCATAAAGCATCTCCTGAAATAAAAATACATATATCCCCGCTCTGTCCCTGAAAAGTCTTCAAAACGATGATTGACGCAGTGGCAATAAACAACCACGAACCCAGATTTTGTCTCCAACTATCATCTACCACTAAGAGGAACCAAGGCACCTTGTAGACATGTAACATGACGTCTAAAGCAGGAAATGTAGAAGATGCACGTGGGACATCCTGTCATATAGATGACAAGCAGGGAACATTCCTAATACTGTTTTGGTGGGGTTAAAAGGATTCAGAGTTAACTAGAAGCTCCCACTGGTCTAAGTTGAGACATTTGGCACTGAGATCAATAATAATTGGTGGATTTAAACTGTGTTTAAATCCTTGAGATGTTGTTGTTGTTGATGATGATGATGATGATGATGATGATGATGATGATGTTATTGGTAGAACAAGGAAAGCAACTTATTTTAAAAACTAGTAAATTAAAGAATTAAACATTTACCTTGATTTCCTATACAAAATATAACTTAGTTGTCCAAACCACTGAACAGGCAGGACTGTTCTTACAGAACTATTTCACCTAACAGATGAGGAAGGCATGATTGTAATGGATAAGCACCATTTTCCAGTCCCTCATGAAAACCTAGAGCCAGGCAACGATCACCAGTGGCAGCTCACCGAGGGCCAGACGTGAAAGAAGTGTTCTTATAAAACAAAACAAAAATCTGATCAAACTTAATATCTAACTATCAATTTACAGGAAATGTTGGGAACAAACAAAAACATGAGTAGATATCACAGGGATGCAATCAGCACCATCCATATTGTGGGGAACTATAGGACAAACTGAATTTTGTCAACAAATTAATTGCAAACAAAAGAACAAACATGGAGGAAGAAATTGTAAATTAAAAGATACTCAGGAGACATCTCAACAAAATAACAATTAAGGAGCCTTTTTGAATCATGTTTCAAACAAGAGTGGGGGCAGGTGGGGTAGGGATGGCTTTCCTCCATGCATAAGCATGTATGTGCACATGCCTGCATGTGGATTATAATTTGGGAAATGTGAATGCTGGCTGGATATTTTATGACATTAAGTAATTACTGTAATTATGTTAATCACAATAAATATTATGTTAACAGGAGCCTTTAACTTTGAGAAATGCCTACAGACATATTTATGGATGAAGTGATATGATTATCTGGGATTTTCTTAAAATCTCCTGTGTCAGAGGTAGATGGCAGTGAACATGAAACAAGATTGACCATGAGTGATGGGTACATGGGGTTCAGTGTACTAGTCCCTGCACTTTCACATATGTTTTAAATTTTCCATAATAAAAAAGTCTAAAAATACTCGGCAGTTTCGTTATTAGTGTGACCATGGTTATGCAGTGGCTGTTTCATGGTATGAGTGGTTGAAGAGGTTCATGTCTTAGAGTATAAAGTCAAGCACTCTTTTGTCAGATGTCTTGCAATGCTACAGTGTATGCCCTCTGAATTTCTTTTCCTTTTCATGGAAGCATCTGCAAAATGGAAATGAGAGCTGTCTCAACCACCCTTCAATTTAATTTTTACACATGGTGTTCCCAGCTCTATTACTGTAGGACTATCAGACACACTATTTTACGAGGTCAGAGAATAATCCAGTCTAGGGATCAAGCAGGAGCCAATGTGGGTGCCCCTAACCTCAAATTAGAAATGATGCATCTATATTTCCATCTTTTTAAAAAAGGTTTTATTTGTTTATTTGACAGAGAGAGAGCACAAGCAGCTGGAGCAGCAGGCAGGGGGAGAAGAAGAAGCAGGCTTCCCACTGAGCAGGGAGCCCAATGAGGGGCTCCATCCCAGGCCCTGGGATTATGGCCTGAGCTGAAGGCAGATGCTTAACCAACTGAGCCACCCAGGAGCCCCCGTTTCTCCATCTTAAAAAAAAACAAAACAAAACAACCCGAAAGAAGGAACAATGCCAATATGAAAGTTTTGTCCAAGTCATTTATGGGTCAACCGTGCCTTTTCTCTGTTAAAGTAGCTTCTTTATAACTGATCCTTTAGAATAAAGTTGTGAGTTTCTAATAAGGACTAAACGAGTCAGCCACACATAAAAACACATTCTATCAGATTATCTAGTAAACTCAAGCCTCAAATGTGTCTTCCCTTACAGGAATTAACGATGAGAGACTTTGACATTTATTAACGAAATGATTGATTCTTTTGTGGAATCTAAAAACACCATTCTTGCTCCCCTCTGTTACTGATTTGAAAACCTACAGAGCTTCAGATAGGTGTGGCTTTTAATCCAACACTTAAACACATAACAAGCTATATTTGAAGAGATAGAATCACTATGGAAAATGAATTTCATATTACGGAGTAGCCCTTCGTTGGTTCAATATAGTTAATATATCCTAGCTTTAAGAGAAACTGAGAAGAATTCCTAGGCCTTTTCCATTCGTGCTGATATTTTTTTTTTTTTTGAGGAACTAAATATATTAGAAATTTTCGTTTCTTCTGCTCCTATACTCCCAAATTTTAAGAATGACACACATGCAAAATCAGGGGTAAAGCAACTTACCAAAGAACTATTTCTTGGTTAAATGGAAACAATAAATTCAGGTCTTAAGGTGCCATGTTTCCCAAATTCATATCCCACCCTAACCTGAAAAAGGAGAGTGTGGTCTGCCTCCTTCCCTCTCTCTCTTTATATATGTGTGTGTGTACACACACACACACACACAATGTATGACACCCTTTTTCATAATTTTCCTTTTTAAAAAAATCAAAAATTTTGACCACTCATTTAGAGCTAGCCTGTTTGCTTTTCTCCTACAAAAAAAAAAAAAAAATTCAATCACATTAACAAATACATTTGGATATATACAAAAACGAAGAAGAGCTATATCTCCATTGACACACTGTGGAAAGCAAATTAGAATTACCTTCATCGATGCACTGAAAAATGCAAACCTGATTTCCAAAATGTAAGTAGAGCTTATAGTATTAGTGGGTATAAAGTTTAAAACAGAAGGAGAGGTCCCAGTCACTGTGCAACCGTAACCATGGAGGACTCAAAGGTCTTCCCCCTTGAGGTCCCTCCCTTCCTGAGGCTCCGGCTCCACCCCCCCCACACCCCTTCCCCTGCCCCCCTGCCTTCTCCTGCAGCCACCTTGCCTCTTTTCCATGGAGGAAAAGAAATCCTACCCTCTGTCCATATGTCCGATATCCAGAACCTCCACTCTTTTGACCCCTTTGCTGATTTAAGTAAGGGTGATGATCTGCTTCCTGCTGGCACTGAGGATTATATCCATATAAGAATTCAACAGAGAAATGGCAGGAAGACCCTGACTACTGTCCAAGGGATCCTTGATGATCACGACAAATGGAAACTAGTGAAGGCATTTAACAAATTTGCCTGCAATGGTACTGTAATTGAACATCCAGAATATGGAGAAGTAATTCAGCTATAGGGTGACCAGTGCAAGAACATATGCCAGTTCCTCGTAGAGACCAGACTGGCTAAGGATGAGGGCCAGCTGAAGGCTCATGGGTTTCAAGTCCTTTTGGCTCACTGAAGCTTAAGTGAGGATTTCCTTGCAATGAGTAGAATTTCTCTTCTGCCCCTGTCACAAGTTTAAAAACCTCATGGCTGGTATAATGTAACCATTTGGGGTCTGCTTTTGACTTGGACTAGTGTAATTCCCTCATGCAATCATTTGAAAAGAGCTGAGAGAGAGAAACCGAGGGGGGGGGGGAGAGAAGGAGAAATAGCCTACCATTACTATAACCTTCAAAGTAGTTTGGAGTATGCATGTATGCTTGTTTCATGTATACATCTGACCTTGTATAGATAAGTAATCCTATGAATTACCAACTGGTAAACATTCAAATTTTGGAGATCCTATAACTAATTAAAACTAATAAAATTATTAATCCTAACTTTAGCAGATAAAAGGAGTGGAAAAGAGCCCAGGAGGATTCTTGGTCATTTTCCTCAGCCTTTCAAAATTAGTCCTAACTTCTCAATGAAAGATTTCACAAAAGACAATTCCACGTTAAGAGAGATTTCAGTTTCAACTATTAGATATGCCACTTACTAACTGAAGGGGATTATTGATCATTGATTGTGA
The DNA here is from genome assembly GCF_017311325.1 of Ursus maritimus. Taxonomy (NCBI): domain Eukaryota; kingdom Metazoa; phylum Chordata; class Mammalia; order Carnivora; family Ursidae; genus Ursus; species Ursus maritimus. The sequence goes on along the minus strand of NW_024424897.1, from coordinate 27,236,077 downwards.
CTCTTTACCATTCCCTGCATCCCTGCTCTTTGCGATTTAACACTGCCGCTCCTCCTACTAGAGGCAGAGAATGCATCCCTCTTCATCAATGCCTGATGAATAGGCTGTGAGTGGAAGTGACAGGGGCCAGCCTGGATCCAAGCCTTACAATGAGTGGTTTTGTGCTTGCTCCTCTTTCATTTCTGCTGTGATCACAGAAGAACATGTCCTAAGTGACCCAGAGTCCCAGAAGAATGAGAGACACATGAAGCCACATGAACCTGTCCTAGGCTTGGAGCCAAACAGGCAATCCAACCATTTCAAATAAAGCACTGCCGAGCTGCAGCTGCACGAGTAAGAAAACAAAAACAAAACAATGCTTTTTCTAGGACACTGGTCCTGTTTTGTGCTATTTTTGTTAGGCAGCATTACAGTGGCAATTGTTGACTAATCCAGACATCAGTTACAGAACTAGGATACTGTTGGAAGAAAAACCTGAAATATGTAAAGGTGGTTGAAAACAGAACAAGACGGGGGAAAAAAACAGGACCTGATATTGGAAAACATACTGGCTATTCTGTCTCAAGTTCCCAGATAGTAAAATTTGAAAAACATGTAGCTAATTCATAGAAACAATATAAATATTTAACTGAATAACATGTGTCCACTGCTTAACCAGTATTTGGTGCATATAAATTATACTCAAATTTTAGTTATAGACATTTAATAAAAGTTACGTAAAATAAAAATAATAATTACAACATGTGAGTCAGAGTTATGAATCAACATTCATGGACTTCCTAAATGACTCCAGGAATGATTTTGGACATTCTAAAAACCACAAAACAAAATACTGTAAAACAGAGAATAAGCAGAATTCAGATCATCAACCTGCCTCATGCCACCATATCACATCAAATCACTGTAGCCCAAACCCTCTCCACATCTATTAATTTCCCTATGAAAGGATGCAAGAAGTTCTTCTTAGTTAGTATCTACTAAATGCTTATCACATGCCAGTAAATGTGAAGAAATCATGAAATATTAACCCCACAGCAAATCCATCAAATAGGTATGACACATTATTATTCCCAATTGATAGATGAGAAAACCAAGACACAAGGTAACCAAAACCATGGTAACTTCCTCATCATTACAACCATACTGGGTGAAAAGATGAAGAATTGAACCTAGGATCTCAGATTACATAGTTCTTGCTCTTGTCCACTGTGCTCTGAAGCTTCTGGGTTGCACAGGGCTGCACATGGAATCGCCTGGGGAGCTTTGAAAATATACCCGTCCGCTGGTCTAACCTCCACAGATTCTCACTTCATGGTTCTGAATTGAGGCCAGAGATTTTTAAAATATACCGTATGATTCTAGAGCATAGGTATGATTAAAAACCTCCAGCACAATGGGAAGACGGTACAGCACAGAGGGTAAGAGCCTGGCAGCTACCTTCAGACAACACAGGTCTGAATCCCAGCTCTCCTATGCAGAGATGCTCTGTTCCTCATTCTCCTCATCTGCAAAATGGGGATAATGACTGTACTGCTTCAGAGGATTGTGACAGTATTTGTCAAGTGCTTAGAATAACATCTAGATACAGTAACTGCCACCCTGATGATTCTCAAAGAGAACAGGTTTGGAAAAAGAAGTTGGTTCAAATGGATATAACTCCAGCAGGTGCTTGGTGACACTGAGAAAATCACTAACTTTATGCCATAACCTTCTCACCTTCAAAGTGAGAATAATTGAGAATCTCCTTTTCTAACTCTCCTCTTCCTCTTCTATTTTGAGTTTAATTTAATTAAATTTAATATTTTTAGAATAAAAATATTGAACCATGGTAGTATACCCTGTTTTATTTTTGGAATGTATTGGGAAATTTGAACATTGATTTTGAATGCTAAAAAAAAATTTTAAGAGTTTTAACATTTAGAGCCAGTCTTTTAACTGGCTCACCTCATTCTCTCCATTCAAAGGGTCCATACAAAAGAAAAAAACTTTTCCCATTAGGTAACTCAACAAGTTGGGTAGTAAACACAGGAGAGCAATGGGGGAGTGGGAGAGATGTAGAACTCAGGATCTCTTGAATTTTAATCAACTCATTTAGAAAACAGCACAATAACAGATTGTCACTGAAATACGATAATTCTGTTCTTCAGGGAAGGTTTTTATTGAGTCATATAATATTTTTTTTCTTATAAAGGAAAATACAGGATCTGATATTATTCAGGTCTGGGCAACTTCCCAGCAAAAGTTGCTGAGACAGGAAGACGTGTGATGGCTTTCATTTTTGTGAAGGTGGAATAATTTCAATTTAGAAGTACCTGCAAATATGGGAGGGGGGGGAGATTACTTCCAGATCTAATCTGAAAGACTAAAAACTTCCTGACTCCATGCTCTGTGCTTTTCTAAACAATCTATTTGGATTGGTTCAGCACAGATAAAGGTAATCTGTTAAAGGTTGTGTTTTGCTGTATTTGTTTTAGGAAGTATTATTTCCACAGGTCTTCAAAGTATTGTTTTGTTACAGCCCATATTTCTATATGGTATCACAATATTTTATAAACATTCATTCAGATTCACTTTCCCCAAGGGACCACACACACAGACTTCTTGAGGTTTATGTCTGTATGCCTTAGATATAAACTAATGCATATGTGGGTCTCCCTACTATGTGGTAAGGTAGCACTTTTTTTTTCCCTTCATTAAGATAAATTACTGATAAGCAAAGCTTGAAGTCTGCTGAGAGGTGGGGGGCAAGGTCATGAGGAAATCAAGAAAAAGGAAGGATACAAACTCTTATCTGTTCTACCAGTCTTTCTGAATGACTCAGGTTTTCTAATCAAGATACATATACAAGGCAACGTAAACAAGGCTTCTCCGATAAATATTACCACATGCCTGGGAAGAGTTGAGGTCAGCGTGCTAGGCCCTGCACTCAGTTGAGGGGTTGTGGAGACAGACAATTTGAGACTGCTGCCATCAAGAAGGATGCAGACCCACGACCCTCTCCTGCTGCAACCATCTAGGTTCCTGGGAGAACTAACAGCATACATGAATATAAAGAAATACAATGCTGAAGAATATTCTGGAATGAACCACTCTTAACTGAATATAACTCCCAAGAAAGTTGTCATCTTGTATTTCTCTTTGGGGAACTACAGTGGTAAGATAATTATCTCCACTAATGGCAGTGAGAAGAACAAGAATAGTATCAAGGTTACCCACAACATGTGATGGATAGCTCTCCCATGTTTAAGATCTGGTGGGTGCAGAAGAAACGAACAGTGACAAGGCTCTGGTGTGCAGATTTTAGTCATGACACCAGGCCTACTCATGGGGGGTATAAAGGCACAGCCTCACCCATTGTGCAGCAACCAGTACACAGTAACAACAGGAGAGATACTACTGAGCTTCCAATCGAGGGACTAGGACTCCGGACACAAGAAGGTATTCCAACAGACACTGCAGTAGATGCAAAGGAAGAGGGCATTTCTTTTCAGGCTTCCCTGGTGTCCCTGGCAATACTGGGCTTCTTATCTTAGCAGTGCAATATCAAGATCGAAGAACTCTGTAGAAGGCCCACCATAAGATGAAAGTTGGTGAGTCCTTGTGTATCAAAGAATTATCTGAGCTCCAGATTTACTGGCAATGAAACAGGCCAAGTGACATGAAAAGATTTAATAGATACATTGATTCCCTACATAGTCATGGGTCTGGAGATGCAGCGTAAGTTGAGAGTTTACATGGAAGAACTTTGGCAGGACCCTTGTTTACTTGGAAATACTTAGTCCAAAAACGTTCTCTGCTCTGTAAACCAGGTATCTGTACACAGCAGTGCAGGACTACGCAGGATCCTCTGACCTGGCCCAGTTAGCACCTCCCTCCTAACCTCAGCTCCCTTTCACCTGGCCACTCAAAGCCCACATGCCTCAGATTCCCTTATCTTTCCAAATGATTCACATATATCTAAATTCTCTCCTACTCTTTTTTGATTGCCTACTTCTTTTTTACTATCTTAAACGATCACTATCAAATATTTAATAAATATAGGCAAAACGACTAGGAAATTTGAGGAATCACCAATTTTCAAAGCAAAATGTTACATTTGTTAATTCTATTACTGGGTGAGTTGAGTCCCTTTCTAACACTTCCAGCAAAGTTAAGCACAGTTTGCATACTTTTTTCTTTAATTCTCTCATTACTCCCTATATATACTGTAATTATAGTACTCATGATGTTATATTGTAATGCATATTTATTTCCAATTAAACCAGGAGTTCTTTAAAAGTGGAATCATGCCCTTAATTTTAGTACTGACTGCATTTAACAAAGTGACAAATCTATTGTGAGCTTTTAATAAAGAGCCATTGAATAAAACCAAATTATCTAGGGTTTCTGGATACTCTCCACCACCAATGAATAGCTTTCCTTTGGCTATTGGTATGAGAGCTCAGCTATTTTTGACTGCCATAAAGATAATGTTAACAGCCCAGAGTTGACAATTGATATTTCAGAAGGCTCATCCATAAAATTTGTCAGTCATTCCTCAAATTTTACAACTACTTTAGAGAGACCACCTAGATTATATGAGATTTAGAGTAGATACAGGTTTGGGGGGGGGCAATGACAAACAATTAAGGGGACCCTCCTTAAGAAAAACAGAATAAATTACAAATACAGATTAGGTGCAGGATCTTTGAAAGGGCCCAGGTCTGTGAGGGGCTCTGAAGCTTAGGCATCATTTGCTTTATGGTAAATCCCCTCTTTCTGGTATGAGTAAAATTACTTGTACAGAACAAGATGCAGTACATTTTCTCAAATTTTACAAAGTTTCAACATTACAAATAGTCAATGCAGGAACATTTTTATTTTAAGGGAAAGGAGAAATACAACTATTGAAAATATTATCCATTATTTTTATTCAAAATCTTCTATGTGAATCTACTAGGAAATATTTTTTCCCTCAGAACCCAAACCAAGATATAACCTGTTTTTAATTTATAAACTTACCTGTTTTCTACTAGGAAAAGAATGAGAACTTCATGACACATCAAGTGTCTTTCCTTTAGAAGCCAGGAAACGTAGACATAAATGATGAATTCAACTGTCTTAACTCTTCACTGCCTTGGTTTTCCAAAGTTCCCTGTCCTGTACCCTCCCCCATTATGATCACTTGGGTTTTTATCTTTTCTTTAAAAAAATTTTTTTCCCATCTTGTACGTATGTTTACATGTAAAATACCTCAGATCACCTAGTGTACATAAATAAGTAAAGTCTCAATTATTCCCCTAGGAACTTAGCAGTTAAAGAAAAAAACAAATGGAAATGTAAAACAGGACTCTTTAGAGATGGTAAATAAGAACACAGCTATTGAACTTGTACACGTCCAGTCCCCATCTCTATGCACTCACCAAAAATCAGAAATCTCTCTCCTCTCCCTCTTACAATGGGGAGACTGAGAGTCAGTGTGAGAGTCGGGGAGTGAAGCTGGTTTTTGTTCTATGAGTCTTGCAGAGAATCAAGGCAGAGAAGAAAGTCTCAAGACAATGGAGAAGTCAGAGACCGTTATCTGAAATCAAAGATACCAGAAGAGTGAACCAGAAACAGAGAGCAAGGCATGGAGAAAGAGATGGTGTAGGATGGGGTGTAGCTAACGACTGACTCACTTTTCCATCTGTCCTGTGATGCATGGGCAGGCTGGCTTTACTTAAAGAACCAGAGTAAGGAAGGATTTAGGAAAGAGAGTCCACATGGTTTTCAGAGTCCAAAATAGCCTTAGTCAAGGGAAATTAATTTTGGCATTTGCAAAAACTGGAAAAAGCTTTCAGAAATTAGGTATCTTTTCAGCTGCATGAACAGCACTATGTTCATTGCCATCTGCCTCAGAGGACTTCTTCGATAAATCCAGTTCTTCTCCAAGCTCACCTGGCTGCTGGGACATTAGTGAAATTCTATGTTTCCAATGATTTCATGTTTACACTGCTGCCATAATTATTTTTTTTAAGTATCTTAACAACAAAGACTGTGCCTGATCTTTTGTGTAGTCTCAAACCATTAGATGAAAAATTCTATATACCCGACATTGATTTGTTTTATTTTATGTGGTTAGTTAGGAAACCACATTGACATTTATTTTCATTCACTGCACACAAGGACTCTGAAATAGAGCTATTACATTAGTATTTCCTCCCTTTTTTATGAAGATGAAAAGTCGGAGACATGGATTAAGTTACTCATCTATAGTCCTATAGCCACAAACAGATCTAAGACAAGGACCCTGGTTTTCTTTTCCCAAGGTGAATACTTTCCCTGCATGCTACAGAAGTCTCAGTCAAGTAGTTCTGAGTGGAATGCCTTATAGTTCTGACCTTAGCCCCTGTTAGCAGCCAAAATCTACGGTAGGTTCCAGAGGTACCACCCCATCATGTATTCATTCAGTCTATCAGCCTAAAGGGGTAGAGCAGCTTCTGTGTGCCAAGCAGAGGGCTAGTCACTAAAACTGGGCTTGCATGCTAATTAGGTTACATGCCTGAGACTAGAGTGTATCTCATTGCCTTTAGGATAATGACAGAAAGAGTCAACTCAAAAAGCCTAGCATGCAGGAGTCTACATAAAAGCAAAGCATATGGTGTGGTTTAGATGTTAATGGCACTGTGTTAACCCAGCACTAAGTGAACAATGCTCGGATGCACATGACCAGGTCTGGAATCACCCTGATGCCAGCAACAGAGCACAGAGAACTGGCTCAGGAGCCACGGGCATCTCCCCAGCATCACTGCGGTTGCTATCAGCCTTGGAGATGATGCCAGTCCCGACTAGTCCTGCAGCTGCCTCTGCCGGCTGTGCCTCTCGAAATGTTCACAGCTTTTGCTTTTGGAGTGGGCTCAGTAACAGGTGGGATTTAGGGAGACCCAAGTTTGGTGGAGCAGATCCAAACACGATATAGACTTAGTGCATCTGATGTTAATCAGCAGACTGTGCATAAAACAATGAAGGTGGTGGGTGAGTTTGTTCTCTCTGCTCTGAGGGAGACTCCCTGCTTCACAGAAAGGACAGCAGAATGTGGAATAAGGCAGAGTTGGGTCTGTACCTTGACTCTGCTATTTACTTTGTGGCCTTTGGCAAAATTTTTCAAATTTCTCATCTTCAGTGTCCTTGTGGGGGTAATTGAATAGAATCACACTTTCTCTCCAAGGTTGTATTAAAGACTAAATTTGTGTGGCCATGAATGATGTATAATTAAGTGGAAGGAAAAGAAGGAAGGAGGAAGGAAGGAAGGAAGGAAGGAAGGAAGGAAGGAAGGAAGAAAGAAAGAAAGAAAGAAAGAAAGAAAGAAAGAAAGAAAGAAAGAAAGAAAGAAAGAAAGAAAAGAAAGGCAAGCTGCTGAAAAGTAAATATGATTTTCTCCCATTTTGTTATAGGTGAGAATATAAGGGAACAGAGACAGAATTAGTAGGAAATGCTCCATCTGAAAGGCATTGGAAAAAGTCTTGAAGAATCTAAATAAAATGGGGGTTGGGTGGGATTGAAGAAGCAGAGATTTTCACTTCATACTTCATATTTTATAAGCATTTTGAATAGTGGTGAGATTGTGAGTGATTTTTACTGTGTGTGTGTGTGTGTGTGTGTGTGTGTGTGTCCTATAAGCATAAATCAGAGCTACTACACAGAGAGCATATGGAAAGAGCCTGGATCACAATACATATTCTCTACACATAAATTTCTTTTTCCCCCCTTTCCTTTAAGGTCATTTAAAATGCTGGAATGGGACATCCCTGGTTACTGGGATCTTCTAATAGAGATGCCACAAAATCATTCAATGACACAGGCAGTTGGCAGGGTACAGGACTTCTGAGGAAGCAGAACACACTCCGAGGGGAAAAAAATGGAGTATTCAAGGCCGTTTAAAATAATCAAGTGACTATTTCACTCCTCTCCTGGCTGTGTAGTGAGGAAGCCTATTCAGTTTTTGTCCCAGAAAATCTCCAAGTAAAAATGGAAAGAGGGAAAGTTTGGGAATCAAAACAGCTGTGTTCTAGCCCTGGCTCCATAACTGAAAATTCATGGCACTGAACCCTAATATTCCTAATCTGAATGGCTTATTTGATTTTCCTCTTTGTAAATGTTCAGTTAAAAATCTTTGTAATGGGGGCGCTTGGGTAGTGCAGTCGTTAAGCGTCTGCCTTCGGCTCAGGGCGTGATCCCGGCGTTGTGGGATCGAGCCCCACATCGGGCTCCTCCACTGGGAGCCTGCTTCTTCCTCTCCCACTCCCCCTGCTTGTGTTCCCTCTCTCGCTGGCTGTCTCTCTCTGTGAAATAAATAAATAATCTCGAAAAAAAAATCTTTGTAATGGGGTCAACTGAGATGGCGACTTTGAAAACACTTTTGTTCATTCATTCATTCATTCAGTGTTGTTGGAGGCCCTATTGAGGAGTGCCACAGTAAGAGTGGAAAGCCTCGTGGGGTAGCAAGCTGCCTTCAATACAATCCAGTAGAAGTCATTAGGGTTCTGGGGCCACAGAGAATGATTAAGTACTCGGAAGAGTTGCCTTTGCTTTGGAAACTATAAAACATTCTAACTGAGCAGAACTTGGCTTGTGTATCTCCCAAATAAAGGTTTACCTATAAATTGCCAACCTACTATGTTTTACATTCAGCTGAGAAAAAAGGAGAAAATCTTTTCCTTTCATTCTGCAGTTCTCTGACTGCTCTTTATAAACAGGTCAACAGATGAACAGTCTTCCCCACTCTCTCTCCACAAACACACTTATCTCCTCCACCCATTAAACCTTTCTCTGAAATATTCCTGTTACTTATAACTTGGCCTACAATCATCTTCCAATTACTGGTGTGAGTTGATAGCTTTTAAACAATAACTCTGTGAAAATCAAATGTCCTCCAGCCATACCAGCTCCAGATAGTTGGGATGATCGCTTAACTGCCAAGGTTTTGCTACCAATTAGGGTGCTTTTACTGTATTGGGCATAAGATGGAGTTTGTCTGTCAACTCTTCTCCTTCTGTTAGGGAAGATCTGAGACCAAACAAATTACTGTGGCCATCACTGTTGGCAGACTTTCTGTCTAGCCCTTGGTCAGACTCACAGACTTCTGTGAAAGCTCAAGAATATTTCCCATTTCAAACAGAAGTGATTGTGAAATAAAAATCAGCATCTTCAAACAAAGCCTCTCTAGAAGAGTTAGGTAATACTCCTTTGACACACCTCGGGGAACGAACTCTGGACCCCCATCTTAGAAGTTATGAACCTGTTGGCTTCTAATTCCCTGGATATATTGTAGTATTCCCTTGTAATTTAAGACTTTTTAAATTCGAGGAGATGTTTCCCATCTCATTAATCACATTTGACAAACCAAAAGGGGAGCTAACCTTTCTTATGACACGTAGGCAATAAAAATACATTTTCGGCTGGTTGTTTTATGTGCAAACAATTTTTTCTCCTCTTTAATTCTATGAAGCTCACTGCTCAAAACGAATACCCAGATTTAACCATGTGGAGCTCAACTTATATTATTAGATGACTTTTCCACCATAATACTTTTTCCATTGAGCATGTGACTAAATTATCATTGTTTATGTACACGTGGAATTTGAGAAACTCATGGGTCGAGTTTCTTATTTACTGGCATCATTATTTGTAACTACCCCATTGTTTGATGAGAAAATCTTCACAGAATAGACATCTCCCTTTTGTACCTTCAGCATTTATGATAAGTGGTAAAATATATTTTAGGAACAATTTTCCCATGTAAGTCCTGCTCTAATTGCGGGATGGGGTGGGGGACAAGACTGATGGAATCGCAGTCCTGCCTGCTCCCCTCTCTCCCTTGTTGTAGCAAATGGCATCACCATCTACATAACTGCTCAAGCCAAAATTTTAGAAGTTTTCATTGATTTCTCATTCTCCCGCCCTCCTCTCTCTACATTCACTCATTATGTCAAGCCCACTTGCACATTTTCTGCAAGTAACTACTTTCTCCATCTCTACTAGCAACAAAATTGTCCAAGTCACCATAATTTCTCACTGGAAATAATGCAAGAAGAGCCTCTGAACTGGTCTTCCGCTTGTTCTCTTGTTTCCCTGAAATTCATTCTCCAATAACATTCAGTGATCTTCTAGATCTCACTATTCTAAAGACTGACTGAACCAGCAAGATCAACTGGCAGCTAGTTGGAAATGCAGAATCTCAGTCCCCACCCAAGACCCACTGAGCCAGAATTTACCTCGTAACAAAGTCTCCAGGGGATCTGTGTGCACAGTAAGTTTGAGAGGCACTGATCTAGAACATAAATCAGCTTTGCTGCCTTTCTGATTGAAAGTCGTCAATAGCTTCTCATTTTACCTAGACTACCGCCAATAAAGCTCAAACTCTTTAATAGGACTCATGAATCTCCATTTATCCTGACCTCTGCCATACCCTCTGATCAACTTTTGGCTCTAGTCTCCTCTACACCCACTCTACTTCAGCCACAGGAGTGACTTTTCTGCTCCTAAAACATGTCTTGTGGTCTTTGCACTGGCTGATCCCTATGCCTGTAATGCTCTTCCCTCATTATGCTATGGCTGGTCCTTTCCTATCCCTTTGATCTTAGATCATATATTACCAAGTCAGATATGATTCCCCTTAACTCCTCAAATGAGGGTAGCGATGGGTAGCCATGGGATTATTCTGTTCCTGCTTAGCATTTTATTGCCATCTCACATTTTTCTCATCTGGTCATGATCCCTCTCCTCTCTTCTAGAAAGTATTTCACCAGTCTTGTTCTCTGCCCTTTCTCCAGCACTTAAAAACAGTGCCTTCCATATATTATAGGCATCCAAACAATGCGTGTTGAATGGAAAAAATGAAGAAAGTTAGGAAGGGATGGAAAATTGGATATATCCAGGACATTTCCAAGAAGGAGTGTAGGAGTGGATCCTGGAGAAACCAGTGAGTAGCAACCTGCGGCTCACTAAAAGCACGTCTACTTTTTCTAAGTCTGGAATCGGAGACAGGAGGACTTTATTATTTAGAGAATAGTGTCCAGGATATTATAAACCTGTTGGGTTCATTGTAGGCACACCCCCCCAACCCACACACACCAACTTTTATATCCTTTTATTCTTAAAAAAAAAAAAACTTACATAATTTAGCAAAATTTGATGTGATTCTTGGTGTGGAAAACAGGGTAAATGCTGCTGGTTTGACATGTAAAATGCATTCAGGTTTATGGCATGCTCTCTCCCTCCTTATGCCTGGAAAACTAAAACACAGAGGCTGGAGAGTGGCACAGATGCCACTTACCTGACCCAAACAAGAGGCAGCAGCAGAGACTGTGGGAGAATGTTCTCCCAGCCCGGAATACTCTCTGTTTTCATTCCCTAGCTCTTCTAAACTGTACGATTGCATGCATTCACATGTTCCTTGTTTCCCTCTTCCAAAATAGAACATCACTTTTCCCTTTGTAAGGCCTGGAGTTTTATCTGAATTTCACTTTGCTTCTCCAGGGACTAGTGTAGGAAATGGCACACAGCAGAACCTCAAAAAATGCATATTGAGCAAGTGAATAAAAAGTGAAAATACCCGATGAAAATTTCTAGGAGTGGCAGGAAGGGCTCGAATGGAAGTTAAAGAGAAGGAAAATGGTTTTCAATGAGATAAGACTAACATTTCAAACAGCTATTACTAGAGTACCACATTTGTAAAGGTCCATTCCCAACTTTTTAGTAGAAAAAGGAATCTGCTGGATGCATTGCCATCCCATTTTAATATTCACTGTTTGCCTCTAGCATAAATCTATGCTGCGAGTTAGGCTTCTGACTTGGACTCCCTAGCCAGGCAGTATTCCTGCCTCTTACAGCACCAACCCTCACAGGTAGAAGGAGAACAGAGATAGGTTTCCAGTTGGCAAAAGCTCACTGGAGTCTTAATAGAAAAAAGAATGATGGCGCAAGAGCTTACCTAGAGAATGCCTGTTGACTGGAGGGGAAGAAATCAATGGTTTATCTAAGTGGCAAGTTACTGACAAAGACAATGTTCCAGCAGTCCAGATCCTTACCCCTGGTGAATAAAACATTGTGAAAACACCAGGGAAGTCTCCTAGGATAATGGCATTAGATCACTGGAGATGCTATTACAAGCCACTTCCAGAAACAAATGGGTAATCAATTAAACAACCCCTTAATTTGTGAATGTGGTGCCTGGTCAGAGAGGAAAGATTAAACCATTTACTAATAATTAGTTTCATGGGAAAGTACTAGAGGTTTCTTAGACTTGAAGCTTAGAACAGAAAATAAATATTTACATGCCCATTCTAACATTGATCACAAAAAATACGATGGATGATCTCTTCAGTTCCATCAGCTCTCTGGCATAACACAGTGTCAAGGCAACAGGGTTTACTACAACAGGACAAAAAAAAAAAAAAAAAACTTGTATCTAAGCAATGGCTCTGGGGAATATTAAAAGTATACACTTACACCAGTGTTTTAGAGCTTTTGTTTATTTACGAAGATTGTGATGTTGTTTAGGAGGCTGAGAGTAGGGTGATGGGAGCTATGTGAGAATGAGAAAACTGGGTCAAGCAGAGAGTAGGTACCAAATAAGGCATGAGTGTTGTTTTTGTTATGATTAAAGAAAATTAATTTGAATGAAGTTAGAACTATGGCAAATTAATGAATATAAAGGTGGTTTATAATATATAAATATAGACATATGGTAATGAATATCATTAAAATACGGTTGTACAAAAATTTTGTTGTATTTGCTATTTTCCTAATAAAAGATCAAAAGTTTAACCTAAATGGGTCATAAGCCTCCGAAGTTATTTAAGGACTAAATGAGATAAAGATTAGCTATTATTATTATTTCTCAATATCAATATTCTGATTTATTGAATGAGAGCAAATCTCATGTAGACTTATCAAGATCTAACTTGGCCACATACATTGCCCATTATCGTTTCAAAACACGTGACTTTTTTTTCTTTTTCTCTTTCTACTATTTTATTTTTTATTTTACTTTTTAAATTTTTTATTATGTTATGCTAGTCACCGTAAAGTACATCCTTAGTTTTTGATGTAGTGTTCCATGATTCATTGTTTGCGTATAACACCCAGTGCACCATGCAATATGTGCCCTCCTTAATACTCATCACCGGCCTAGCCCAATCCCCCACCCCCTTCCCCTCTGAAGCCCTCAGTTTGTTTCCCAGAGTCCACAGTCTCTCGTGGTTCATTCCCCCTTCTTTATCCCCCCTTCATTCTTCCCTTCCTTCTCCTACCCATCCCCCTGCTATTTCTTATGTTCCGTAAATGAGTGAAACCATATGACAATTGTCTTTTTCTGCTTGACTTATTTCGCTTAGCATAATCTCCTCCAGTCCCGTCCATGTTGCTGCAAATGTTGGGTAATCGTTCTTTCTGATGGCTGAGTAATATTCCATTGTATATATGGACCACATCTTCTTTATTCATTCATCTGCTGAAGGGCATCTTGGCTCCTTCCACAATTTAGCTATTGCAGACAATGTTGCTATGAACATTGGGGTGCATATGGCCCTTCTCTTCACTATGTCCATATCTTTGGGGTAAATACCCAGTAGTGCAATTGCTGGGTCATAGGATAGCCCTATTTTTAACTTTTTAAGGGACCTCCACACTGTTTTCCAGAGTGGCTGTACCAACTTGCATTCCCACCAACAGTGTAAGAGGGTTCCCCTTTCTCCACATCCTCTCCAACATTTGTTGTTTCTTGCCTTGTCAATTTTTGCCATTCTGACTGGCGTAAGGTGGTATCTCAGTGTGGTTTTGATTTGAATTTCCCTGATGGCTAATGATGTTGAACATTTTTTCATGTGTCTGGTACCCATTTGTATGTCTTCATTGGAAAAGTGTCTGTTCATGTCTTCTGCCCATTTTTTGATTTGATTATTTGTTTCTCGTGTATTGAGTTTGAGAAGTTCTTTATAGACCTTAGATACCACTCTTTTATCTGTAATGTCATTTGCAAATATCTTCTCCCATTCCGTGGGCTGCCTCTTAGTTTTTTTGACTGTTTCCTTGGCTGTGCAGAAGCTTTTTAACTTGATGAAGTCCCACAAGTTCATTTTTTCTTTTGTTTCTCTTGCCTTTGGAGATGTGTCATGAAAGAAGTTGCTGTGGCCATGTCAAGCAGGTTGCAGACTATGTTCTTCTCTATGATTTTGATGGATTCCTGTCTCACATCGAGGTCTTTCATCCATTTGGAGTTTATCTTTGTGTATGGTGGGAGAGAGTGGTCAAGTTTCATTCTTTTGTATATAGCTGTCCAATTTTCCCAGCACCATTTATTTAAGAGACTGTCTTTTTTCCACTGGGTGTTTTTCCTGCTTTGTCAAAGATTAGTTGCCCATAGAGCCGAGGGTCCATTTCTGGGGTCTCTATTCTGTTCCATTGGTCTATGTGTCTGTTTTTGTGCGAGCACCATGCTGTCTTTGTGATCACAGCTTTGTAGTATAGCTTGAAATCCGGCAACGTGATGCCCCCAGCTTTGTTTTTCCTTTTCAACATTTCCTTGGCATATCAGGGCCTTTTCTGGTTCCACACAAATTTAAGAGCTGTTTGTTCCAGCTCTTTGAAAAATGTCATTGGTATTTTGATCGGGATGGCATTGAAAGTGTAGATTGCTCTGGGTAGAATAGACATTTTAACTATGTTTACTTCTTTCTACTATTTTAAAGTGAAGCTTTAATAATCATCAATACACTCTCTTTAAAGTTTATGAAAATCATCTGACTGTGGCAAGTTGCAATGGTTTTGTGATTGTTTCTTTTAGTTGTGTTTATTTTTTAAATCTTTCTTTCTTTCTTTCTTTCTTTCTTTCTTTCTTTGACAGAGAGCGAGCGAGAGAACACAAGCAGGGGTATGGGCAGAGGGAGAGGGGGAGGGAGACGCAAGCTTCCCACTGAGCAGGGAGCCCCATGCAGGGCTCAATCTCAGGACCCTGAGATCATGACCTGAGCTGAAGGCAAACGCTTAACTGACTGAGCCACCCAGGTGCCCCAGTGTTTTACTTTAATTACTAAAACATTGGTAGGTGTTCTGGACTGAATGCTTATGTCTCCCCACCAATTCATGTTGAAATTCCACCCACCAATGAGATGGTATTAGGAAGTGAGGCTTTGGGAGATAATTAAGATTAGATGAGGTCATAACAGTGAGCCCTACTGAATGGGATTAATGCCTGCGAAGGGTCATGAGAAAGCTTGCTTCTCCTCTCTGCTCTCTGCCATGTGATGATACCACCACCCCAAAAACTCCCCTACATGATTTATTTTTCTATTTAATTATTGCCTATTTGATTTTTCTAACTCCAGTCTCTTCTCCCTGAAGCCTTCCTTACTTCCTCCACATATTAACCTAGGCCAGGAATATCTTAACTATCCCTTATAATGTACACAGGCCATGGTTTGGGAAGGTAAATGAAAGTCCTCTCACTGCCTAGAATAGTAAAAGGTTTATTTCAAGGAATTATAAGCTTACATGCTTTTTGGAGTTTGAGGAGCGAAGGTCAGTAAAGTAACATTCAGAAAGCCCTTGGTGCGGAGCTCACGCGGTACCTGCTGACAAGGGCCTCTTGCTTGTAACACCAAGGTGGGGCAGTGCTCAAAAGGAGACCTGTCTGTGGTTTAGCACAAAGTGCAAACTGCACCTGAGCAAGAACTGTCCTTGAAGTCATCAGGTTGGGAAACCGGGGACTCCCCACATCAGTAGCACAGAGCAGCTTCAATCCCCCTCTTACGCTGCCCACCTGTGGATGGAGGCAGGTTTCAAACAACACAGCGCTCTCGTGATGGGCAAAAACAAGTATTGGGAGAGTCCTTCCCACGTGACTGGACTGACCTTGGGCAGGCCTTTCAATAGCTAACCCATTAAAAAAAAAATTCTGATACGTCTTTGATTCTTTTTCAATGACTAATATGGAATTGTTACTTTTATTTTTGGTAACCAAATTAGAGCATGATTCTCTCTAAGGTTATGTTCCACACATACACAAACCCTCTTCCCTGGGTAATTACAGAAAATGGAAATGGAAGTTTTGACTTGCAATGCAGTTCCTTTCGTGCATTTTTATTCTGGGATATTTATTATTTTGTCATAAATTGCCTTCCTCTTATTTCTCTTTTATAACATTTCAGAATAGAAAAGAATACTTCTCTACTTCCACAGGCAGGTAGGTAGGCAGAAGAGAGAGCAAATAGACCGGGTTTTTAATGGAAAGAAGCAATTAAGTTTGAAGAGGTTGTGTGAAGCCCTCACGTAACTAGTAGGGAACAGTTTCATTGATATGCTTGTTCCTACTGCAAGCTCTTCTTACCACATTTGCTCAGCACACTGTTTTAAAATTATGTGATGAGCACTGGGTGTTACACACAAATGATAAATTACTCAATACTACATCTGAAACTAATGATGTACTATAAGTTGGCTAGTTGAATTTAAATTAAAAAAATTAAAATGATAGTTGAAAAAAATAAAAATAAACAAAATTATGTTTATGGGTCCACATTCTCAAGTGAATTTAAGCGTCATGATAGCATGATTGTTATTATTTTTACTTTTATAACCCACTCACCCGGCAGGGAAATGAAAACATACTTATAAATAAATACTTAACTTAAAACCTTTTTTTAATCTGACACTATCACAAAATTTTATCTTCCTTATCTGTAAAAAGAAGGTTCTATATCATAGAATTAAGATTTGGGAAGGATTCAATTTGTAAAAACCTACATTTACGACATTATTTGGCATGTGGTAATAGCTAAGTAAATGCAGGTATACTGTCAATGCCTTGATTCTGAAAACCACAGACTCCTAACTCCTCTGACTCTGGTTTTTGGCATCATTATACTTACTACAAACTTTCTATAATACTAAATCCCTGGCTCTATTGGGAGCATCCTGGACCAGACTCTGTCCAGCCTTTGCCTAACATTTCCTAGCCTCTTATCACTGCATTGATTCTTAAAGTTTTGGTTTTTTTTTTTTTTTTAATTTCTCTATGAAACACAGTGAGAGTCACTTTCTAGTCAAAGCCGAAAAAAATTACAATACAACTATTTCACAAATAATCTACTAATTGCATTTTAGGTAATAGGGACTAAATCCTCCCTTTAAAATATTTACAGAGTAGCTCAGAATCAGTGAAATGAAACAAAACAGCTTGTTTGTATTTTTCCTCCTCTTTGTGTTCCTTGTCTCTTCCTGGACTAGATACTGTAGTCAGCCAAATGGGAGAGAGGGCAAAATGGAGGGAGAGATGACAGGTGGATACCAGGGAACAGGTAAATCCATCTCACAAGCTTGAAACTGGCCAGAGTAATACCATTTCAACTAAAACATCGTAGATCTGCTACAATTTCAGAGATTACAAATTTAAAATGTAGGAAGTGCATAATGTCCTTCTGGCTAATATTAAACAATTCTGGTCCAAACGATATCTTGGCAAAGGACATGGGGTTAATATTATGTAACAATAAGTACTCCTAGACCAGTTTTTTTTTAATTGTTCCATGAGAAATGAATTCCCTAGAACATTGATGGGATTTCTAGAAAACACAGGAGTCCCCAGGACAAGTTAGGAAATCCTCTAGGCAGGTTTGTTCTTTATGAGACCTACAACAGACAACTCTGAAATACTGAGTCCCCAAGAAGGGGCAGTTTCCTACTCTTTTTGTGCATGTTGTGAAATGAATATCCTGTAGAACAAATTGTGGAAAATGATGTAAATATATAAGCATCACATCACATATCTTACAAGAATTACCATTTCACATGTCTCTTCTGTAGTTGTTCTCCTTTAAGTCAGTAACCATGTTCATATTTCTCCTCCCATCTGTTCTTAACATGGTGCTTAGCACACACAATAAATAATTATGGAATATAGAAATGGACAAATGGACAGGATAAATAAGTGGATGTATATAATGTCCATTCGACAATTGCAAATTAAGTACTTATCCTCTGGAATTGGGACTGGGTACAAGCCCCGCCTCTTCCATATATAAACTCTGTAATTCAGTGTTTTCCTCATTTTTAAAACTGAGATAATATTCCCTAACACGTAGGACTGCTATGAGAATTACATGAACTATTTAATTATTGCTTAGTACAGCATCAGGTACACAGTTAATATATAATAACTTGTATTAAGTGCTATTAATATTAAATAATTAAATTATAATCCAAAAAGATACTTCAGAAAGATATGATATAAAAGAATAAGTAAACATATTTTTGTTCACCTTGCTCATTTTTAAAATAGCTTTAAGTATGTTCATTTAAAAGCTGCTCTGTGTAAGCTAAAACGTTCAAATGTTAGATGAGCTATAAAGCAAACTATTAAAGGCCTATAATATGGTACTTTGTCAAAATGTTTCATCTTGGTGGTATTTATGTTAAGTAATATGATCAGATTTCTCCATGGAAAAATGTTGTCGCTGATTTAGTAATGTTCAGTATTACTCATTGTGTTCAAGGGAGTATATACTTAAACATTAAAAGTTTATCGTATGCCACGGTGAGAAAAATTCTGAAGTGGAGAATCTGGCTTGGAATCCACAAGGATTCTTTTTTCCTAACCCTTAGAATGTGTGGAACTTTTCCCATATGTGGCCTAGAATGAGGTCAGAGATTTGAAAGCAGTGCTTTACACCGGAAAAGCAGCAGCTCTGACTTAAGTCATTATATAAGTGATAATCAATCCAGAGGGATGCTTCCAACCCTTCTGTCACTAACTAAAATGTGTAAAGAGTCAGCCTCCTGAGAAACCCTTTATAATTTAGGACATCTATTGTAATGGTTCTTCTGGTAGCTATTGAAGGCAGTAAAAGGCTTTCACCATCAGCACGACAAACAAGATTTGTGTTTAAACTGATATCACAAAGAACGGTATGATGTATGGCTTACCAGGGGCCGTAAGCAGTTGACGTAGAATATGACACTAATGCTTTAAGTGACTACAGAGCACCTTTGCAAAGTTTTGCCATCTTTCATCTATGGAAATTAACTTAGTAGCCTGTATACATGTGTCGAAGCTGGCATTTCCTCAACCCTCTTTTATAGGAAATTTGAAACTAAGTGGAATGCAGCTTTTAGCTAAACTGGGTACCTGAGGAATCATGAAAATTGTTTTAAGTTAACTAGGAGGAAATCAGACAGACCTGGATACGAATCCTGGCTCTACCATTGTGCAGATGTGCTATTTAGGGTTAAGCACGACTTAACCACGTGCTACCTCAACTTCCACATCTGTCACGAGAAGCTCTCCTTGAACAGATAAGGGATATAGAGGCTGGCATGAGACTGCCTGGGTCTGAGCCCCAGCTGCTCTGCACAGGAACAGTTTACCTATGTATACGCAACCTCTCTGTGCCACTGCAGTCACCTGTGTAATGGTTTGACGGGCTGCCGTAACAAAATACCATGGCATGGATGATTTCGACAATGGAAATTTATCTTCTCACGGTCCTGGAGACTGGAAGACCGAGAACAAGGTTGTCACGAGATTTGGTATCTTCTGAATCCTCTCTCCTTGGCTTGAAGATGGCCTCATTCTAATTCCATCTTCGATGGGCTTTTTCTCTGTGCATACCCCCCTGGTGTCTCTCTGTGTGTTCAAATTTCCTCCCCTTGTAAGGATATTAGTCATATTGGATTAGAGCTCACTCTAAGGACCTCGTTTTAACTTAGTCACCTCTTAAAAGGCCCTATCTCCAAACACAGTCAGATTCTAAAATACTGGGGTTTAGATCTTGAACATATGAATTTTCTCGGGAACACAATTCAGCTCATGACATTTGTAAAATGGGAAAAATAATAGACTCTATCTCACAACAAGCATAAATAAACCAAGTTATCTAATGTTTTAAAACAATGCCAGACAATTAGTAAGTACTCAATATATGCTGGCCATTACTGTTATTCTAGCTCACTTTGGACAAATAAAATAATCTTTATGAGCCTTGTTAAAATAGAGAAAAGAACAGTATCTTCATCTTATAGAGTGTTTGCATGGACTAAAGATCTTGCATGTGAAGTGCTTAGCTCAGTGCATGGCATATCTCAAACTGAACAAAGGTTAGTCACTAACAATAGTAGTAGTATTGTTGCTATTGTCATTGTAAATTATTATTTCCATGCGCAAGATATTTATGCTTATTTCACATTATTTATAAAAACTGGTACTTTGGATCAGTAACTGTTAGTCTATATATTTTGTGTATGGGGAAACTGGATTTCAAAAAGTAATGGATTTAATCAGATTTGTATAAATATGGATGGCAAAGCCATGATTTAACCCTTCCTGATTAAAACTGAATTGTCTTATGTCTGCACACTACCTTTTTACTGAACAAATAAAGAGATAAGAATGCAAGCCCCCATCCCAGAAAATCAGATCAAATTGAACTCCTGGTACTTTTTTTCCCTAAATATATCTCTTTGTTCATGTCCAAGTGAATGTTTTGCATAGATGCCTTTCTCCATTTGCTTTTTGTAACATTTACCATCAACTATCTCACTCTCTTGTAATCACATGATTACCAACTTACTTCCAGTAGACTGTGAGCTCCTGAAAGGAAGGGGTTGTTTCTCACTCATTTTTACATTCCAAAAGATGGTCAACAAACATTTGTTTGGCTAATGAGTGGGTGAACTACAATTAAAACCATAAATATGCAGTAAGGCCTCTTGATCATCCTTTTGAGTTGAGAATCTATTAAATATGGAGTCATTAGAGATTACGTAGTTCCCCAACCTCTTAATATTTCTAATGACCTTAACTCAAGCTATGATTAGAATAGGGGTTTGATGTGGGGCAAGGAAGAAATTCAGAATAGCAGTTTTGTCATATTCAGTAATTTTTCAACATAAGCCTGCCTAAATTACTACACAATCAGATATACTGGATTTCTTTTAAGATTGATTTTAGCTCACCATCCAAGACCTCTGGCCTTATAGCAGGCTTGTCCTGTTTTCTCCTCTGAGTCTACTTAACAACAGTCATTGAGAAGCAGAGAACTGATAAAATTTTCATGTGTGCTAGGGAAAACAATACTATCTATAAGTTTCCCACCTAAAATAATTTATTCACTATGAATCAGTAACATTCATATTTGAAATGTCAACTAAGGGGTCCATTCTCATTAATAGGGATTCTAATGAAGTATGGTAAGTGGAAGGTTGACTTTAGCAAATGCATTCTTTTTTTTTATCTGTCTCTTCTTTTATTTTTTTTATTTTTTTATTTTTTGATGTAAAGTTCGATGATTCATTAGTTGCGTATAACACCCAGTGCACCATGTAATACGTGCCCTCCTTACTACCCATCACCAGCCTATCCCATTCCCCCAGCCCCCTCCCCTCTGAAGCCAAATGCATTCTATGTAAATATATAATCTTGACAATTCTGAGGGAATAAAATATCAGTGTTAAATGCAAAGGTTTGGTGCCTGAACAATTGGAAAATTGGCAATGTTTTGATAGATTCAGGCAGCACTGCCGCTCTGTAAGTAATGAGTGAGTTGGTACATAGTATATTGGTGAATAATATAGGAAGAATGATGGCTTTGGTGAACTTGAATCACTCATTCAAACAACAGATTCTAGACTATAGAGATAGAAATGATAAATTGATCCTTGTAGTGGTTTCAACAGGAACATCTCTTTAAGAAGATTTAAGGGCATTGCTTAGAGAACATTATTAACACAGAACTCTCAACTTTTCACATAATCAGGATTGAGTTATTATTGTGGCTGCCTCTCTATATTATTGGTTTTGTCCAAATTCCATAAATAGTGAAAGGGACTTCTCATCTCAAAGCAGTTCCAAAACCAATGGCACTAACAGCTTACTACAGAGTTGTAGAAGACCATTTTCTCCGTCAATCAAGATTAGAATGAACAGGCTAATAATGAGAATATAATGCAGCTTTTTATGGAATAAGACGTAGATTGCCACTCCACTGGCTGCATAAGCCATCCTTTAGTACAAATTTGGTAGGAAAAAAACACATATATCTACTCAGCTTTGGCAGAAATAGTTTTAGAGTCCTTCTAAGATTCGATTCCTTTCTAGCTTGGAATCTTTAACTCTGAACAAAACTCATAGGTGTATTCTAATCATTATCTCTCCTATAACATTTAGCATATCATCTCACCTTCACAAACTTTTTTAAAAAATAAGACTGAACAATATGATTCTATTTCTATAATTATTTAAGGACAGTATTTTTCATGGAGAAAAATCTTGATGAAAGTGCACATCTATGAGTACTGTGAAAATTTGTCTTAAGGAGAAATTATTATGGATGCAAAAGTATTTAAAAATTGCTTCACTAAATATTAAGTCACATAGGCAAAGCCTCGCACATTAACAGTGTGTGATCAAAGGAAAGCTAGAAGCTTCCCTGCTGGCCCCTCCTTTGACAGCTTTGCTCCCACTCTCTTGCCACTGTACCTAATATGGACAGCATTCAAGTCACTCCTGTGGGGGCTGAAATAGCACTTTCAGAAATCTCTGCTAAAATGCATCCATAATACCCATTAAGATAAAGGCAAAGATATTCTTTATTCCTATTAATAGGAATTATTTTATTACTTACGATCTTTATAACTGAAAACACTATTATATAAGTGGAGCACAGGATATGCAATTTTTACTGAGGAAAGATAATGGGAAAAAATTAATTCAAGAGCATGATATGTGTATATGGCAGGGTGGTAGGGGCTGGAAGCACCGCTGGAGAGGGGATCACTGTCTGTGGGAACCACATGGCAAAGAGAAGGCTCAAAGTAAATGATGCAGGGGAAATAAATGTCATGTACTTTGCAAATGTGTCTGGGGCTGTTTTGAGACCTCATAACATAGTATATTAGGTATTTTCAAAGCACGGAACTTAAGGAAAGTACTATAATGGGCTCCCAGCTTAATAAGATTCTAGCACTGTTGTTTGAATATACGATATCATCATGTTTAAAATGTAATATTCATTCCATTTACGCAATTTCTTTTCCCTAGATGTTTGTGCTTTCCAAGAGGATGTAATAAGAAAATAAACAGCTCAAATGGCTTTTCCTCCACACTTTTATCAGTTTAGAGAAATGGGATGTCAATAAATGAGGAGATCTAACATTTATAAAGGGATAAAAAGGGGTGGGGCATTATTCCTAGGTACTTTATATATATCATCTTATTACATCTCACACCTCTCCTTTGAGGTAATAAGTATAATTATCTCCATCTATGGATGACAAAATGGAACCCTGAAGACCTTAAGTAACTTGCTTGAAGTCATATAGGTCATAGGATGAAAATAGAGAAGCAAATACCAGACTGTCTAATTTCATAATATTGCTCTTTACACTATCCTAGATTTGGAGAATCATGAGACTTGGAAGTCATCGACCTTATATCCCTTCCTCTAAGCAATTTTCTTAAATACTGGCATCTGTCAAGTTACTCAAAGGATATCCTTTTCACTCACAAACAACAAAACTGTAATAGAATGGTTCCTCTACCACCACCACCTCCTTTATTAAAAGTTTTAGGGTATGGCACTGCCAAAGCATGGCCTTGTTAATACGTTGTCCATGGCAAATCTGCAAGAACATGAGGAAAACAGATGGAATCTCTCTCATACTAGAACAGTAATCACCTCATCAGCTGCCTGCCCCAGGAGTGAACATTCAGAAAAGGAACTGCAAGCTATGTGTTAGTTAAATAGAGATCGGACCTACGTGGTCCCCATCAAAACAGAATATTGGTGATTATCCCTTGTGCTCAGAGAAAAAGTAAGACAAAGTAAGAAGAATTTCCTCTGTTTGGTCTCAAAATTCAAGCAGCTTCCTATTCAAACAACTGTGTTACACAGACCTGAGCTGGATCTACTGCGAAGCTCTTGTGAAAACCTGCAATTTTTGAAATGTGGTCTGAGGACACATCGTATAAACGATCCGACCACAGAAGTGTTTCTCGAAGTTTGATGTGTGTAGGAATTACCTGGGCATCTTGTTAAATTACAGATTCTGACTCGAGAGTTCTGGGGTCGGTCCTGAGATTCTGCATCTCTAACAAGCTCCGAGGTGATGCCTATGATGCTGACCCCATGGTTCTTACTTTGAGTACAAAACACCAAGATTATTTTTTACATCTTTCTGTGGCTTGCTCCTATTAAGTAGTTGTGAAAGTCCTTAAACCAAGCTAACCCATTGAGTACCATTAAAAAAATAAATAAATAAATAAAACAGCAACAACAACAACAAAAAACACTTTTTTCTGATATTTGAAAATACTTTTGTCCAGTCCTGAACCACCTAGTTTTTGCTCCTTGTGACCTAATTGCTTACCTCGTATTGATCCACAGGCTTCTGAGGTTGCAACTTGTATTCATCTTGTGTCTTTATTCCTTTCTGATGAGGAATACATACTCCTAAGACACCACATCAATATCTAGTTCACCTGTCCACTAGTTTCCAGTCATTGTCGTCATGTCACACTTTTTCTCTAGAGAGGAACACGTTCAGAAATTCACTTCCTTTATTCTTCTGCTCCATGGAAAGGAGCTCTTGTCCAATTTCTCAGGGAACAACAAAAGAGAATTAACGACAACAAAAAAAGCTGTGTCTAAAAGTTCCAAAAACTATATGAATTCATTGAAAAATATGGCAGCTGTCATACGTAGAGTTCAAGTGGAACTAGGTTGTTAAGCTGTAATACAAAGTGTACTGGATACAAAAAGTGAGTCTATAATACCTGTCTATCTCTTCCCATTAGACAATAAGCTTGAAATGAGAGTCTATGTCATCTTCATCTTCATATCTAGCACAGAATCTGACAAATAAGAGAATGGAGGTATGCAGTATATTTGTTTTTGGTTTTGTTTTTGTTTAAATGTCTGAAAGAAGAAATGAATGGCCATCTAGGCTGGAGTTTTGAGTCAAGGCTCTCATCTATAAAAGGAGCTATGTTAATCTGTATAAGTACAATAGAGGTCCTATGTAATATAAGTATGATAATAGCTATTATACTAGTTTAAAAACTTTAAAGCACTAGGCATATGCAAGCACTTTTTTATTGTATCTATTACTAACCATATTATTGGTATTTCTCAAAATATGGAGGGCTGCTTTACAGCCCTCTAAACAGGCAGACTGTTTTAGAAGTTCAGGAAAGGCATCCCTTAGTTATCAAAATCCTATACATAATGCTTGCTATTTGAAATTCAATGATTAGAAATTATTTGTTTTATTTAAGTTTTTTTCCCTACTAAGCTTTCTTTTATCTTAGAGGAAAGTATCATATTAAGTTTTATCAGTAGGCTGACATATGTCCAATTCTCCTAGACAATGTCACTTCATGTCTCTTATCCTAACATCCCATTTGTCCTCCATTTAATGCCCTGTATTTAATTTAATCTTAAAGGGCCTTTATTTAACAATCCTACTTATTAGACATATTTACATCGTGGTGTCAAAGAATAAGTTCCATCTTTTGCCTAAGTTCACAAGCTCGAAATGGAGAGATGAAAACAGGGAAGAAAAGAATATCTTGATGGGTCTAACATGACAGGATAGACTGTGAGGTCTGTATAATCTGGAAAGAATGGACAGAATATAAGGATAACAAAGGAAAAATATTTTAGCAAGGGAAGTCTGGGATCAGTGAATACCCATGTGGCCTCCCCCAATTCTTTGCTAAGAAACCACTTTGCTATGAAATGTCTAGGGCAGAAGGTAGCTATTTCCTTGAGATTGGTGAGGGGGGTATTTATTTAGAAAGGTTGGAAAATCAATATGTCTCTGAGGTTTGCCATCAGAGTCATTCAATTACTAATATAGATAACTGCAGCATTAATCTGTTTCTGCAATTTAGAGAGAAGACCAAACACAGAATGATTGATTTTAAAAGGAAAATAAAGTCAAAGGGATATGGTATTTAATCTGTCAGTAAGTAGACCTCTACAGTGAAAAAACAGAGCCCATTTTATTCTAAGGAGGTGGAATGAAAATACCCCTATATACACACATCTATTTCTTTGAAGATGTCCCGGCTCTTGGAAGGAATAGTAGGCAGAAAATGCTACATCAACACAATTCTTCCACTTTTAACAGCCAGGACAGGACAAGCTGAAAATCAGAGTTTTGTTGGTATTGGCTGGTAGTATCAGATTTTATATAAAAGCTTGACAGCCTGCCCTGTTTGTACTGCAATGGGCTACAGGATATGTCACAAGAATTTATCAATGTGTTCTGCCCTTTGAGAGCACTTTTTCTCATATTTTCAATTTAATATTCACCATTGAACTATTCTGTTTTATAAAAGGACTGAAGGTTTCAAATCTAGAATTAGACAATTCAAGACAACCAGCCTCAGGTGAATATCTGATTTAGAATTTAAAAGGCTTGCAAAGTTACAAATCAGGTTATCTATGCTTATCTCATCAGAAAATTTCTACACCCAAATATGTCACCGGTTCCTTAAGTTGCAATTCTGATAGAGACACTAGGCATGTGATAAGATTCTTCCAGCAAATGATGACTCTTGATGGTTGACTTAACCAGGGGTCATTCCCTTCAGGAAAAACCATCCAGAACAAAACGGATTATCCCTCAAATTTGAGTACATCATTCCTTCCCTAGAAAAATGATGTCTAGTTCTTCAAAGCAGGTCTAGGACAGCCTGGTGAGGGTGCAGTCACATGACTTTTTTAAAATTATGAAATATAGTGTTCTTTTTTTTAATTTGCCTATTTCAAATAATTTTAGGTTTACAGGAAAGTGGTAAGGACAATATAATGTATTAGTAACCTTCACCCAGCTTCCCCTAATTTTACATCATACAAAACCACGGTATGTTTACTGAAATTAAGAAATTCATAATGCTGGTATAATACAAACATACAAAATACTTTATTTAGATTTTACCAGTTTTCTCACTAAAGCCACTTTTCTGTTCAGGATCTGATCTAGGATATTACAGTGTTCTGTCATGTCATGTCAGAGCATTTGTCATGTCTCCTTAGTTTGTGATAGTTTCTCAGTCTTTCCATGTTTTTCATGACCTTGATGCTCTTAAGAGAACCAATCAGTTATTTCCTAAAGTGATGTTCAATTTGAGTTTGTTTACTGCTCTCTCTTGACTATATTGGGTTTATTGCTTTTTAGAAGTATACATGGAGTGAAGTCCCCTTTTCATCATATTATATGGAGAATCTTGTATCAACGTTACTGAGGATGCTAAAATTGATCATTTTATTAAAGTGATGTCTGCCAGTTTTCTCCATTGTAAGGTTAATTTTTTTTGATGCCATATTTGCTCCAAGTGAGTCATCAAGTAGAGTTCACATCTCAATAAACATGTTTGTTTGTTTGTTTGTTTGTTTTTAATAAATGATAGTCTCTGTTGTGGTCACTGCCATGCGTATGCGCAAGCTATAGGACAGAACTGAACTGACAGGAGCCTCCCTGAAAGAATGGCTCAGGAAATTTGATTTCTTTTGACCCAACCCCCAAATGTAAGTGTCTCAATCATACACAGGTAACTACAAGCAAAAATTTAACAGCGGTTTCCTATGACTGTTCTAAGACAGTGGAGAACAAACAGCTCTGATCTGCCATTACGTTTCTGAGTATAATACAAAAAGAAAAAAGAAAAAGCATTTCTCCTATTTTGTAAAACATATGTGGGCAAACCAAAGAATTGAATTCAACAGTGCAGACGGGAGGAACCTGCACAGCAAGTGTATTCCATGACCAGTAGAATGGGCACAAATACACAATGTGTGCAGAGCACGGAAAGGATGTGTGCTATGTTGGGGTCATGATGGAATCTGAAGGAGGGTAAAGGAATAATGAAGGAAAATGAACCTGGGGGTCCATTACTTAGGAGGTTAAGAAATAAAAAAAGAGGAGATTAATTGCCTGAGGTGGGGGGGCAAGTATAAAACCTGCAGAACCCTCATGGTAAATGTTCAAAGCCTTCCAGATGCTTCCAACAATACTGTGAAGAAAGGAGTAAGGGGGGCACGACAGTAGCTGAAGTGTCTACGTCAGAAAGTAGAAGCCAAAGGTTCTAGATAAATTATTCAAAATGTGAGAGAAATTCACTTGGTATATATCTATATCTATATATAGAATTTTGTATGTATTAAAAATCAAGATAATCACTCTATCACAACTCATACATTTTTTTTCCCCTTTGGAAACAGTGACCTTCAAACTAGGCATGTACTCAGCCTCACAGAATTCAGTTTTTCCCTGCAGCAAGCTTGCTGAAGAAATTCTAGTACTCAAAACCGATTTTACAATAGCTAAAAGTCTAGTGGGTGAAATTCAATTAGAGACACATTTAGATGGATCTTACTTTTCATCCTGTAAGTCCAACTGCTCTCTAAATTTCAGAGGAACAATGTCAAATGCCCTACCTAGCATGTTTGGATCTTCATCCAACATATTAGAATAATGTCTCCAAATACAATTCAAGAAGAGTAGAAGAGTCTTTATGTTGTATAATATATAAGTAGTAAACCACTTAAAATGAGCATATTTTGGTTTGTTTACTCATTACTACTCCTAACTAAATTATCTCTTCTCTAAAACAAATTATTAGACTCAGGTAACATGGCAGACTGTACTCAAACAGTTTACTCTATTTACTACAAACACACACACACACACACACACACACACACACACAAAAGATGCTTGATAATGTATTTAAAACGAACAGCCAAGTCAGACAAAAAAAAAGACAAATCAATCCCCCAGGTCCTTGAAACAAAGAAATAAAACCAAAATGACAGGCAAGGTTGATAAAGCAGGTATCCATGAGGTGTTTAGACCAGGAAGAAATTCTAAGGATATAACTATGAATAAGAGTTAGACAGGAACTTCACCAGTTGCTTAAGCCTTGAGCCCTCAAGATACTACCAATATTTATAGGAGAAGGAAGGGAAGAATGAAGGAGGGGTAAACAGAAGGGGGAATGAACCACGAGAGACTATGGACTCTGGGAAACAAACTGAGGGCTTCAGGGGAGGGGAGTGGGGGATTGGGGTAGCCTGGTGATGGGTATTAAGGAGGGCACGTATTGCATGGAGCACTGAGTGTTATACGCAAACAATGAATCATGGAACACTACATCAAAAACTATGGATGTACTGTATGGTGACTAACATAACATAATAAAAAATTTAAAAAAAAAAGATGCTACCAATATTTATGATCTAAAAAAATCTCATCCAATATCCCAACGAAGAAAGGTTACAAAAGTTTTTCTTCTTTCTGGGCTTTGGGTGGGGAAATAAATATAAAAACAGCAAGCACTGATGTATGTGAGGATGGAATCCTAATTTATAATACACACATGATATAAGAGCCAAAAAATAAATATATAAAATCTAGTACAGCCACTAAAATTCATGGGATCTCTAATAGAAACCAAACAAAGGTATTTAAATGCTTTGATAATTCAGGATACATAGAAACCATACAGAATAAAAAAAAAAAACTTAACAGGGTGCAGGCAAGCACACACACGCATGCGCACACACACACACACACACACACACACTAAGTAGAGTGCATGAGGAAAGAAAATAATGTAACAGTCTCCCCATAAACAAAAATAACACAAAAACTGAGACTAACTGAATAATCTCAAAGTGACTATTACACGCATGCTTAAAACGTTGACAGGTATAGGGGTGCCTGGTGGCTCAGGTGGTTAAGCACCTGACTCTTGATTTTGGCTCAGGTCATGATCTCTGGGTTGTGAGCTCAAGACCCCTCAGGCTCTGCACTGGACAAGGTTCCTGCTAGGGATTCTCTCTCTTTCACTCTCCCTTTGCCCCTCCCCCTCAAAAAAATGTTGACAGGTATATTTTGAAGGACTAGAAACCAAGTCAAAAGACTAGGATACTATAAAATAAGTGTGGATAGATTTTATATAGACACACACTGAATTTCTAGACATAAAATATAATTATTAAAATAAAACTCATAGGCATATTAAACAGAGCCAATGACTTAATAAAGTAAAAGATTAACATTAGAAAATTATAAAAAGGAATATAAAGTTACAATTATTTAAAAAAAGAGAAAGAGAGAGAAAAACTGGGGCACATGGGTGGCTCAGCTGGTTGAGCATCTGACTCTTGATTTCAGCTCAGGTCGTGATCTCGGGGTTGTGAGTTCAAGCCCCCTCAGGCTCTGCACTGGGTGTGGAGCCTGCTTGGGATTCTCTCTCTTCCTCTCCCTCTACCCCTCCCCCGCCTCTGCCTCTCTTTCTCTCTCTCTCTCTCTCTCAAAAGAAAAAAGAGAGAGAAAAATAGGTGAATATAGTACAAAGAGATAGAAATGAAAGACATGAAAGAGAGGTTAAGAAAACTTGGAAGGTAGCAGATGATCCAACACAATTTGAATTGAGTTTCATAAGAAAAAAATGGAGAAAATATTTTTGACAGAGAAAGCTGTTATTTGACGAGACATTGTCTGTGAATTCTCATCATCTAAAAAGGCTAGAGTTCTTGGATAGAAGAAAGATACCAATTTCTAATTAGGCAATATAAATAATTATAAACCCATACTAGGAAACTTCGTGTGGAACCTACATAATTGGGCAAAGAAAACTTAAATGATTAGGAAAGCAGGAAGCAAAAATATTTTTTTAAAACATAATATATTAAAAGTAACAAAAAAGACATTTGTAAACTAGGTCCAACTATATGATGAAAACAAGTGATTAAGAATGTCTGCTTTGAATTTCAGGACAAAATGAAATTAGGTATTCCAATGACTCACTTCATTAAAAGGATATCTCCTCTACAGTAATAAATCCAGCCTTTGATCGCACTGTCTTCAAAATGTGGAGGTCCTAACCGTCCTGCAGAGTTGCCTCAAGCCAGCAAGATATGCAAAGGCCAATTAACAGGACTCCTCTCTCATACCCACTTTGACTTAAGCAAGTATACAGTTATCAGTCTTATATCTTAAGTTTCTCTGTAAGTTTTTCTTGCATGAAAGATTTATGTAGTTTTTTTCAACAAAGTTTGAATATCAATATTGTGTGCCAATCAATGTCTCAAGCCTAAAGCCAAATAAAAAATAAACATAAAATAATAATAGTAGTAACAATAATCATGGAGATTTTTTATAGAGGTTATATAGTAAAAACCTTACATTTTAAAAAGTATTAATAATTATCATATGATGACTGCTAGCACTATGCCAAACACTCTTCTGGGTACTTCATACACATCATCACATTTAATATTATAGCATTTGGATGTGTTGTAAATGACTATGCCTATTTTTTGTCTCTACTTATTTTACTTATATTCATCATTGAAATGTTCCTGACTTTCCCTTTATCGCCGGTGCTCACTTCTTCCCAATTAATGACTCTTTCCTCTGGATTTTAAAAGAGGCTACCCCTATTAGGGTACTTGTTGCATTGTAATAGACTCAGTTGTGCAATGTCTGTTGCCTGTCTTCCCCCTTGTCTGCGTACTCACTGAAGGACACCACCACATTTTGGTTAATGACATTGTTGAGCAGAAGGGGACAGGAGTAAGGATGTATATGGAAACAGTCAATGTAACTTCTATTTGTTACATTTCTACGAAGTTGTTCTAGGCGCATCATGTCCCCTCCTTTAATTTTGAGAAATAAGTAAAAGTAACCACATTCTACTAATGAGGATGCTGAGGCCTCAAGTGGTCAAAGGACTTGTCTCAAGTCACTTAAATATGCTATGTTTGAACACCAATTTGCCTGGATCCTAAATCCTTCCTCCTTCTGCATTTCATGGAACTTACTAAACATTTTTAATGAATTATATTTTTATTCACAAAGTTGTTGTGACCCCCAAGTCTAGCATTTCCTTTATTCTCTTCATAGACGTGTATTGATTATTTATAATACAAGAACAGCATATAGTAAGCAACCTCTGCTGCCTACAGAAGCCCTCTAAAATACAGGTTAATGTTCCAGAGATCTTATTGGATAGCTGCGGCAGCTTAAGTAATGATCCCAATTTATTTCATATACCCTCCCCCACCCAGATTCCCTAGTTCTATCTCACTAGCTCTGGCCAATGGCTCCAAGTGCAAGTAATGTTTGTCACTTTGATGCCAAAGAATATGAAAACAGTGTGAGAATCCATGCATGATCCTCCTTGCCTCACCAGGCAGAACATCCATTTGGGGGAATATCCATCAGCCTGGGTCCCTGAGGGGCTGTGTGGAGCAAGCACTCTGCAGATGTGAGCTGGACAATTAGCAAGAATGAGAAATAAACCTTATGAGTGAAGTCACTGATGTCCAGGAGTTAATTTGCTAGCAGGACACAACCTACATGATCATGGCTAAAACTGTAGCAACTGGCAAATGAAAACTTGATACCTTTTAAAAGAAAATATCCCCCAGTGTATTACTATGTACACATGTGTACATAAATATTATATGCCTCTTTCCAAAGAGATTTTAGGCATCTACCTTTGTGCCTGTTTTATGCGATGAGTCTTACTCCCAACAGATATCTGATTTTTCTTTCTGATATTCTAAAATTTCTAAAATAAAAGACTGGGTCAACTCATAGTGTTATTTGTAATACAGATTACAGAGAAGAGAATTTTAACTATTATAGTTTCAAACCAAAAGCAAGTTTGTCCCAGGGGGACCCGACACAACAACTATTCAGTCAAAGAACTGCTGCTGATTTTGGAAATCAGAATCCAAATTATGACTATTGTTGTCTTTAAAGTAATAGGTGTATGGATCTCTGCATTATTTAGATATCAAATAGAGATTTCAATAATCTTTGTAACATTGGACAGTATCTCCACGTCCTGTCAAATACTATGTTTCTATTAGTTCAGTTCAATTCAATAAATAATATTAATTGAACACCTACTCTGTATTAGGAACATCACTATGGATAAGATATGAGAAATTAATAATCCTTTCTTATTTTGTAAGAGTTTATAGTCTAGAAGAACAGTGAGACACGTTAGAAAGTCATACCAAAACAAAATGGGTAACATCACACAGGGAACATACATGAAGGAAAACATTACTCAACCTATGTGAGCAGGAGGATAAGACAAAGCTCCTCTGGGAAGGTGGCACTTATGCTGTGGAAGATCAGTAGGAATTAGGAAGTTAGTCGAGGAGAAGATAAATTTT
Organism: Ursus maritimus; assembly: GCF_017311325.1. Classification (NCBI taxonomy): domain Eukaryota; kingdom Metazoa; phylum Chordata; class Mammalia; order Carnivora; family Ursidae; genus Ursus; species Ursus maritimus. Next base: position 27,202,862 of record NW_024424897.1, on the reverse strand, counting down.
AAATAAAGAGAACATCATGAACTATAGCAGGAAGAGTCAACATAATAGCCTGTTCTGACTGCAAGTAATTCTATACTGTTAGGTTATGACACATAAAGCGCAAACTATCAGGAGACATGACTGTACAGGTTTACCATCATTTTGTAATCACATGTAGCCACTACAAGTTTCTATGAAGAGAAATAATATAATCAGATTTATATACCAGGTAGATCACTCTGGTGACAGTATGAAGGAAACTTTGGAAGGCTTTTTTTTTTTTTTTTTTCAAGAAAATAGTTTAGGGAGAGAAATAAACTTCATGAAACACTAAAAACAATCAAAGATTTATTGATAGCACAATGAAGTTTGTTTCATGATGTACTGAAACCATGTGTTATTCTCAGAATAGACTCAGACTACATAACTATTACAATAATAATCACCCCCCAAACTATGTCGATTACTTTAAATTCCAATAAAGTTTTTTTTCTATACATATATAAACATTTGATGAGCTAAAATTGATGAAGGGGTTAGACAAAGTCAACAAAGGAAAGTGGAATAGCAAATCCCATGAATCTGATCATTTTCAAAACCAAGCAGAGTAATTTGGTCTTCTACTGTGGTGTTTTCCTAGTCCTTTTTTTTTAGTCTTGGATTATTAATCCTCTTCTGCTTTTCTAGCTAGACACCACCATATGGATACAAATATCTACATATAAATATATTTTCTGAATAACTCATAGAAAATAATACATTTCATAATACCATCTTGAGAATATTACTTAGCAAGCAATTAGTAAGTGCTTACTCTGAGGCCAAGAAAATATAACATGATATGAAACACTTATGGGAAATAGAACACAAATCCACTGAGTAATGTGCTCTCTTTCTTAAAAAAAAGAAGAAGGAGGAGGAGGAGGGGGAGGAGGAAGAGGAGGAGGAGGGGGAGGAGGAAGAGGAGGAGGAGGAAACATTGGGTTTATAAAAGTAATGCCCAAGTATCAGGGGATGTAAACATATGTTGAGGTTTAAATGGATTTTATGATTTAAGACTGTATGGGATGGAGCGGGTGGGTGATTTAACACAAATAAGAGTCCAGCTTACCCCTTTTCCATTGTGGCAGAGACTGACTCATTTCCCTTTCTTCCTTGGTACAAACCAGACATTTGCCACTTTCTCATGCAGTTTTGGCCAATTTTAACTATAGTGGAGTTGATATGTGTCATTTCTGTTCTTAGTCCATTAAAAAAATTAAAATAAAAAACCTCACATGCAATCATTCACACCCTCATACCCCATTATCTTCCAAATGAATCCAGTGGTGCAATGGAAGTCACTGGAGCCATGGGTGATATCAGACCACACCCTACTGGATTTTTTTTTTTCTTTTTGGTAGGTGCCAGGTTTAGTAAGCAAAGAAACTTACATACAAGGCTTGTCTCCGGAGCCAGAAGACTACCAGTACATCTCTGACTGTCCTGGGACATCTTAAAGCTTTGTACAGAAGCTCATCCACTGGATTTTACATAACCAAGGAATGAACTTCAGTTGGATTAAATTACTAATTACTAAGATTTGGGGATCTGTTTTTTAAAATAGCTAGTATTATATGCCCTAAATAATAGAGGTAATACAACAAGAGTACATGAGTGGTGAGAGAACCCATCTTTCTCTTTAGAGTGTATGTGTACGTGAGTGTTTATATATTTGTGTGTATTCGTGTGTGTGCATATATATATACATGTGTGTATATATATTCATAGTTATATATATCAACAAGACTAATGCATAAATCGAATATCAATGAATAATGCATTGTGAGAACCCATTATAAATTATTCATTGATATGAAGACAAGAATATTCTTGTATGATTAGTGCATTTTTCTCCCTGAAAAGAGACATATGTGGGAAGATAAATTGTATTCAGATGTTTCTTTGGAGAGTATGGAATAAGAATGAGAGAGAATGAAAGAACTGAAGTAGAGGGTCGGGAAGATAAATACTGGTGGTTTCAGGCTGCTAGGAAGGCATAATTACTGAGAGCTTGCCAGAAATATTCAAGGAAAGAGACTTTTGTTTTGTAATAAATTGTAATTAATCATATTTTGGGGGTAAAAAATAAAGACAGACAAAATACTGAACAATCAAGGAGAGTAAGGAACACGTAAACTTAAGTTTGCAAAACTTTAAATACTCACAGTGCAAACAAGATAGCAAGGGCCAGGCAGGAAAGCAGCCTGATACTGTGATTAAAATGCCATCATCATGCATGTTACACCAAGACAGTCAGCACTGTTCTTTACTTAATTTTGTTACCCTTATGAATCCATTGTGACTTTTTAAATATCATAACATTAATATATCTAAACTTAAGCTTATTTATGTAGCTAATTTTCTATACTTTTTCTCAGTTCTTTCAGTTTATGAGGATAATAAAATATTATTTTTTCCACTAGGATGTGGGTAGAGCACATCCCCTCCCAGGATGTCCCCCTGCACTATCATTATTATAATTGACTGAAAACTGGGAGTTATTTATGTCTGAAAGTGGAGTATTTTCAGCAGAGATGTAGAGAAGTAAATGGATTAGAGAACCAGTTAGAGATAAAGCAAAGAGGACTTGGTGATCAACTGAATGTAGTTGATCAAGGAGAGAAGAAATTCAAGATTATGTCCAGATTTTTGACTTGGGTTGGGTGACTTGGGTTCGGTGGTACAATTTATTGAGTTAGATATCATAAGAAGAAGAGCAATTCTTGTGAGATACGTAACTTCACTTTTGGACAAAATGAAATTCCATTGTTTGTGCAGTATCCAAGCAAGGATGTCAAAAAAAACAACAAAGATGGATATAAAACTTAGAACAAGAAAGTCTGACCTGAAAGTATGCATTGATAGCCATAAAAACATAAGTGGTAAGTGTAGCAGTGGGAAAGGATTTTATCACCTGTGAATGATGTCAGAGTGACCTTAAAAGGTGACAAATAAAAACACCAGCATTTTAGACATGGGAAGAGCAACAGTGGATTGACGAAGATTAAAGTTAGGAGAACACAACGTGTTAGTCAGGATGTAGAACAGGACAACAAGTACTCCTGTATGATGCTGATAAAAGAGAATACTGGTACATTAATTAAAAAATTCACCTTGCAATTCTTTTGTAAAGTTGAAAGTATTCATATCACATAATTTAACAATTGCTATTGTAAGTATATACCTTAAAAAATAAGTATATACCTGGGACACCTGGGTGGCGCAGTCGTTAAGCGTCTGCCTTCGGCTCAGGGCATGATCCCAGCGTTCTGGGATCGAGCCCCACATCAGGCTCATGCACTAGGAGCCTGCTTCTTCCTCTCCCACTCCCCCTGCTTGTGTTCCCTCTCTCGCTGGCTGTCTCTGTCAAATAAATAAATAAAATCTTTAAAAAAAAAATAAGTATATACCTAAGTGTTTATGCATGTGTATCAGACGATGTGTATAAGAACATTTATACCAGTACTGCTTGTAAAAGAAAAAAAAATGAAAAAAATCCAAGAGCTCATCTAAAATAAAATTGATAATGTGTGGAATTTCAATAACATCTAATAGTGAAAATTAATTACAATTTCAAGATGAATGAAGCTCAAATTATATTGAGTAGGAAAAGAAAGGGAAGAATACATACAGCATGCTTCCATCAATATGAAATTGAAAGCATGTAAAAATTTCAGTTTTTTGATACATATGTACATATATAGAAAAACTATAAAGAAAAACAGAGCAAGAATCATAAATATCAGAATGATAATTAACTGTTGGGAGAGAGAAAGATACAGAGAACGCATTATTTTATATGGATGAAGTATTAGAAAATAAGAGCAGATTTTTAAAAAATGAGATGGGAAGATTAGTTAGAACTTACAAAGAAAAGTGAAAGAGAGCTACCAGAGAAGGAAGACAAAGAGTTGGAGAACACTACTGCAGAAGCAATGTCCAGAGAACGGCAATATTTTGAGATGAAAGAGCAGTTGTCAAAATCTGGTAACTAGGGGCTCATGGGCGGCTCAGTCAGTTAAGCATCTGACCCTTGATTTCAGCTCAGGTCATGATCTCAGGGTCGTGAAATTGAGCCTGAGATGGGCTCTGCACTGGGAGTGGAGCCTGCTTAAGATTATTCTCTCTTACCCTCTCCCTCTACTCCTCCCCTCACATCACTACATGCACCAGTGCTCTCTCTTAAAAAAAAAAAAAAAAAATCTGATAACTAATCAGGAAAAATAAATCAGAAAGCTATTAAGATATTTAGCATCAAATAGGTAACTGGTAATATTAACTAGAGGAAATTCAATAGAGTCAGTGGATTGGAAGCCAAACTGTATTTTTTTTGAGGAATAAATGGAAGGTGAGGAAATGGGAAGAGGAGAGTCAAAAGGGTAATAGCTGATCCTGGAGCGTTTAAAGAACAGATGTTTAAAACTGGAGAGCTTTGGCTTGCCTAAATATTCATGAGAAGGAGCACATAGAATGGGGAAGACTCAAAAATACAGAAAGTAAAAGGATTAATTCTTGAAGTCAGTGAAGTGCTTGAGATGGGGGTAGATGATAATGATCTAGACTACAAGTCAGAAGCTTCAGCTTCGTGTCTTAACAGACAAGCATCTACCACGCTGACTCTTCAACTCAGAACAGTTTTGAAAGCTGAAAGCAAACAAACAAAAATATCTGAAGACTTAAAAGAGGAGCCAAATAAGCCAGGATTTGAGAGGCCCAAGATGGGCTTTTGCTGGTTCCCAGCACAAGAAATAGAGGCCAAACAAAATAGGAGAAATTAACAGTGTAGTGATGAAATCAAAATAGCAGTTTTCTTTACGGGATGATATTGGCTACCAACGGCATAAGGGAGCTCTGGCATACTGGTTAACAGGCTTTTTTTTAAATTGGGATAGTTATTAAATGGGTATATTTACCAGGTAAAAATTAATCTAACTGGACACTCTGTTTATACTTTTACATACGTCCTAATTCCATGAAAAGTTTACTTAAAATAAAAGCCCATGAAATTTTTGTTTTGAAATCTGACAAGATGATTTTATTTTATTTTTTTTTAAAGATTTTATTTATTTATTCGACAGAGATAGAGACAGCCAGCGAGAGAGGGAACACAAGCAGGGGGTGTGGGAGAGGAAGAAGCAGGCTCCCAGTGGAGGAGCCTGATGTGGGGCTCGATCCCATAACGCCGGGATCACGCCCTGAGCCGAAGGCAGACGCTTAACCGCTGTGCCAGCCAGGCACCCCTGACAAGATGATTTTAAAATGTATAGAAACCCAAAGGGTTAAGGGTGGCCCAAATACATTTGAAAAAAGAGAACAAAGGGGTGGAATTTTGCTTTACCAGAAATCAAGGCTTATTATAATATTGCAGGAGCTAGGATAGTGAGGTATTTTTTAGGAATAAACAAAACAATGAAAAGAACAGAATAAAGCCCCATGCACATCTGGCCACTTGATATATGATAAAAAAGGCATGGCTAAACAGTTGGGAAAGTCAGTCCCCCCCAAAAAAAAAATTATACTAGGACAATACTATATGGAATAAGCAAAAAAAAAAAAAAAAAAAAGGAAATTAACCTCTATTTCACACTCTATACAAAATTTAACTTTGGATTACAGTAAATTAAATTGCAAAAGAAGAAAAATTAAGTATCTAGAAGTTAATATGGAAGAATATTTTAATGTCTTAGAGCAGGGAAAAACCTAGTAAACAAAACAACAAAAACACACAATGAAAAATAAAATATTGGTCAATTTGACCATATTAAATTTTTCAGTTTTCTTTATTAAAAAAAAAAGTCACCCTTTAGAGACATAGCTAAGTGATTCACAGAGGGATGGGCGATATGTGTGCTGTACATCAACAAAAGATCTTCCAGAATATAGAAAGATCTCCTGTATAACAAGAAAAAGACAAGCCATCGCACAGTAAGACTGAATATTTGAATACCATTCACCAAAGAGGGTATACAAATGGCCAATAAACACACCTGCTCAATCCCCCTAGAAAAACTGAGAATTGGAAGTTAAAAGCATATTGAGATACCACCACACACCCATCAGAATGACTACAAACGAGAAAATAATAGCTGGTGCCAGAGAGGCTGAGAACCAGTGACAACCCTTATAATTCTGCGAGGGCTAAGATGTATACAGTCCCTTTAGAAAATCATTTTATGTTTATCTACCAATATTGAATTAAAGTCATACCCACAGACCCTAGTTCCATTACTCATTATGTACCTGATGTGAAAGCACACATATGTACACAAAATAAACGGACAAAATATTCATAGCAGCAATACTCATATCGCCATACTGAACATAACCTGTATCTTTCCATATAGTGTACATAAGCTGTGCTATGTTTATATAACTCAGTGCTATACAACAAGTGTACTAATTTCACAAAAAACTGTTGCACGATTTCATTTGTATAAAATTTAGAAAATAAGCAAAATCACAGTATTTAGTGGTTAAACCAAACTAATGCATGAAACTGATAGCCGTACCGTAGTGTGGGGCTGCCTTTGGAAGAAAGGAATGTATGAGGAAGACTCCGGAGTCCTCGAAACATCTATTTCTTGAACCACGTGAGGGCAGACTTTGTGATAAATCATTGAACGGCATGTATTAGTGTGTGTGCACGTGCATGTGTACGATTTCCCTGTACTTGGGTTATTTGTACAAAATAGTTAAATGGATAAAAATTATAAAATAAAATTAGTTAATATATGTTGGGATTACTTTATGAGTAATAAAAAAGAGGTATAGCTTTCTCTTTTCATAAACGTTATTAGTTTCAATAAGTTTATTATTACCTACTAAACATTTTCATAGTAATTCTTAATAGATAACCCAACGTAAAGAACAATTTAAGAATGTGTAAACACAATGTTTTTCTTGGACTTATAATAGGTATAAGTGAGGAGTGTAAATCCTGACCAAGGAGTCATACATTCTTAATGCAGTTCTGCCACACATTTGCTGTTCTGACCACTGCAAAGTACAATGAAGCAACCTATCCTGCTTTTTCTCCACCTGTGAAATCAGTTTACAACATATATCTAACTCACTCTGGAGATTAACGTAAGAGTATACAATTTTCAAAACAAATCCTGAAACATGTTGGAACCACGGAGATAACAGCTACAAAAGTCACTGATGATTATTAGAACACTTTACAAAGGAACTACTGAAATTTATTCTGGAGTCAATATTTGAAAAGGCAAAACTGTAGCTATTAAATCACCAGGTACTTAGTTAGCTATAGTTCTATACCAACAGTAATTTCAAGAGAATTCTTCATTTAAATATTTCTGGGGTTGGCAGCAAAACTTTGGTGTTCCCAGTTTCTGAATCCCTTAGAAACCACTCTATTATTTGTTCTATGCTGATGCTTATTGTACCTTAGAATATATGCCTAACATTCCTCTAAAAGAGATACATTAGAAAATTTATAATAAAATATATACACAATATAGAACAAAGGTAAAAGAGAGCAACTACCTAGAGGAAGGAGTGAAAAAGTTTAAGAAGGGCTGAGATAATTACTGTAATTAAATATTAAATGTTCTATTGCCATGCTGAGTGTAATACATTGTAAGAACATTTGTCTCCCAAAGTGTTCCTGTGACTGCTAAGCATACTGTCACAACCCTCTATAATCAGCTACGTGAGAAATCTGGCTTATTCTCTACCGCATAAATTAGAGCACTAGGACTACTGGATCCGGTAGTAGAACTAGTTCATAGGCCAAGCTGTTGTACCTGATTAGTTTTGTATCACAAAGCAAATTACCATTTCTTTGGTCTCAGTTTTCTCTTTGGTCTAATGAGGAATTTATTCTTCTTATCCCAATAACCTATGATTTGGTTATTTTGCATTACAGGTCAGCAACCGTTTTTGCCAAGTTCCAGGGAGGCAATATTTATACAGTTTCTGTGGCAACTACTCAACTCCAATGTTGTAGAGTGGATGTGGGTAATATAACTAACAAGAATTGTTGTGCCCTGATAATATTTTATTTACAAAGACAGGCTATAGGCTGGGTTTGGCCCTTGGGCAGTAGTTGGCTAGTTCCTGACATATACTGACATATTATTAGTCTTCTATCAAGTGTTAGGTCAAAATTAGGTATAGGCATAAACCTGAATAAAGCGGCTAATGAAAATGAACTCACAAACAATGCTAACTTGGGGACTTGCAAAGAACATGAATTTGTTTTACTTGCTCACTTATGCCAAAACCTTCTGCCAATCTCCTTGCTAACAGGATTTCTGAGACCTTATTTCAACTTGCTGGATTTATAGCCTGTCATCATACAGGAAAGAGATGGCATAGAGAAATTAGCAGTATGTTCTCTGTCTTATGCTATGCCTTCAGTCACACATAATGCCAACCTTTAAGCATCTATAGGTAAGTGGAAGTTGAATAATCATCTGTAAAATAAGATCAGTGCAAGCACCCACATGACTAAATCAGGTTTCCCAAGTAAGTTTTCCTCAAAAGCAAGTTATATTCTGACCTTTTGAGATGGATTACAGAAGGGATGGGGGCACTTCAATTTAAAGACAGTATGTCATTTTGGTTTTTAGTTTCTTGTCTTTTCCACCCATGGCTGTTTCTTTCGGGGGCTTTTGTACTATGCACTAAGGAACTGCTATGACTCAGTGGTTTTGGAGCACTCCATGGGAATTTCCCACATTAGGAAAGCAAGTAGATATGCCTAACACTTCTACTTAGAATTTATAATTTGTCAGATCTCTGAAGTAAACGTAGAAAAAAGATAAACCCATACTACACAGGGATAACTGGACATTAGAAAATTACTTCCTCTGAAATCCGTCATTGGATCATAATTTTACCCATGTGTTGTTTTGGTTACTCAAACAAACCACTAAAAATAATGGTTCTAAGAAACAATTAGTACTCTCTCTTCAGTAAATTAGATCCAAGCATTAAAAGACAAACGAATCAATTATAGTATAATTTCAATAGTAAACTCAGTAAAGATACTTCAAATAGTGAGATACAAACTCTCACTAAAACTCTTGTACAGTTTATCCAAACTGTTTTACACTTTACAAGCCAAAGTCTGACTCAAGAGTATATTATAGGTTATATACTTAAAGACATTTTGATTACAGTTACCAAGTGATTTTCACACATATCACCCATTGGCTTTTTAAAAATCATTCCCAAACTGTGAAATGTTGATTTTGTAAGGATTACTTATCTCAGGTAATGTAGCCCCATTTATTCAGATTCAGGATGTTTAGCCTTTATGGCATTTTGTAAGCAGGGCCCATTAGCCTATGGGTTTCCCTGAAATACTCACTTATTCTATTGTACATAATTTATACTGTTGTTAAGTATTTATTGATTGATATCCCTTCTTGCTATTGGAAGATTTATAGCACCAACACTCAGGAGTTCAGCATTCTCAGAGTAATAGTAAAGAACAAAGTTAATGCACTAGAACATTTTATAAGAAATATACATCACTTCTGCAAAATCAGTGTTTGGGGTATTCTTCTTATATAAAGTCCTATCTCATAAAATTCTTTCTGAAGACTGTTTCACATAAAGGCTTTTTCCCAGAAGTTACCTTTTTGATATAAGCTGAGGCATCTGATTCACTAGATTTGTATTTCCTAGGGACAACTTTAATCTATGTAATCATTCACTCCTCAGTGGTGGCCCACAGGACGTACAGTTAGCTTCGCCCAATGGATTGGTGGAGTTCTTTCACAAAGGAACCTGGGAACAAGTGCAAAAGGAAGTATGCTTCGAAAAAAGACATTCTTTCAAAGCTGATCAAAATAACAGTAGTCACCATGGGCCAACACTACAATGTATAGTTTGGACAGACAATGAAAAGTTTAACAAATTATCTTAAGATGGAGTAACTAACACATTTTGCCCAACAACTGATGCTGTTTCAAATCAATATATGAAATTGTAATATGCAGATCAAATTAAGTAATATGTTCAGCCACTGATGAAATGTAAAAACCCTGGTTGTCCAACCAAAGAAAAATAATTTTAATTACTGTAGTAACTTGAATAATAATAGTAGTAAAGTAATAACTCTTGCTATTCTTTTTGCTATTATGTGCCAACACCATGTTAATCTTTTTATAGATCTAATTTTACTGTATTCTTGTTATAACTATGTGAAAAAAACAGAATATTATTATTTTCTCTCATACATGGAAGAAATAGAGACTCAAGGAAGATAAAAAAATTTGCCCAAGATCACACTGCCTGTAAGCTGTTTGGGACTTTTGGATTGCAAACTCTATATTACTGTTTTTCCAGCTTTATTGAGTATAATTGAAAAATAAAACTGTATATATTTAAAGTATATGGCATGATGATTTCATTGTGAAATTAACGCCACAATCAAGTTAACACATTGATCACTTCACACAGTATTTTGTGTGTGTGTGTGTGTGTGTGTGTGTGTGTGTAGCAAGAATGCTCAAGATCTCTTTCTTAGCAAATTTTAGCAACACAATACACTATTATTAACTATAGTTTACTAGGCTATACATCAGACTCCTAGAACTTATTAATCTTATAACTGAAAGTCTGTTACCATCTAACCATTATTTCCTGAGTCCCAGTCTCTGGCAACCACCATTTTATTCTCTGTTTCTATGAGTTTTGCTTTTTGGTTTTTTTTTTTTAAGATTCCACATATGAGTAAGATCATACAATATTTTAGAACATTATGCTAAATGAAATAAGCCAGGCAGAGAAAGGCAAATTCCATATTCTTAATTGCAAATATTATAAACTAAAAACGAACAAAATGGAAAATTACAAAACTTCAGAATTTATGAGCTAGAAATAGTATGATCAGATGCCTAGTTTGTATGTCACAGTCCTGGATTTTGGCCTGTTTTCTTTGTGTAATTTCTAATGGCACCCACTTTTACTCTTAAAAACATCCCAGTTTGGGCAATATATTATATGGTCAGTCTAGCTAAATGCATCCTTTGAGAGCATTTTGTGTAACACATGAATTTTACAAATAAAATTCAGCTTCAGAAAGATGATGATTTGTCTGTGATCTCATAAGTAGTTATTGGCAGCATGCTCTGAAAACTCTGTGCACTCAACCTTCCAAAAATACTACTGGAATTCATTTCAGCAATTCAATGGACATTTGATAACAGCCTACTTCATGCAAAGCTCTGTACCAGTCACTGTGAATACAAAGCAGTAGACAAGTTTTCCATTGTCTTTAGGCAAGTGAGGATAGTACTGGGGAAACAAGATATATGTCAAAGGCACCACGTGGAGACTCACCTGCCAGACTGATAACTGGAGTACTGAAGATGAAACAAGATGGTAAGCTAGAGAAAATGTCACCAATCATACAGTGAACATAGCACTGCCTTGGAACCAAATCCAGAAAATGAAAGCTAAAATGCTTTTTAACTTTCATGTTTTAAAAACAAAAGTTAAAAGCATTGTCACTGCACATGCATACACAAAATGGTAACTATGTGAAGTGATGGATATGCTAACTTAATTGTGGTAAAAATTTCACAGTGTATGTGTGTATCAAGTCATCGTGCCATATACTTCAAACATACACAGTTTTATTTGTCATAGCAAATATTTACACAAAAACTAAATATAATCTTTACAACCTTTGCATTGTCAGTAAATTAATTAATCCATTTTTCACTATCTCTGAGAAATCAACAATATGCCAAATAAGAAGCACTATTGGGGTGCCTGGCTGGCTCAGTCAGTAGAGCATGTGACTCTTGATCTTGGAGTCGTGAGTTCAAGCCCCACATTGGGTATGGAGCCTACTTTAAAATAAAATAAAATAAAATAAAATAAAATAAAATAAAATAAAATAAGGCACTATCGGCTTATGACTTTAAAAATAACCCTATGGATGTTCTCTCTCTACTTAATTAGTGAACTCTCTGCAGCCAATGAAAGTCATTGCTACTTTTGGACCCATTAGTTTATCTAGAAAAAATATATATATTATAAAGTAGCAAGCTAAATTAAGAGGTGACACATTTTCTCGGATACTTGCTAGTATTAAGATACCAGTTGAGTACCATAATCCAAAACAATACTGATATCCAAATATACATCTAAATCTAGGTTATACTGATTGACTTTTATGTAATAGTTCTGGGATAATTTCAACAGGATTATATTTGAACTATATCCAGTAATACATCGCAGAATAGAATATAAAATAAGAGAAAAATAAAACAGTTTGTCTAGAGGCAGGACAGCAAAGGATTAAAATAAGGAGCAACTAAGTCGGCTTCATCTGGGCTTGAATGTCAAACTCACACCCACCTCTTCCTACTACCTCACTCTAACATTAAGCAAATAAGACAACGCTGTAAGTTTTAGTGTCAATAGTTTTAAAATGTAGATCTTAATGGGAATCCCACAGGGCTACTGTTAAGACTAAGTGAGAACACACAGATACACACACAATCCATTGCAATTTCCAGCATGTAAAAATTAAGTAAATGGTGGCATCATTTCTTAAAGGCCAGTCATATCAGGACCAAAGCTTTCTAAAAATGCAACTGAGTATTTCACAGTAAAATAAAATTAAAATGTGACTGGGTACCTAATAATTTGCTCTACAGCACCTCCAAAGTGTGGTAGTAACAAGCAAGAAGGAAAAAGAGATGTTTAATGTTCATATTGAAATTTAGTGTCAGAGAAAGAAAAGGTATGATAAAGAAAAGCTTTGCGAAAAAGAGAAACAGATTAACCAGCTTTGAGTTGCAGTGATCAGAGACAAAACTCATTCTGGGCAAAGGATGAAAAACTCTATAATACAAAGAACTACACATAACCTCAACATATCCCCAGTGGCTACAAGCAAAAGGCTGCACTAATATGTGAAACTGAAATGCTGGGCAAGCCTCTTTCGTGAGTGTCCCTTTCTGCATGATGGGGAAAAGGAGAGGTGTCTAATTTACTTACTCATTTTCATAGGGGCCAAAAGCCAGCAGCCTTTTGATACAGTGTAGGAAACCAGAGGACAGAGAGCTGAAGTAAGCTTGAATAGCAAGGATAATTTGCACATGTCTTCAATCTGCAGAGCTAATTGTGGAGGGAGAGGTTCGTAGAAAGAGAAACAAAGGAAGTACAAATGAATGAGCAAAGGTGAGATGTCCTGCAGAAATTCCAGATTTGGCATGCTGTCTTCTACTGCGGAATTTCATAAATTCTTAGTACTAGTCTGAACGGGCAAGCTAAACTTATTTGTAGAAAGTAGAATATTTTTAAACTGCCCACATCTCTGCTGTCTCATATGTAAAAGAGAAAGAATATTAATAGCCTTGCCTACCCTCGTGAACATTGAACATAACAGATTTGAAAGTGATTTCAACTGAAGGGAAATTTCTAGTGGTCTTCAAAGTGGAGTGAGAGGGATGATGTAAATTTTTCTAACACATACACATATCTTTCATCCTTTACCATGTATAATTTGTGTATTTTATAATATCCCTAACATAGTTTAACAACACATATGTAATATATAAATATATGCATATATATGCTATAGATACCTGCTCAAAACAATTTAATAATGTCTTCATTTAATCATAGCACATCTTCAAAAGGCTTTGAGCCCACTGCTGTAGATACTGAATTTCACCACCAAGTTGCCACCAAAGTCACAAATACATTGAGTATCCTGGAGTTTTCTGTGTTATTTTACAAACACTTAGAGATATTTTATTGGCTCAGCAGTTTTACTGGCTCAGCACAATGGAGTTCAGGACAAAATCTTATACGCGTTCCAGTGGTATTTTTCAGACTCCCATCCCCATACAATTGCCATACAGTTTAGTGGTATCCATGCTATCTTCTCATCGCGAGGCATTATGTTACTCTGGCAGGTCTCAGCAATCTCAACCTATCTCTTATTTCCTTCTGCTTCCTCCCGCACTCACTCAATTCAGCTTCTTCTCCAACACTGAGTTAGGCACACAGCTGTAAGACTTGTTACATAATACTTTTATCCCCTTCCTTTATCCACAGTCTGCACTATATCCATGCAACCACTCCTTCCTTACATTCAGCTCCCTCTTAATCTAATTATTACCAATGCACTTCAAGTATTATTTATGTGTGCCCACAGCTCAGGAGACACAGCTCACATCCAACATTTTCCAGCGTTCCCCGCCGAGTCATATCACCTTCCAGCAGAGAAGACAATGACCTACGTGTAGGACAGTTACAAAGACTGCTGAGAAAGAGAGTCAGCCAGAGAAACACAACAATAAGAATTGTAGTACACGCCCCACTATGAAGCCAGTGGTAAAAAGCAGTCATGAATGGATTTCTTAGCTTGTTACTTAACGAGCGCTTCAGACGAAAGAAGAGGAATTGTGGAATCTCTCACTTGTTCCATTAGCAGGTACAGCACGAAGAGATACGGATGGTGTAGGTACACGCAGTCTCTGCGATTCCAAGTGAGCAGGTGCTGCAGTGTGGCTACGCCATGACTGACGGGTCCTTGCTGCGACAGCACTGTTGCCACCACCCTTTCAAACGAAGACCGTCCCCTGGGACGTCTTGTCAACTCCTGGCATGTGGACACTGCAGCCTGCCAGAGCACTGACTTGCCTCGTGGCCTGCCCTCTGCTGAGCAGGGGTCATTGTGTACAGGTTTCTGAGGGAAGGGTTAAAACAGGGTTCTGCTCGGTATCATGTTGGGCAGGGTAGTTCCCAGCTGCTCTTTCTCTCAAATAGAAAAACACAACCCACTTGATATAAGCAATAGTTCTCTGCCTCGGCTCTAACCAGACTGGGAATGAACAAGGCGTGCCTCTTTTTGCCATGGGGCTCTTCATTTACCACCATTATTCATGAACAAATTCTGATTAAAAAATCTAAGAGCCACTAAGAACTATATTTAAATTTTGGTTACAAAATAAGTGAGTGATTCCTACAGAACCCCCATTAAACATATACCAAATACACTGTGACTAAAAGTTTTTCAAACAGTAGAATAAAAAGTAACCCAAAGCAAATTAACTGTATAAACACACACACACACACACACACACGAAGCAGACACAAAATCATTTGAAGTATAAGTTGTTAAAAACAGACATAAATGTGGAATTTACATTGCTCATAGTCTACCATCAAGTCCACACATAAAAGATACTGAAAGTGTTTGACTGGAGGAAAACACAAGTTGGAAATGGGGGAAAACCAAGCCTGTGGCCCTGGTTCCAGGGAAAGCAATCATTCTCCCTGTGGTTCGTTTTCTCATCTACAGGAAGGGTGAATGGGGCCTGCCTCAAAGTGCTCCTGTAAGGAGTTCATTCAAGAGAATCCTTTGTATTTTTCTTATGTTAATAAATGTGAAAGGTATCATATAACTATCTTGATGCAATAAAAATGTGCTTTTCTTGTCATTTCAGAATTTTCTCTGAAGCTCCCAAGCTGAAAACAATGAAAGATAAATACAGCTTTCCCATTTCTAAAGAAATGTGCTAGACACATCCAGGTGAGATTTACTGGAATAGAATAAAAGCAGCCCTTCAAACACTGGTCATATGATTTATCCAGACTGTGAAAGAATAAAATGAGATATCTGAGAGGAATTCATTTAAGCAGAGAATGTATAGGAGGTGAGAGTCTGTGTCATTTTTCTGTCCCTCACTCACGGAGAGCGAGGTTCTCCCCACTACCACCCCTAGCCAAATGACTAGGCTCCCAAAGAAACCTTCATCGAGATGGGAATGGTTGCAAAGAACAGAGACCATCATCTTATTCCACAGGTGGACCTTCATGAGCTCTCCTAACATCGAGGGGGTAAAGCACAGCTTAGTGAGTGAGATCCTGGGACAAAGTAACCTATGTCTCCCAGATCTGGAGAAATTCTGGAACAGAGAGGTACATGAGATGGCTGCTTCCTACCCAGAGAAGACTGAACCCTGGAGGCTGGCTGGAGTAGACACATGGTAGAGTAAGATACAGAGAGAGGAAGGCCACAGGAGCAAGCAGCCAAGATCTTGTGACAAGGCAGGGCTGTACAATGTTTTCCATAGGCCCAGGAGATACAGAAGGAATAACTGTGTGAGATCTCTTAAAAATGATCCCTACAAGAGGACTGCCTGACAGGGGGAGAAAACTCCAGCAGAGAGAGGCTGGAGACAGTCCCCAGTGTGCAAGAGCAGAGGGTCCTGGTCATGGAAGAGATGCAGTGGAGAGTGCCTCTGCTATCACAGAAGGATGAAGTATGAATGGGAATGAGGTCACTAAAGAATCCTTCATGGCCTTCCGGAAGAGTCAAGGATGAGACTAACAGAAGGCATGAGAGCAAAATGGTGTATACCAACTAGAAAGTATTTTTAATCCTCTTGTTTCCATTGCCCTTTTCATCCTTCCAACTCTGGGGGAACTTGCAACTGGACGTGGAAAGGAGAGGAGTAAGAGGGAAGACCAAGTCTCCACTCTCTTTCTTTCTGCAAACATCCATGCCAACAATCAGGCCTGTGCTAAGAGGGTGTGAAGATCACCGAATTGGATGAAAAATGGCAGTGGTGATTCAATGTAATTTAGACTAAAATCTAAAAAGTGAGACTATTTTTATATTTCAAAGGGACTAGTGAGTTATGAGATCTTTCCAAAACGTTGAGAGATGGGAAAAAAGATTCAACAGTGTATGTTTTGGGGGGGGGGGTTGTTTGTTTGTTTTAAAGATTCTATTTATATTTATTTGGGGGGTGGAGAGAGAGAACACAAGTGGCATGAAGAGCAGAGGGAGAGGGACAAGTGGACTCCACGCTGAGCACGGGGCCTGATGCGGGGCTCAATCTCAGGACCCTGAGATCACGACCTGAGCCAAAATCAAGAGCCAGATGCTTAACCAACTGAGCCACCCAGCTGCCCCAACAATGCATGTTTGAAGGCACTGGTAAGAAAAAAAAATAATAAGTTGTATTATAATTATACTTTAATAAGTTCAATCCTATCAATGTATGTACAAATATCTATATCATCTATCTACCTATGTATGGGACACCTTGGTGGCTCAGTCAGTTAAGCATCTGCCTTCAGCTCAGGTCATGATCCTGGGGTCCCAGGATGGAGTCCAGCATTGGGCTCCTTGCTCAGTGGGGAGCCTGCTGCTTCCTCTGCCTGCCATTCCCCTCTGCTTGTGCTCCCGCACACTCTGACAAATAAATAAAATATTAAAAATAAATAAACATAAATAAAAAGATACATACATATCTTTTTTATCTAAGCATAAGCCCACACATACACAAACACACACACACATAGTGTGCACATATAATTTAGTATCTTACTACAGTGCATTTTTAATATTTGAATATTCCCCTTCACACATTACTGCTTCTTCGTAACAGCACCCTAATTTAAACGGGGAAGCATTCCCTTATCTACTCTGTCCTTATAGTTTGCATGGGTTGGACATCTTCCAACTCCAGGGTTGGAAAGTATACCAGATTTGTTCACTCGGTATATGCCCTGTAATCCTGTCCATAGTGATTGTTCAGGAACAGGCATGTGACCCAAGCAAGACCAACCACAGCCAGTAAGACCGAGTTCTAAAAATTTAGCAAAATAAGCTTTTGTTCTCTGGACTTGAAGCAAACAGAATGTCAGCATGGAACTGAGGTAGTTCGTTACCGAGTGAAGGCAGCCCACCTAGGGATATAGCAAAAACTTAGAAATGTACAGCAAAAACTGGCAAAAGAAAAATTACTTGGTAATTGATGGATTGTTTGAGATCCTGGGTTCAGTTGTGCCTGAAATCAAAACTAATTCTGTAGTTTCAAACTACCTAAGCTGATAGATTCCTTTCTCAAGTCCACTCGAGTTGCTTTTTTTCCTATTTGCAATTAAAATGGTTCTTAGAAATATCCTCCTTAAAAGTTGTGGACTTTCATGTGAACATGGTTGATGGTTGTTAGGAAAGACTATTAAGTAAGGGTAACAGTAGAAATGTTAAGTGGAAGGGACTTAGATAAATCAGTAAAAGTTCATTCCAGTTAAATGAGCACCACAGTCTAACGCTTTTGAAAGAATTTCTTTTATCTACCACATATAAGCTGTCCATGTATGACTAAGTTTAAATTTCACAATCTTCTGGCCTACCCATTAAAAATATGCATTTTGATTTAGGATTCATGGGCAAGAGACATTTCTGGATGACAGTACATTTCACTCCATAAGAAAAGTTGCTCTTAGAGTTATTAAATATTTTACAAATTGTGGTGTCAAAAATACTGAACCCAAGCAATGTGAATTTGATTTTCTGGCTTTTTTCAATATTGTTTTGATGTTTATAAACCAGGAAAATCAGTAATCGACATAAGCCAATCTATGAAAGTTTGATTATGTTTTGCCTGGCTGTGCTGGTGGAGAAAGTTAAGAATACCACGCAGGTAGAGAAGGAAGCATGCACGACTTCTGTCAAGTTGAGCATAAAATTTGTAAATCCTCTTGCCAAGGGAGCTAAATTTGGAAACTAGAATTCTCTAGCTTTTGCCTCACACCCACTGATTTGAAAATAGAAAATAGAATGCATGAATTTTTGATAAGTGAGTTTCTGCTAGTTATCTGCTGTGATTTCATTATAAAAATATTACTAATTAAAAATATAGAAAATACAATACAGAAATAGACATCATCAATCATCCAAGTTATAGCTAGTGTTTGCACAGTGTTTATTCTGGTATAGGCACTGTTCTAAATACTTCATATGTATTAATTCATATAATAAAACAATTTAGTAAAACAATTGCTCTTATGATGTAACACTGATATTATCCCTCATTTTACAAAGTTGAGGAAATTGAGGAAAAGACATATCAAATACCTACTTAAGTTATATATAATACGAGTCACAGATAAGACATGCTAACTAATTTAAATTCCGGTCTCTATTCCATAACTATGCTTTGTTTTCTACCATTCCATCCTCCCTCAAAACGGACACCATTAACACGCTGACTTGCTGGGTCCTTCTTATCTGCATTTACTTATTAAGAATTATAACTGCGTATAATTCTTAACTTACTTAACATTATTTTACAAGCATTTTCAAAGTTATTATATGGTTCCTTGTAAACATTTCAATGATTATATTGTACTCAAATGACTGGATAAGCCAATTAATTTAACTATTGCCATATCCTGGGGCAAATAATTGTCTTTGAATTTTCACAATTAAAAAACAATGTTGCTACAATAAACATATTTTTTGGCATAAAGATTTTTCTTCATTTCAGTTTATTTCCTCAGGAAAGATTCCCAGACTGAGAATTGCCAGATCAAAGTATTAATACTGGTTTGAATCACATACTGCCAAAATGTTTATTTCAAAGGAATTGTCCTAATTTACACTTTCACAATCTGTTGACGTTTCCTTTTGTTATTATTATTTTTTCAAGGGAAACATAATCTAAACTCTTCTATAGAAGTTCTCTAATATTATTCGAGGTAACACTAATTTAATGATTTTTTTTTTCAAAGAGTGGAGATAGCTTTCTGTGAATGTCTTTTGGAAATATTACTACACTTGACCGATCCACACAATGCTAAATAAAAAGTAATTTTATATTTCAAATGTCCTTATCCTGAACTCTTCAAATATTCTTATGCCAAACTCTTCTCCCATGCCTCCCCTTAATGCAGAGTTGCTTAAAAAAAAACAAAAACAAAAACACTATATACACTATTATTTAACAATCTTGACAGTGTTGATCAATTATTTCTTCTAAAAACAAGCCTGAGTAATTTCTATAGAACTGTGTTACTATTTTGTATATGGTGTCTTTTTTGAGCATTCTATAGCATATAGTATTAATCCATTAATAATTTTTTGAGTGCTTGATTTTAAAACTGAAGTTAATTCTTTGGCAAGAACAATAAAATTGATGAAACCCCAAAGCCAGACTGATCAGGCAAAAACAAAAGAGGGAGAAAGCACAAGTTATCGATTATAGGAATAAGGGAAGTGACATCACTACAGATTTTACAGATAGTAAAAGGATAATTAGGGAATGTTGTGGATAACTTTAGGCTTCATAATATGGATCCTAGCATACTGCAATATTTTTCCACTTCCCTGGATATGAGTATTCATGCGTGTATGTATATCAAATAAAGGAGACTTTTTAAGATTTCAAACAAGAGAAAAAACCATGTGTTAGTGCATAAAAAGCCAAATACAATGGAAAAAAAACAAAAGCTGGAGAAAATATTTGCAATATAATGACAACCTGAGGATTATTAGTCCCAATACATAAATAGCTCTTGGAATCAATATAAAAAGATAAACATTCCTATTAGGAAAGAAAATGTTAAATATCCAATAAAAAATGTATATATATATAAATATATGAAATAATCAAGATCAATGTCAAGTAAATATAAAGTATTAAGACATCAGGTAGAATTTTCAGGTGCCACCATCTCAAAACTATTTTTAATGCAAATATCTAATACTAGAAAGGCTGTGGGTTAACACACTTATACACATGCAGCACAGACTGGTTTAGTAGGTCTAGAAGGGCTTTATGTAGCTGATAACATGGGTCACAACTTAAGAAAGTACACAGTCCTTTTTGATGAAGAATTCCTTTTCTAACATTTATATAGAAAATTGTTTATCAAACTTAATTTCATGAAATAGTAGTCATCAAAATGAATACTAATAAGGAATTAGTTATATTATACATGGCCATAATATGCAAATGTTAGAAAAAATTCTTTATAAGAACATGTAATAAAAGAAAAAATTCTCAATTTATATTTCTTTAAAGATTTTATTTATTCATTTGAGAGAGAGTGAAAGAGCACACAAGCAGGGGGAGGGGCAGGGGGAGAGGGAGAAGCAGACTCCCCGCTGAGCAGGGAGCCCAATGTGGGGCTCCATCCCAGGACCCCAAGATCATGACCTGAGCCTAAGGCAGACTCTTAACCGACTGAGCCACCCAGGCACCCCGTCAATTTATATTATCAATTAAAAACCAAACTACAAAACAGCATATAGAGTCTAATCTCAGGTTTTTAAAAAATCATTTGAAGAAATTAGAAAAATTTAAAAGAATGCTTACTTTCAGCTAGTGTTTTGGGTGAGTTTTATGTAATTTTGTTGGTTTTTTTTTCTTATACAAATTTCTACAATGAACATGTATTAATTTAATGAACACTACAGAACCAATAAAAGCTATTTTCTTAATAAAAATATTTGCTTAGCATTCTTGCTCGCTTCCCCTTTGTTTACTGGATGGATTATAGTAGATGGTGTGTCTTTAATTTAACGTAATAAAATGTACATGCCTTGGGGTTTTCCATTTTATGATTTTCACCCATGGGGCCATTATTTCCTTGTTAAGTGTCTTTACTTAGAAAGAGCAGTCAGCAAATATGGGAGAAATGCCTTCCCTAAGTAAACAGAATGAGAGCACTGAATATAGCTAATGGGCAGAGAGGCTTATTTTGGGAATTCTGCTGTTAGGTCTCTAGGTTCCCATCCAAAGATGCAGTGCAACACTTTTACAATTGGAATCTAAATAGTATGAATAATCATTCTATGCTTCCCCAAAGGAAGCAACGTAGTTTCTTCCCACTGTCAAGGTTTGTATGGCAGAGGAAAGAGAAAATTTTTAAAGAAAAATCCATGAACGCTGCACCTTACTGCTTGACTATTGGCTGGGCTGGATGAGCCTCTGTGCCACACCAGGCAAGCTGAGGGAACTCTCTGAACCTCAGTTTTCTCATCTGAAAACATGTAAACTAAAACAAAACAACAACAAAAACACATGCGAAGACACTGATTCTTAATTCGCATAATTTTGTGACGATTAACATTAAAATGCTGAAAGCACCAGTTTCCTATTATGGTTTATTATGGTGGGTCTTATGATGCTGCTATCTTTCAGGGAGCCTGAATTTATGTAAAACTATGTGTCCTTTCTAGCAATGACACAGTAAGCTCTAGTGGTCCAGCTACGTACTAAATATGTGTGTGTAAATTTGTGAGACTATTTTCCTCTTGTGCCCTATGGAGAAAGAGTCTCGATTTTAAAGCCATTTGTATAAGGTCTGTAAAATGAGACTGATTTTACTTTACAGTTCAATATATCTCCTGAGACTCTTCTCGATTAGCCATTACATTAGTAGTTTAGATTAGACATTCCTAAATATGTTTGCTAAACAAATTTTAGAGTAGCATACAATGGCATTACCCCAGGCAAAAATCTTTGATTGATATTTCCATTGCACTGACTTTCTCTTATTTAACTCAATAACATTTTGTTTATATGTGTTAGTTTTGTGATGGGAAATCAAATTTTGAAAATATGATGATGAACCTGTCAGGCAAAATAAATAAATAAATATGCATATTTAATCCTGTTTGGTTCTCAATATCCACTGAACACTTGAATAGACTGGCATAAAACTTCAACAAACCATACATTAGCTCTTACACATTCCATGCACTGGCCAGTCTGGACTGAGTGGCCGGCATAATCCGCAGAAGGATAAAACCACTGGTAGACCACAGCCATGAAACACATTTCTCTTTGTGATGTTCATGAGTGTGAACTAGTTTGATACGGGCTTATTGAAATGCTCATGCTGCTCTGCTTGCAGTCAGAATGTGCATCAAACTGACAGCCAACTAGCCCATGAAAACTGATACGGAGAGCTGCACAGCAGTGCTCTCCCCTGGAAGTGGGGGAAGGAATGGGTGCAGAGTAATGAAGGCAGACACCTGGACCATTCTCTAAGGACCACCTTCATTCAGTGCTCATTCACTGACAGCAAATAGCACCTACTAAGTGCCAGACACTGTATAAGGGTTTCTTAGTGATGCAATATAGGGAATTACCTATGCTTCCAAAGTGACAACTGTGTCTTTGTTTACTTAAGTTTGTGCTTAATGGCCCCAAAGGTTTTGTGAGATGGATTTTTGCCTACTCCCATCACAATTTTACCTGCTTGGATGGGCAGAAAACTAAGACAAGAAAGGCAGGTTAAAAAAGAATATTAAGAAGCAATTTCCTACAATCCCTCCACTAAGGGATATATAAAACAATTATTTTAGATATACATCAAATACATATATATTAGGAACTTTATATATATGTGTGTATTTATATATACATATATAAAGTACAGGAAAACTTTACTAATATGAATATTTAAAAAATAAATATGATATTTATATCCTAAATATTCATATTAGTAAAGTTTTTTTGTACTTTCCACCAGACAGTCAGGACTGAGCCTATATACATATGAATAAAGAGGCCATGAGGAACCTTCTTCCTGATCTGGGCTGTAGTTACTGCTGCTAAGGAATTCCTTCAAATTCCCTGTGCTCCCTCTGGTTTGAAGGACATCTGTTTGATTCAGACCTAGTGCACAAACCATAACACTGTGAGGTTTGCAGAACTGCCAAGACTGCAAACAATCTGGTTCAAGAATATGTGAACCAGGATATCTCTGCTTTTGAAAGAGAGATGGCTCTTCACTCTGCTTTACAGGCATATGCCGGGTCATATGTTTTGTGATAGAACGGCCCACAGTGGGAAGGAGATTTTGAAAGACAAACCCACCCTGTCATATGTTATAAACCTAGACCTGTTTCATTTTATTTTCATTTTTCTTTTTTAAATCCTCCCCCTCCTTTTTCTCAAAAATTTTAGGGTGAAAACATGAGAGTATGTTGTGGATTCGAATGCTGAAGAATGGCAGATAATGAACACAAGGAAAGAACGGATAACTATAAGGGCTGCCAATTGACATCCATTCCACCTACAAGTGAATCTAGCCCAGTTCCTTGTGTGTTTCCAAAGCACTGCCTTCTTTTGCAATGCATCATATTGCAACAGTGTCTCTAATTTTTAGTTTCCATTGTGTTTTTGATATAGGCAAAAGCAATTACCAAGTCACATGCTTTCTTTTTACCATTCCTCACAATTTTAACAGCTAATATGAAATGCCAAAGCACCACTAATTGAAAATTGATTTTGGAATCAATTAAACAGCCAGCTCAGTTGAGAAGAACACATGGAGAAGTTTCATCAACTGCCTCTGTCCCCTGTGGAAGTCTCTGTTAGACTCCTCTGGCTGGGACCTAAGTAGTAATTCTCAGTGGTACTGCAATCCAAAGAAGTCCAATTTGCAAATTTAGCTATCGATCATGAAGAACAACTTTACTAGGGGGTACCACAAGATAAAATTAACTGTATTTTTTAAGGCTAAGGGAAGTTCAATTTATTAAGTTATGGTCCAAGAAAAATATTTAAGGATGCCTTATCTTTTTCATTCCTAACCCTATGAATTTTACGACTCTTGAGTGTCAGACTAAATGTTTTACCTAACAGTTCTAAGGTATGGGCTTTATCACTCTAATTTAACGATGTCAAAAATGAGGGAAATAATGTGAGTAGGGCTCAAATCAAGAAAGCTTCATCTTCTGATATACCAGGCTGGGACTTCTAATTACAATACTTGCCCTTTGTTAAGAATTTACTGTTTCTATACTCTATACTGTTTTATGTGCATTATCTCATTTAATGCTCACATAAACTCTATTGTGTAGTTACAATTACTTCCCATTACTTTCTAGATGATAAACCTGAGGCCGAGAGAAGGAAATTAATATCCCCAAGGTCACAGAGCTAGTGAAGGGTAGAGCAAGATCTTAATCATCCTTTGACTCTGCATCCTTCAATCTCATCCACTAGGCTGTGCCATTGCCACTATTTCATTGGTGCTTAAAAAGGGAGCTCATATAGATTGTCATTAATAACAGAATGGGCATGTGGACACTGAGAAACAGTAAGGGAGGTAAAGTGGATTATAGCGTATGAGTACTGCAATTCGGCCTTGAGAAAGACACAGGAAAGAGCACTGAATTTCCCAGAGCACTGGACCACCTTTATCTGTTAAGAAGGAGGGATGTGCAATTGAAAGGGTTGGCCAGACAACGTCCTGAGTTTTCCAACGAGTTCTATTTTGCTTCTTCATGTTTACTTGGGGGATGTCAGAGACATAGAGGTCTGTCTATAGAAGAGAGGAAGTAGAGCAATCCTTGCTCACTCACATACCTCCAGAACAAAAAAGAGATTTCCCCTTTTGGTCCAGCCTGGCTAAGTATGTCAGTAACAAAACATAAGCAGGGCTTTCTTTAAGGACATCCTAGGTACTTATATAGGGGAGATGGAAGACGCAATCCAGACAAACCAAATCCACCCACTAAACCAGCCAGCCAGAAGAGTATTTGAGAGTTCAGGTAGCCACGTGTGTTTTAAAGGCCGGAAGATGACAGATGCCAAAAGTAGCAGCGATGATTTGAAAATGTTGACTTAACTGATAATATATAGACAATCTGCTATGCTATTTTCCAATATCCTTTAAAAACAGACCATTCCCCTTCCTCCACCGGCTGCAGCAGCATCTATTACAAAGCACAAAAATCAAGCACAATATCCCAAAACCAGACATTTCTCCTGATGTACACCTGATGGTCTGTGATGAAATAAATTAAGTATTGAGGGAAAAGGCTTATCTCTTTGGGGCTAGATATAAGAAAATTGGGGTATAGCCTACAATTTTTGCCCAAGTACTTAAATGGACCAAGAGCCTATTTGAAGAGGAAAAGTCAATGGCAGCAGGTTTTTTACTTCACGCATTGACTACATTTAATTTTGTTAATGCTAACTTCTGAAAGATTTCATCCTCACACCATGACCCCAGCCAAGGTGGTCTGGCCCAAATGCACATGAACACAAAACTTGCACTGATCTATGATTCATTCTTGTCACAGTTTACTATTAATATTGAGCATTTTCACACATTGTTAAATTATTCACTAGAAGAAGTGGCTACGTGACACTGTCTCATCCTGTGTCAGACGTCGTTGAGTCAGACCAAGATCCTTTGCGTTTCTGGGCATTCTTTATTTTTCCTGGAGAACTCAAGTAGCCATGTGAGTACAGAGAAAGCAACTTGAAATCCTCCTTAGATTCTGATATTTTCAAATTGATGAGAGACAGTATAAAGAATATATTTTGGTATGTCTTGGTTCAGAAAAGGGCTTGACCCTTGATCAAAGCCTTACGAAACAACAGAAAACAGAGTAAACTGGAGATACCAAAATAACGAACACTGACGTCAAGGTACTATAAAATTAAAATAATAACGAATATTTATTAAGTGCTGAACATGCACCAAGCACACTGCGAATGTTCTCAGGGCAGACGCCCCATCTCACAATGCTTCTGTGAGATAGGGACTCTCACCGGCCTCATTGTGCCACTAAGGAAACTGAGGCTCACAAAGGTGATGTTAACTCGTGCAAAATCACAGGGTAAGCAGCAGAGTCAAGATTAGATTCAGGTATTCCAGCTCAAGAGCTCACGATTTTAAACAATAAGCTGATTTGAGTCTTTCTAAGGCTAGGATGCCAAACCCCCAATTCAATTAAAGGATGCTTGAAAATCATCTGTAATCGAAGGGCTTTGCTGAAATGAAATCTGTGTTACAGAGACAAAAGTTAGGAATGAATGATTATATCCTGGTCAGATTCCAAGGGGTTTTATTTATAAAGTGCCAAAGAGCTATGTTAGTAAGTAGACTGCCCTCTGAGAATGAGTAGAAGCCCAGTGTATTTTCAAACTCTTGAATGCCCCTCTCAGAGGCAAATTAAAGTCGTGTGTATAGAGCAATGGACTAAGACATCTATTTACTAGGTATATAATGTGGGGAAAACTGCTTAACATTTCTAAATCTATTTCCTTGTCGGCACACGTGTGCACATGCACACAGACACACAGACATACACAAATATCCTATTCCAATGTCAAACGGTGTTATGAGGGTGGCATAAATGTCTGCAAAAGAGAGCTCTGCTGCTGGTAATGGTAAAATAAGTAGTTTGTGCCCACTTGCACACCGAAAACGAAAAGAAAATCTGGATTTAAAAACTCTGCTCAAAAGCATCGGAGTGGTAATAAGACAATAAGGAATGACTGGATAAGATGCTAGAGACAAGGAAACCTAGAGGAAAAAAAGCTCAATATTTGGAGCTACTTTTCCTATAGGGCATTTGGAAGAGGCAGCTAAACAGCTGAGAAGTTGAGTGGAGTTTTGGACAGACCATGGGGGTATGAAAACGAGCTCAGACCCACTACCCCAGGACATCGGGTTGAGAACCCAAAGGTTTAACCAGGAGTAAAGACACACCAAAACTAGACTGGCCTTCACAGGAACTGAAGCTCACATTGGATACAGGAAATCAGGGTTGACTAGTGTACCAAAGGCAGGGGTTCTGATTGGAAGAGGACAGAGTGGGGCATCTGGGATGCTGAAAACACTTGAATTCTTGGCCTGACTGGTGTCTCCAAGAGTTACTGACTTCATGACAGCTTACTGGTCTGTACACTTATGATTTGCACGATATTCTCTACTGGTTTTATATTTCAATAAATGCATTTTTAAGACATTTATTTTTAAGGAAAGGAAAACTTTACAATATTCTCCTGTGTGACAG
The DNA here is from genome assembly GCF_017311325.1 of Ursus maritimus. NCBI lineage: Eukaryota > Metazoa > Chordata > Mammalia > Carnivora > Ursidae > Ursus > Ursus maritimus. Next base: position 27,175,273 of record NW_024424897.1, on the reverse strand, counting down.
ATGTTTATTATTCTTTCTATGGTATTTTCAAGACTTTTGTCAGGAGTACTGACATATATCCCTGATCTCTCTCAGTTTCTCTCCCCCTCTCTCTCTCTCTAACTGCAATACCAAACTTTTAGATAAAAACAAATGTAATAAACTAAATAAATTATCAGAATATGTCCTGAAAATCCAGGATTGTGTAATACTAGACTGAGGTTTCCACTTCTTTCCCAAAGTTTTGATAACGTGAAGCCACAACATTCACTAATGGCAAAGCAGAAAGCAGACAATTCAGGACAGCATACACTGTTGCCAGGTAGGAAGGAAGGAAAGGAAGACAGAAGGAAGGCGGGCCCTGAAAAATAGGGCCCTAGGGCATTAGAACCATTCTATTTCCAGGAAGATGCATAGTTGGCCTGTATGTCCATTTCCCCAAAGACTCCTCAATGATCTACCTTCCCCCTAGAGCATCAGATTATGTGGACATAACCAACTGTTTAGAAATCTCACTGAGCACAATCCATTAATGTAAAATCCTTTTGCCAAGATTTCTGGAATACAATACCATGAACTTATTTTTCTTTTAAAAACGTCTACCTCTCTCATGCTTAATCACATACAGTAGAAACAGGGTTAGCCTAATTTCCTAGAATTTAATGTGAGGTGGAATAGAAATTCCAGCTATCTCTACCATTCACAAGAGCTAGAGGATAAGGCTACCTTTTCTCTCATCCTCACTCCCAAGATCCTGTCAATTTCTACTCAACTGAAATTGTTCATTTTTCAGTCCATGACTCGATGCTTTTACAAGGTAGAATCATTAAATGCTTTGATCATGGTGTTTGGAAACCAGACAAAATTAAACCCAAATATCAGCTCTGCCAGCTATTCTACTTCGAGACATCAGGCAAACCACACGAGAACCTCACTTTCCCAATCTGTTAAATTCACAAGATCACCAACACACCATGGTTAGTACTAATATACACACAGCACACAGTGCAGGGCCTCGAACACCAGAAACCTCAGCAAATGCTATTCCCTTCTCTTTCTCATTGCACTTGTTTTTGCAAGAGACTCTGTTTGTCAGTGGCTGTTTTGCTATATTCCAAAGCAGCCAGTTGATTTGGCCAATGCAGATTTTGAGTTACATTCAAACCATGCCTCATGTTGCATTTTGCATCCAAAAAAAAGAACACTTAATGTTTTGGCATCAAAACCGGGTAGACTGTATGGTGACCAAGACAGCCTTGACATCTCCCTCCGTTTGATTGACTTCTTCCTGACTCTAAGCCCCTGACCTTTCTTTTCTTAGAGCATTTACTTTACAAACTTCTGATTACAAATCCTTTCTCTGTCCCTTTGCAATATAAACCCTTTTAGAAAGTTTCTTGCCAGTTTTACAACCCAGGAATGTCTTTCTCAAGGACCTGGGAACCATTTCTTCGAAATGTAATCATCAAGGAATACAGTGTTCTTGTTTCTCAGTGTCTGTGGAGAAGTAGTATAACTTGCTCCAAGCTGTCACCACCTCTGATCATGAACATATGAGAAAAATGAGAAAATTGACTTTTCCTTTGGGTAAAGCCAATTAGTAAACATAATTGGTCTATAATCCCCTATGGAGTTAGGTATTCCTAGGTATTCAGATTTGGTCTATGCTCTCTCCCCTTCTGCTGGCAATAGCTTTGGAATATAAAATCAAGTTCTGTCTACTAATTTTGTACAGTATTTTTGTTTCTTTAACAATGGATACATAATTTTCTTGCATATTGATATTAGTCATGAATAAATATACTCCTGTAATGATTTATTCATACTGTTTACCTGTAAACTTATCAGAGCTTCTTGAGCAAAAAGACTAGAAACACAATACTGAAGGAAGATTACAGGTATAAATCGATAAACATATCATTGATTTAATGTATCAGTGAGTTGATGAATGCATCAAGAAATATTTAATAAATTCAGAGAATTTTGAGGTAGTGTGAGTCTTTCCTATTGTCATAAATCAATTTCTCTCTCTCTTTCAATCTCTCTCTCAATTTCCATTCCCTTTCCACACACTTATTTCCAAAATCATATGTAAAGAGTATTTTAAAATAAAGAAACATGTATAATACACTAATGAACGATTCAAGTGAAACACATATTTTTAAATAGATATTAGTAACATACCACTTAATATGTGACTCACTCAGAGCTCAGCACAGTAAGCAGGATCTGCTCTCTTGTTTTTGACAGTGACGTCAAGTTCCTCTCCCCTTTCTTTTGCACATTTCCTATGGTAGTGCTGATCTTCATCCACAAGAAGAGTTCAGTTTTGCTTACCAAGTGTAGGTATCATCAGCCACCTTTGATATGTCTGTTTGCCCAACTGCTTTCAGCTGTAATACTGTCATAAATACCTTCCAACATACTTTCCTCCCTAGGAAGCTGTGTATTAATAATTAGTGAGTTACACCTGTTCCATCTGTCACATCAGATTCATTATTTTCATAACAGGAATCTGCTAACAGACTATGCAGGAATTACAAGGGTTTTTTTTTTTTTTTTTTTTTTTTTTTTTTTTTTTTTTTTTTTTTTTTAACATGACTCTCAGTTAAACCCTCCACTAGGCAGGGTTGTATCTTGTATCTGTGGGATGTTGTTGCTTTAAAAAAAGAGAGAGAGAGAGAGGGAGAGAAATCAATGCCTGTTTGTTCAATAACAAGGCAAAAGAGAAGAGAACACGTTTGCAAACAGCAGGTGAGGCTTTCAATTTGAAAAGCAATCAGAGTATCAGTTGTCTGGCTTCAAGGGCAGAGCTCATAGCTATATACCAATGGAGGGGAGGAGATCTGAATGCAGCTCTTCTTAGTTTTGTGATTTACACATTTACAAAGCCATTCCTGACACTCTTACTTACATTCGGATTCTGAAAGCTTATGCAATGAGGCTCAGTTTTGACTGCTTGGACTTGTTGCTTGCTGCTTGATATATCTTATCAAGTTTCAAATTTATTTAAAATAATAGGTCTTTTAAAATATGGGCATATGTGGACCACCTTAGGAATAATAATAATAATAATAATAATAAAGCCCACTTAACCCTGAAATTCAATAAACATTTGCAGAGTCCCTACTCTTTACCAAGGATTGTGGCAGGCATTGAGGATGCAGAGATGTTTTGCTTGTGAGGAATGTCGATCATGCATTTTTAGAAGTTAAACTTGAGTGTGGATTAAATCCAGAAAAATACAATGCTATATATAAAGTCAAGAATTCTATACTTCGCCTGCCTACTAAAACTGCAAGCTTATCTGTTAAAAACAAGACAACAGGCCCAAAATAGTGCTGCTTTTTGTAAGCCCTACATCACCAAACCAAAACTTAACAGTTACGGCTCTCCAGAAATGAAATCTTAAACCAGTTAATCAGAAATTGCCTGATCAGCTTGATAAAACCCCTGCCAATCCCTAAAGGAAAGTAACCCTGCGATAACCAATACACTTTTTTTCCTTCTTGTTCCCGCTCCCTTCTGCCTTTAAGTGTTTCGTTTTGTACAGCTCAGAGTTCCTTTCTATGTGCTAGATCGGATGCTGCCCAATTCAAATTGATTTCTGCTCAAATAAACTCTTAAAATGTTTAATATGCCTCAGTTTATCTTTTAAGAGTCTGGGTGTCCCAAGAGGAAACAAAAGGAGACACCCCACCCCACAGCCCCCAGGGGCAAGGAACAAACAGGGGCACCTACCTGTCGCGCCGCCTGAGCTGGTGGCTTTCCCGCTGCCTCGAGAGGTTTAAGGCCCTCTTGGATCCTGGCTCTGCAGCTTTTCCACGAGGCGCTTTCAGACTTCGAGTATTTCCTTTTCTGCACCGGATCCGACTTAGAAAACAACTGGGTCTGGGGTCAGCCTGGGTACAACCCAGAAACCAACGGGGTCCGAGGTCAGAGGGCGTCAGACTTAAAAACCGGAAGTCTTGGTCCGACTTAGAAACTGGACCGGGTCTGCGGTTGGACTGGGTCCGACTTAGAAAACGGACGGGAGGCGGGACTGGACTGGGTCTGACGTAGAAACCGGACCGGAAGTGCGGCTGGACTGAGTCTGATGTAGAGACCGGACCGGATGCAGGGCTGGACTGGGTCCGATGTAGAAACCGGGTGGAGTTTGTTAAACTGGGTCCACTTAAAAACCGGGAAGGATTCCGAGGTCAGCCTGGGTCTAACTTAGAAACCGGATTCGATCCTGGCTGGATTGGGTCTGACTTAAGGTGGACTGGGGCCATTTTGAAGCCTCAGGTAAATAAAATTTTATTTTAAGCCTGAACAAGCAGGCTAGCCTTACCAAAGATAATCTTGAATTACTGTGGCCACAGTGGAGAACTTTTAACCTACATAAGCTTTTCCATTTATGAGGTGCCCTGGAGTAAACGAGGTCTCAGCCAAGCACTCACTATAAAGAATAAAGGAAAAATTATTTTTCCTCCTCTGTGGTTTCTGGTGGCCAGGATGAGACCCACTGGGACACCCCACTCACTCTGGAGCCTGCAGACGGGATCCTGAGAAAACACGAAGCCAACAAAGGGTGAGAATTCTAACTAAAGTCAGCTCTCCCATTTCTATGTCTCTATTTGTAGTCCCTCGTCAAGAAAGGAAGGTAAAATTTTACATTTCCCCTTTCTTTCCAAATTCAGATCAGCAGGCAAAAACATTTGTAAGACTTAGATCTTTGAATTATGGCACAGTTTGCTTTTGGGTACCCATTTGGCTGTCCATCCTTTCCCTCCAGGGACAACTGTTGCTTTCTTGTTAGTCTCATTTTGTGTCCTGAGAACATGTCTTGGCAAAGGGTTGAGAGCCCAAAAATGACCAGATAGAAATGTGGATTGCATTTGTGGCTAGATATGGGTGGACAGAAATGTGGATTACACTGCTTCTGGCTGGGGTCCTACGAATGTTGCCAGCTCTCAGAGGAATTGCCTAAGTCTGTGAAAGTGGCTTTCAGTCTTGGATCTTTTGCCTCCATGCATTCACCGAGTGGTTCAGTACTGCCAGGAATATTTACTATTTGTCCTGGCTGAAACCTGACAAGATATTTGAAAAGCTTTATTTTTAAAGTGTTCCATGGTGAAAAGTTGGCCATTGGAAGCTGAACGTCAGAGCTCAATAGAAACTTTTTCTTTCCCTAATCTAAAATGAACTGTGTGCCCAGAGACAAAGGAAAACATTGTGAAACCTTTGTGGAAGGATTTGCTAAAATATTCTACGGACACACAGCTCTAAATCTAAAACACAGGAGACTTTTGATTTCCATCTTTATTGAAGATCTTTCTGATATAAAGAAGCAAACTGGAGATAATGTATTGGATGGGTGGGGCAGTCGCTTGATATCATGCAGGTTGCAACCCAATTCTTTGAGGAATTAAAAACAACTGTATTTGTCTTACAAATCTAGTCTTTACAGGAATAAAAATGTGACTCTAGAAATAACTCAAAGCCCACCTATCTTTTTTACCAATCCCCAAACCTTCTCTATTCATCTCTGAAAGCTTGCAGATACTGTAAAAGATCTGGATTTAGTCCTTCTTGGTGGAACTCGCATTCTTCCTCTTTGTCTTTTGAGATGTAAGTATTCTACGTGTTCTTCTCCAGGATCCAGGGTGGTTCTTATCAGAAGGAAAAAAAAAGAGAGAGAGAGAGAGAACACTATTTTGAAAACTAAGCATATTAAAAATCTTAAAAGTCTCTGCCACAAACATCAGTTAAAAAAAAAAAATCCATCCAAGCAGGTAAATTTAACTTCTTACGTCTTCCAGAAACACAATCTAAATACCACTGTTCTTTCATAAACTAGTGAGTTTTGCATTATTGTACCTGTTTGTTGGCTAAATTTTTTAAATAAAAACTATCAAGTCTTTGTATCTCTCTGCATGTTCATGTATGTTTAGATATGCATGTTATAAATATGCAGTTTTTTCTACCTCTGGATGGTATTGCCAAAATTCATATGTAAATACCTCTATTTAATGTCTTAAAGAAAATTAAGCATTTATAGAAATCAAGTATAGTCTCAGATATATAGAACACCTAAAGTGTGAGCTTACAAAAGCAAAAATAAGTGGTACCACATCAAACTAAAAAGCATCTGCAGCAAAAGGAGCCATCAACAAAATGAAAAGACAAGCTATGGAACGGGGGGAAAAAGTTGCCATCCATATATCTAATAAGGATTAATGTCCAAAATATGTAAAGATGTCATAGAACTCAATAGCAAAAAAACAAATAACCCAATTACAAAATGGGCAAAGGATCTGAATACACATTTCACCAAAGAAGATATATGAAAGGCCAAGAGGTACATGAAAAGATGCTCCACATCACTAATTATTAGGAAAATGCAAATTAAAACCACAATGAGGGGCACCTGGGTGGCTCAGTTGGTTAAGTGTCTGATTTGGTTTCGGCTCAGGTTATGATCTCAGGGTCATGAGATTGAGCCCCGCATTGGGCTCCACGCTCAGTGGGAAGTCTACTTGAGATTTTCTCTCTCCCTCTGCCCTTCCCCCACTGTATGTACTCTCTTTCTCTTTCTCAAGTAACTAAATATTTCAAAAAAACATATCTGCAGCCTCCTGTTCATAGCAGCATTATTTATAATAGACAAGATATGGAAACAATTACATGTCCTTTGATGGATGAATGGATAAAGGAGTTGTGGTATATATGTGTGTGTGTGTATACGTGAAATATATATTGAAATATTGTTCACACAATGAAATATTATTCATTCTTAAATACAAGGAGATCCTACAATTTGCAACAATGTGGATGGACCTTGAAGACACGCAAAGTAAAATAAATAAGTCAGACAGGGAAGGACACATACTGCATGATCTCCTGTCAGACTCTATTTAATAAAGTTTGATTTGGGGGAAGTTATCAGAACATCAAAAGGTTTGAATATTTGAATAAATAGGATTACTGATCATTATGAAATAAAAATTATCTACTTAATGAAAGTGACAATAGAAGGTGTTAAAGGCAAACACAGAAAGTTACGTAGGTGTGAATAAAACCCAGCTCTTTTAATACTGAATACTGGGTTTTCTTAAGTAAGCAAAGACAATAAAGCTCATGGCTCCCAAACTGCTTGTATTATTTGTGTGTCTCCAATGAAAAATCAGTATTGTGCTAAGTACAGTTTAGCCCATTTTTGTTTTCATATATATTAGGTTAACAGTGTTAAAAGATAAATTGAGGCACATTAAAAATTTTTAAGAGTTTGAGCAAAAATTGATTCAAATCAGGTAGCATCTAATCCAGCCATATCAGTGTCAAGAGTACTTGGTAGGGTGCTTTCCATGAATCTTACTTTTGCAAAAGCATCAGAGTAAAACACTAACTGGCCGTAAATAATGAAAGACTTTAAAAGGCCCATGCTTAAAGATCTGATGAGACTTCATTATCATGGAATTGACAAGTAAATTTGGTATTTCTCTGACACATAACATTTTAAGATGATAACTGAAATTACAACTGATAACATTATACCAACACTGTTGCCGGATTACAAAGTGTCAAAACTTGGGTGGATATTTCACAACTGAAGAAGGCTCCACTTGACATCTGGTCCTGTGCCAGTGCTGGAGACCTCAAAATCAAATTGGCTAGGAAGAGAACAGGCTCACAATGAGGTAGATTGCTTCTTCCCAACATGTCAGATCAAAAACATTTCTTTCCATTCCTCCTTCCCTCTCTGACCATCCTTTTCCTAATTCTTACATCATGCAGGTCTTTACGATTTGTACACCTTTTGTCTTGCTGCAGCCTGCCACTTATCTTAGGCCATTGCAAAGTGTGTGTGTGTGTGTGTGTGTGTGTGTGTGTGTGTGTAATGCCACCTCCAGATAACTTTGGGATCTGCCATGACACTGGTGATCTTATAGCTCTGCCCATCACAAACTTCTGAATTTCCAGTGCCTCACTTTCTGTGGAACAAACTCAGCCTTCTCTTTATCATGCCAGACTACTTAACCCTGGGGTGCATTTCTTTGGCTAAAAACCCCAAACTTGGGGAACTTTGCATCCAGGCTCTCTACAAAGAAAGGGACAGAAGGCAAGGGAAACAAGAATAAAACTGTGTAGTCTACAGACCCTGACATTATATTGGCCTCCATGGCTGTCATCTTTTTATTCCCAAGCCACAGACTCAAATGGCAATCACCAG
>NW_024424897.1:26888659-27167071 GCF_017311325.1 Ursus maritimus | reverse complement strand
TGACTCAAAATGTGCTTTCTTTTTGGCAGATGCCTACTTCCCTGGCTAGGAGTCAGTCAAAATGAGGCTATGATTAGGAACCTCCCCTTAATTCTTAAAGCTACTTCAGAGTCTTCTGCTAAAGCAATAGCTGCCCAAGGAAAATCCCTAGACCTCCTGTCCAAAGTTGTTCTTGATCATAGGATAGCCCTTGCTTATTATTTTAGCTGAGCAAGGAGATGTCTGTGCTATGGTCAACAACTCTTTTGCACTTGGATTAACACTCCTGGTAAAGCTGAGACTCCACTATACAAGATCACTGAACAAGTCAGTTAGCTTAAGAGACTGATTCCTTCAAAGGGGTCTTTTTTTGACTTACTTGCTTCTGATCGTTTTGGGTCGTAGAGACCATGGCTCTGAAGTACATTCATTGGTAATTATCCCACTTAACAATCATCATAGTTAGGGCGCCTGGGTGGCTCAGTCATTAAGCGTGTGCCTTAGGCTCAGGGCATGATCCCGGAGTCCTGGGATCGAGCCCTGCATTGGGCTCCCTGCTCCGCTGGGAGCCTGCTTCTTCCTCTCCCACTCCCCCTGCTTGTGTTCCCTCTCTCGCTGGCTGTCTCTCTCTCTCTGTGTCAAATAAATAAGTAAAATCTTTAAAAAAGCAAAAAAACAAACAAACAAAAATCATCATAGTAGTCTCCTGACATATTGTATTCACTCAAAAGGCTTAAATGCATGTTTGAAAAAAAAAAGTGCATGTTTGTACCATTAACCAGCAAGCAAATGATCTCCCAAAGAATAGAACATCAGAAAAGGAACGAAGAGAATGATCAACTTAAAGCATGTGCACCTGATCTCATGACCTGTTGATGCCATGCAGAGGTTCAGCAAAAATTGTGAGAACTCCAGAGTAGTAGCAGGGAGTAGTAGTTACTTTACCTTTTTTTTTTTCTTTTTAAATCATATCTCTCAGGCTGAGAGTCTGATCAAAATGGGGGGGAGGGGGCTGTGAAAAATAAGACAATAGACCAAAAAGCCTTATGTCACCAAACAGACTGAATTTAATTACAGTTCTGTCTGTGTCAGAAATGGACTTAAACCAATCAGGAATGGGGTGCCTGGGTGCTCGGTCAACTAAGTGTCCAACTCTTGATTTCAGCTCTGGTCATGATCTCAGGGTCATGAGATCCAGCCCCCATTGGGCTCCAAGCTGAATGTGGAGCCTGCTTAAGATTCTCCCTCTCCTTCTCCCTCTGCCCTGCTCATGCTCTCTCTCTGTCTGTCTCTCTCTCAAAAAAAAAAAAAAAAAAAAATTAGGAATCACCTGATCAGCACTAGTTAGGTAATCTGCCTAATAAATCCCTCCCGTCCCTTAAAGGGAAGTAACCTTGCAATAACCAACCTGTTTTTTTGCCTAGTGTAATTTCCTTGTTCCTGTTCCTTTCTGCCTATAAACATCTTTCATTTTGTACAGCAATTTGAACCTCTTTTTATCTGCTAGATTGGATGTTGCCTGATCTGAATTAATTTTTGCTTAAGAATTTAAATATGCCTCCGTTTATCTTTTAACACCATTAATGTATATGAAAACAAAACCAGGCTAAACTGTATTTAGCACAGTATTGATTTTTCTTTGGAGACACATAAATCATATAAGGAGTATGGGAGCCATGAGCAGACTTAGTACTAAGGAAAGGGGGCAGAGTTGCTGTGGTTTTGCAAGCCCTTCAGAACTGTAAGAAAATATCTGGTTGGGCTCTGAATAAAATGTGTGAATTGGACATTGATTTCCTTCCTGCCGCAATGCAAGAACATTATTTTCAACACTATTTGCCAAAGGCAGCCTCTGGTTTCTTCTACATAAAAAAAAAGGCAACCTTATGATTTGAACCCAAGAATTCTGACAGTGACTCCTGTTGTTCCTGCATATTGAATAGCATCCTAGCACAGCACATCTACAAGTTCGTGTCTAATAAATATTTGTCAGTGGGATTTATTCTGAAAACCACTCCCTTATTTCTTATTTATATTTGCAGAATTATATAGACGACAAGCACTTTCAAATATGAATGGGACATAAATATTCTGTTTACTATGTAAACATAACACAAATGCACAAACCCTTCTTCCTAGACAGATAATGTTAGAAATGCAAAGAGAACAGACAGGAAAGATGAAATTTCAGGTCTTTGGTAGCTCACATATTGTATCTGTGGGAGATCCTGGCTAGAAACAGAAGGCATGGTAGGATGGAGGTAATTGAGAAGAGTTTAACAAAAGACATTATTTACAAAGATATGAGCAGAATTAGGAAAAGCCAGCAAGAATTGGGGCTCCATGGAGAGGAGAAGAAAAGGGGAAGATATTGCCCCTCATGACCTAAAAGGGCAAGAGGAGGGAGGGAATACTGCAAAGAATGGCTGCCTGATAGGAGTATGGCTTGCTGTTTTCGTTGGCTAAACCCAACGTGGAAGCTGAGGGAAGGAAGCTCATTGATACTGTCCAGACAAAGGATCTGGAGAGGCAAACAGAAAATGTCCATAACAGTCCACCTGTTTGACCTTTAGCATCTACTCTTGTCTTTTGTCCAGATGAGGGTAGCCAAAGTCTCATCAGTTTCTATATCGTCACAGAATGGTATCAATTCTTCCATACTTCCAATGGAAACCAAAACCTTTTTTCATTATTAGTGCGTTTTAAATAATTGAACAAAGAGGAAAAGCAAGGAGGGAAGCAAAAATATTCACCTAAAATATAGCTATTACAGTCCTGACTTCTGTACCTGTTGTATTATCTGTTTCCAAGGCTTAATTTGATAATCAGCCTTCCTTCTCCAATCACCCATGCAGTGTCTTCCTTAACCCTCTGACAGCATCTCTGCCAGATGGATTCCTTTGACCAAACTTTCAGTACTCTTATCATAATCTGTTCAGGCTGTTATAACAAAATAGGACAAGCTGAGTGGCTTAATAACATCAGAGATTTATTTCTCACAATTCTGGAGTCTGGGATGTCCATGATCAGGGTGCCAGGAGATTCTGTGTCTGCCAAGGTCCTGCTTCCTGGTTCACAGAGGGTATGTTCTCACTGTGTCCTCATGTGTTGAAAGGGACATGGGATCTCCCAGGGTCTCTTTTATAAGGGCATCAATTCCAGTCATGAAGCTCTGCCCTCATGACCTAATTACTTCATAGAGACCCCACCTCCAAATACCATCATATTGGGAATTGGGTTTCAACTTATAATTGGGGGGGGGCACAGATATTCAGACTGTATGCTATGGAGTCTAAGTCCTAGGTCCTTGGAATCTAGATTGTTGTAATCTTCCACTGTCCAAAACTAGTGGGCAAGAGAGTAACAAATAATCCAGTGTTTCCTTAGGGTTCCAGCCATAGTCTTCTTTGCTCTCATTGTTTGATAGCAACCCAAATTCTCCAAGGTACTCAAATAAATCACCCAACTCCTATATCTCTGTTGTTTAATAAGTCTAAAATGGCCAGGAAAGATTTCAAAAGGCCAGGCCTTAGCTCCTAATTTAATAGAACCGTGCTGTGAAGTAGAAGTATTTCTGTCACGAGACTAGGGTTTCTAACCCACCCAGGACAACTGTGTTGGTATAGAAACCAAAAAGTACTTAAGTGGGTTATACATATAGTGATGATGATGTCAATATCACCTATACGTCTTGATTCCTGGACTAAGAATTCAGGTTTAGAAGTTACTTTCTAGCCCTATTGATTGAAAACCTATATCCCAGGTGCCTGGGTGGCTCAGTCGGTTAAGCGTCTGATTTCGGCTCAGGTCATGATCCCAGGGTCCTGGGATTGAGTCCCGCATCAGGCTCCCTGCTTAGTGGGGAGTCTGCTTCTTCCTCTAACCCCGCCCCTGCTAGTGATCTTTCTCTCTCTCTCTCAAATAAATAAATAAAATCTTAAAAAAAGGGGGGGGGAATCTATATCCCATCTTGTGGGACAGCATCCTAACCTCATGGAGTGTTGCCTCCAAGATAGCACTCCAGTCAGTCCTTTACCATACCATTTTACTATTCCTATCAAGCTGTCCCTTTCTGGATAATGAGGCATATGGGAATAATAGGGATTTCTATGAGAATGAACCTTTTGCTCCTCATTCTTTGCCATAAAGTGAATGATGTCATGATCAACAATATTGGATGTCAGCAAATCATGCATGCTTCAGACCCAGAAATGATAATGCCTGCAGATCTGCTGCAAGCAGGGAAGCCTACAGTAAACCTGTAACTAAAGAGTAAGGGTCTTTTGCTATGATGGACAAATTAAAGACCTCTCCAGAATGGAAAGGAATGATGTCAATCTAGGGCTTAGCACCTGCTTTTGCTTTGCTTTGCTTTTTCTTTTCCTTCCTTCTTCCCTTCCTTCCTTTGTTCCTTCATTCCTTCCTTTCTTATAATGAATTTATCTAAGTATATTTTACTAAGTATAATGGCTTCTTCTCCGTAATATCTTATTTATTTTTCATTTAATTACAGTGTAGTTAACATACAGTGTTCCATTAGCTTGCTTTATTTATTTATTTATTTATTTATTTATTTATTTATTTATGTCCTTCCTTCCTTTTATCCTTTGTTTTCCTTTTTTGTTCCTTTCTCACTTCTATATTGCTGGGATGCTTTTTTTTTTTTTTTTTAAGATTTTATTTATTTATTTATTTATTTATTTGAGAGAAAATGAGAGAGCATGAGCAGGGAGGAATGGCGGAGAGAGAGGGAGGAGCAGGCTCCCCCCTGAGCAGGACCCTGGGATCACCACCTGAGCCCAAGGCAGATGCTTAACCAACTCAGCCATCCAGGTGCCCTTGGGATTCTTTTTAAATGAACATTTATCATTTTTCTAAAACAAAGTCAATACAGTGACCATTCTTTTTTAATGTGCTTGTAAAACAACAACAACTAGCCTAACCATTACTTAAGTGAACTCATTAAAAGAAATCAAAAGGGAAGAGATTGTAATGAACTAGCTTGCACTTTATTCCCTTTACTTGTCCCAGAAAGGCTGATATCACCATGAGTCTTATAATAGTACAGTCAAAGGGATCACGGAATTGTGTTTTCTAATTTATGCTCAAGATTTTCTTCAAAGACAGCTAAGTCTTTGGTAGTTTCCAAAAAGAATATAGCTAACACCTTAGGGATGATATCAGACGCTCTTTCAAACCAGGCAGATGCCATTTAGTATGCTGAATTATTAAATTATTTCTAGTAACCTAATGGCTTAAAAGGGTTATTGGATCTTCCCATAGCATCAAATTACTCTTCAGTAGGAACTTAAGATAGTAGAAATTGATTCACCGTGTAAATAAACAATGTGCTTGATATAGCTAATTGCTTCTTGAGGCAAATTGAAGGTAACTGTTTTATGCTACTCAAAACCTGATATCTCTATTTCTAGTCATATATTTTAAAAAGATAGTATTAATCAAATATTTAAACAATTCTAAATTATCTTATCATTAAAATTATATTTCTATTATGGAACATTGATTTTTTTAAAAAAAGGAATCACAATATAGTCATTCAAAACTATCAAATACAAATGAAATACAAATAGGATTTTAATAGTGCATAGGAGGCATCTTTAACAGATGGTGTGAAGAAAATTATTTTAATTAATTGTGCACTACTGTTTTGGGTTGAATTCTGTTCCCCCAGATTCATATGTTGAAGTCTTAACTCCCAGGAGCTCAAATAGTGATCTTATTTGGAAATAGGGTCATTGCAAATATAATTAGTTACGATCAGAATGGAATAGGGCGGGTCCCTCATCTAACATGACTGTTGTCCTTACAAAATGAGGAATGTGGACACAGAAACACACATAAGAAGAACATTCTGTGTTTGGACTTAGACATCACAATCAAGGAGAGAGACCTGGAGCACATCCTTCCATAGTGCCTTCAGAGGGAACATGGACCTGCTAACACCTTGATTGCAGACTTCTAGGACTCCAGCACTGAGACAGTAAGTTCCTATTGTGGAAGCCACTCAGTTTATTATTTTGTTACTGCAGCCCTAGAAATCTAATACAAGGACCAAAAGAGGTTGGCAATGATACACCAATATTTTATGATAGATTTCAGTTGCATAACTCTTAGTCATGAGAAAATTACTTGAGGGAGAAAAAGAGAAAAATGTGGAGAAAAAAAAAATTAACGCCAGCAAACTAACAATGTCTCCAAGAAAGAGACACTCTTATCAAGGTTTCCAGTTCAAAGTGAGGCCAAAGGACTGAGTTCCATAGGAAACAGTGTCATGAAGGAGTCAGCAGGCAGAGAAAATTAATGACCAAATTGTCACATTAAACTGCAGGTCAGTAACTATACTGAATCAGCTCCAAGACATTGCTCTAATAAATAATATACACATCTCATCGGAGTGAGATTTAAATATTCAAATAGTTGAAATTTAAGAACATTCTTCTAAAGTCTTATTAGACTTCCCAAGAAACTAGTCATTTCTATCTGTTGGCCATGGGAGGCTCAAATCCTGCACATTTATCATCAAAATGAGAATCAGGTTCCAGATAACATAAACCCACAAAGATTTCCAGTGACCCTCTATGAAGTCTAACAACAAAAACCAATGAGAAAAGATAAGCCCAATGTTATACCAACATGAAAATGTACAAATAGCTTCTATTTCTACATGTATGTGACAAAATACAAAAATTTTTAAAAACACATACATGTGAGAGAAAACAGTATTTTGGGATAAGGTTTCCTTACCCATGGTTTCTGAACCTCTGGAATATTGCTTTGTACATCTGAGAATATTTGTATTTTATTGTGAAAACAGGAGTTGATCCATTTTTTAGAGACGGTGTAAATTTTATCCATGGATTAATAGACACGATCTGAGATTCATGCACATTACAGAATTGTTTTTGATGAATTACCCTTGGCATTCTGGTTTTACCCTACATTGAAGGACATTACAGGAAGGAACTGTGTAGACTGGCTATTATTCCTGGCAGGAAAAAAAAAATGGTAATTCCCAAGGGTTGATGGAAGAGAGCCTGGGAAGGAACTGCAGAGTAGACAAGAATTAAAGGAACCAACAAAGGACAGCAATACATAACTGAATATGAAGGAGCAAGGGAGAGAATGGTGTTACCAGAACCATGGGAGAGCTGTAGGTATGGGTGAGGGCCACCACAAGAGCTCTTGCCTGAAGCCAAGGAGTGTAGTCACTCTTGGAACCATAGGCCCTGCATGGTGGGAGCAGAGTAAATCAGTCCCCTGAACTATTTCTCCTCTGCCCTTGGTCTTTTGTTGGTTTCTCTCAAAGTGCAAGAAAGTCCAAGACAGGGAACTCAAGGAGGCCAGCCTTCAAAGGCTTTATGAAGCAGGCAGGGGAAAAAAAAAAAAAAAAGAGTGGAGAAAGGATATGGAGGATTCACTTGGTTACTCCATTTAGTTAAGAGAATGTTGCAAATACTTCTGACCACAATGCTACAGTATCCTTTATGACCACCCATTGAGAGGAATTTCCTATAAGGCTCACTTCCAAGAATGACTCCACTTACCTTGTATCTCTCCTTGTCTAATAGAGAGCTATTTAATATATTCTCTTTGTTTTGGTTTATAGGAAACTTCAAGTTAAATGTGTGTCCTAATTTTAACATCATATACGGGTCTTATGGCATGAAGGAGCTGTAAGCCTTGTTCTTGATTTTGTTAATTATTTTGTTTTCAATTTTCCCATAATTTGTCACTTGCTTTGGTATGCTATATATGTTGTGTAAAAAAATAACTAATTCATCAGAATGAAAAACTTCTGTTCTTCAAAGGACTATTTAGAAAATAAAAAAGCAAGCCACAGACTTGAGGGGAAAAAATGCAATACATATATTTGGCAAATAATATATAGGGAGAATATGTGAAGACACCCACAAATCAATACTATAGACAAACACCAAGGGAAAAATTGAATAGATACTTTACAAGAGAAGATATGAGAAGAACCAAAATAACATAAAATGGCATTTACTGTTATTAGTTATTAGAGAAATAAAAAGCAAAGCCTCCCAAAGATACTACGTCAAACCCACAAGAATGGTTTTAAAAAGCTGACGATATGTTAGAGAGCATGTGGAATAACTAGAATCTCATCCATTGTTGATGGAAGTGTAAAAGATTAAAACCCTTTGAAAAACTATTTGGCAATTGTTTATTTTTTTTAAGATTTTAGTTATTTATTTCAGAGGGAGGGTGCGTGCAAGCACAAGTATGGGAGGGGTGCAGAGGGAGAGGCAGACACCCTGCTGAGCAGGGAGCCTGATGCAGGTCTCCATCCCAGGACCCTGGGATCAGGACCTGAGATGAAGGCAGACACTTAACCGACTGAGCCACCCAGACGCCCCTATTTTTTCTTTAAAATGAAACGTGTACCTATACTATGACTCAGAAATTCTATTCCCATGCATTTACCCAGGAAAAATGATAATGTATGTCCCCTTAAAGACTGATATTAGAAAAGTCAGAACAGATTTATACATCATGGTAAAACCTGGAAACGACTGGAATGTTCATAAACATGGGCAACTGATAAACACATTGTAGTTCAATGTGATATAATACAATGTAATACTACTTAGCAATGAGCGGAACAAACTATTGAAACATATGGCAGCACTAATAAATTTCAAAATTATAATGCTGAGTTAGAAAGTCTTACTCAAAAGAGTTCATGTTGTAGAATTGCATTTTTGTGAAGTTTACAATAGGCAAAATAAATCCATGATGACAGAAATTGGATCAGTGAATGCTTCTGGTCAGGGGAGCAGATTGACTAAAGAGGCACAAATGAAGTTTCTAGGATCATGGAAACATTGTAAATCATGATTGAGGTGATGGTTAGACTGGTGTATACATTAGTAAAAGTTTAATGAACTCTGCGCTTAAAATATGTATATTTTATGATATGTAAATTTAATTAAAATATTATAAATTTTAAAAATGTAAAAAAAAAAAAAAGAAGAAGAAGAAGTAGGAAAACATAATAAGAGCCCTGAATAAATCTGTAGGGCTACATTTCTCAACTATCTGTCCAGGCCCTCAAACCTCTGCATTAAAGTACACTTTCAGGAATATATGGTAGTAATTTTTGTGAGCCATTAGCCATTATTGGAGGTCAATTTCTTTTAATTCATTTCAACAAACATTTACTAAGTTCCTACTCCAAAAAAGACACTGAAGGATATTGGCGAGAGACAAAGGAAGATTCCTTATCATCAAGTAACTGCCTAATAGGGTTTGAAAGACTCCAGAGAGAACTACTTTAAAGGCAATTTTTAAAATTTTTTAAATGTTAGCTAGGACAGGTTACAAAGTCATAATCATGATAGTGGTCCTTGCACCTACCTAGCATAGTGTGAGATATGGAATGAGAGGAACTTGTAAATCCAAGTATTATTAAAGAATAATAAAAGATAACCACTTTAAGGCAAAATTAGAAAAAAAATGGGTAAAAATTGAGCCTTTTACTCCTCTTTGAGTCCTTTAGTGCAGCAGCTTGTCCAGAAACTGGTGACTATGATATCTTAAAACAGCTATGAGGTGGAGCAAAGCAGCAGTAAATTAATGTCCTTGAGGCTTTTTTTGGGGGGGGGGGGCTCCTAACTAGTCAGGTAGATTCTGGGGAAGACGGATTGAACTTTCTAGGTAAACTCTGTAGGTAAATGGGAATATGAGTGTTTCCCTCTGGTGGATTTTGATCTATTATTTACTTTTAAGATAGTAAAGCAAAAATATACAATGGCAATAATAATAATACAATACCTAGAGGAAAACGTAGTGTTTAATCGGCTTAGAATCCTGGCTCTGTCACTCACCAGCTGTGATCAGTCATTTAGTTTCTTCTTTGCCTTAGCATCTCATCTGAAAATGGGAATAAACTGCAGTACCTACATCATAGGGTGCTCCTGAGAATGATATATTATATTCATATAAACCACACGGAAATTCCCTAGGGCATAAACACTCAATAAATGTCTATTTTATTACTTTAAGAGTCAAAGAGCCCTTTTGTGTACTGCCTGGCATTGGTGGCAACTTAATATACATTACTTGTAATAATATTCATTATTTTTAATTTCAGTTTAATTATTTTAACCTCAGTACTGTCTATGATGTCTGGTACAACAAATATGTGTCCAATAAATAAGCAAATTCTCACATCAAAAAAGAAATTGAAATTGTCAAGTGGCCTGACTTTTTTGTTTGTTTGAAAGCAAACCAACACCTTTCAAAATAAACTCTGGGGATATAATTAAATGCTCCACAAATGACATATAGAGGAAAGTGAAATAAAAACAGACATTTTGTGTGGTAAGAAAAAGAAAAAATTCTCATGCAAAATGGTCTGAATTGATCAGGAAGGATAATGGAACAGAGAGTCCTTTTTAAAAGCAAATCAATACTCTGATGGAAAAAAGACTGTAGCTCATTTTAAAGTGAGAAAGTGGACAGAAAAAACAAGCCAAAACATACGTGATAGTGTTGGAAAGCAAATCAGGACTTGTCAAAGGAAGAAAATATCAGCAATTGAACTAGTAATATAATAGCTTCCCATTTTTCCCCATACATCTTAATTTAGAGCAAAATGACATAAGGAAATCAACAGAATGCCAAAACAGCATAAGAAGGTACAAGTAGCAACAGCAGGTACGTAAAAGGGACACATGGCAGATGAGGTTTTGTTTGATGCCAGATAATCCAGTTTCAGTTATTGATCTTTACTGTCTGCCAGTCAATATCCTTTCTCTGTTTGCCAACTGATTTCTGCGTCTGTGCGCATGCGTGCACGCCCGCGCACGTGCACACACACACACACACTCTTGAACAGGACATGCAACCCAACCCCCTCGAAGGGAGAAGCCATAACAGAACTCTGGAAACCACTTTGTATGACGAGACGGTGAAGAGAGCACCAAGTTGCCTCCACTGAAGAAAGGCAGCTGTTCTGAAGTCTGTCAGAAGTCTATTCCGGCTATTAGATTTGAGAGCTGAGGACTCGGAGACATTGTCAGAGTGTTTCCACAGGGATGAAAAGTTTTGCAAACCTACCAAATGGTTAAGTGTTAGTGAGTGGAAGCACACCATTCCCTCAGAAGTGTGGGATTTAAGGACAGAAAGGTCTACACAGGAATGCCAGTCATGTCACTTAACAGCTGAATGGCTGGCTTAAAAGTACCTGATGTAGGGGCCCCTGGGTGGCTCAGTCGGTTAAGCATCTGCCTTTGCCTCAGGTCATGATTCCAGGGTCCTGAGATTGAGCCCCACATCAGGCTCCCTGCTCAGCAAGGAGTCTGCTTCTCCCTCACCCTCTGCCTCTCCCCCTGGCTCATGCTTGCTCACTCTCTCTGTCAAATAAATAAATAAATAAATAAATAAATAAATAAATAAATAAATAAAATCTTTTTTTATAAAGTGCCCAATGTATTTAACCTCCCAGACGTTGTTCCTCTTCTGAAAAACAAGGCTATTCATTTTACTCAAAAGAGTTGTTGGGAGTTTTAAATATAAAACTCTGGCTTACTACTCCATCAGTGAATGTTTTATATATGTTTTTATATGTTGCAGAGAAAAATTGATTTTATTTTAGTTTAGAATTTCTGTGTATTACTTTTCCCAAAGAATCCTACTACACTAGTTTTTTGTTTTGTTTTGTTTTTGTTTTTGTTTTGGGTGGGGGGGAGTTCCTGCTGTTACTGTTTTCATTTTACTTTGTTTTGTTCTGTTTTTAGAATTTCTGCCTTTTTTAAAAAATAACTGTTGCATAGTGTCCCTAAGGGAGAGGACGCCAGAGAAAACAAAGAAGCAGAGAGGGAAACAAGGAAAAGAAGAGGAACAAGAAAAGAGTGATTCCTGACTATCTGGGACACCCTGGTGTCCAGGTACACCAAGGAAACTTCTGCAGCTGTGGACCTTTGAACCCTTTGGAATGGTTACTACCTACTTTCCATTAATTAGTACAAAGACAGCTGTTAATAACATGTATTTTTTGTGTGTGTGGTTGAATATTATTTACATATTAGTCATTTTTCTGATTCCTTCTCCCTTTTTCGTTTCCATTCTTTCTCAGAAGATGATCTGTTCTGTGCTCCTTATCTTGGAAAAGGAATGTGACAACATGAATCATAAAAAAGCCTGGTAAGCTTTTACTTTTAACTTCGAAATGTTTAAATGTTTAGACACCAGGGATGACACAACTATTTGGAGAAACATGAGGGCGGAAAAAAGTCCTTTCCAAAAACCTTTACCAAACCGCTCCCACCACTGTTCAGATTAAAGAAAGGATTTCTTCAGTCTTGGAAAGGAGTAGGAAAATGAGAAGAGATCATGAAAGGTTTATGGGTCTAGGAGGAAGCATCAGCCTGTAGAGGCTTAGGGGACTTTTATCCACTGAATTCAGAGTATTGGTGGTAGGGACGTGAGAGTGATAAATGTGAATGACCAGTGTTGGGCTCTCTGCCAGGGAGTAGGTCCTGTAATTCTTGCCATCCCTGGGGCCACTCTTCCCTTCCACTGTGTCCTCTGACACAAAGTTCTCATCTAATCCACTAGTTACACAACATTTTTTATTACATTTCTGCTATGGTCTGAGTGTTTGTGTCCTCTTGAAATTTATATGTTGAAATCCTAACTCCTATGGGGAGGGTATTAGGATGTGGGGCTTCCAGGGAGCTGACTAAGGTTATGAAGGTGTATCCCCCATACATGTGATTCTTACATTATTATATGTATGTATGTATTATTCTGATAAAAGAGGGTCAAGAAACTCCCTTGCTCTTTCCACCATGCGAGGGCACTGTGAAAAGACAGCCATCCAGGAAGGGGTTCTCACCAGACACCAAATCTGCCAGCCTTAGCTCATGGACTTACTAACCTCCCTAACTATGAGAAATAATTCCCAATTGTTTATAACACACTCAGTCCAGGGTATTCTGTTATAGTAGCCCAAATGAGTTGAAATTCTAATGATTATCTTGGATGATTTTATAGATGAGAGCTCATTTTATGATAAAATTTAAAATGAATTTTGGCATCTATATAAAGAAATAATGTTGATAGATTTTAAATGAGTTTGGATTAACCCACAACTCTACACTATTGAGATTTTCCTTGTAGGAATATGATTCCTCTGTTCGTGTCTTGAAATTTTCCTTTGTGTCCTTCAGTTGAGTTTTGGGATGTAAGGTGAGCTCTGTATTTCTTAAGTTTATCACCAGGTAATTTTGATGCTGTTGATATTGTGATTTGGTAGTAACGATTCTACTTAACATTCACTGCAAGTTGATAATGTACCAGGCACTGTGCCGAGCAACTTAATAGTATTAATTTATTTAATTCTCACAATAATCCTGTGAGTTAAAAACTATATGAAACTCATTTTGAGACTATAGAGTTGATTCTCATATAAATTAAGGAATTTGCCCAAAGTCATGCAGCGAGCATATGGCAGAGCGGGGATTTGAAACTAGATTTGTCTCTACATCATACTATTTTTTTAATCATTATACTATTCTATTCTGCCTCATTGATTTAAGGAAACACACACACACATAGTTTTTTTTTTAATTAACAGACTACAAAAATCTTCTATAAGATAACCCTAACTTTCTAGGACATGTTGATATAGAAACAGTTTGTAGATATTGTTTAGAAAGTAATTAGTCTATTGGAGTTAGCCTTATAAACCTCAGTTGATTGACTGTAAACCTTTTTCCACTTCATACCGTGGGTAATTTGGGGGAAATTAATCTAAACATGATTTCACTGACTATACTTACCTAAATTATAGCTCTTAACCTGGAAATTCCTATATATTAATGAGGCCCTGCTGCCATAAAATTTTGGAGGAAAGCCTTTCATAGACTTATGTCACTATGTTTGTCAGTTGGACAGAAAAAAAGGGAAGAATTGAGCTCATTTTATATTTATAATGCTTACTTCAGTAATAAACTGTAGATCAAAAATCCTGCTAACTTCTCTGTTTTTAAGTTTCCACAATTTACAAATTGAGGTGGTAATACCACAGTCCTTAGTAGCTGCAAATGATGTATAGTATTTATGTTCTATTATTCATCAGGTATCTCTGAGTAGCATTCTTACCGGCTAAAAAGATAGCAACAATCTACTGATAGAATGATGTATCTCTTAGTGCTTTGTTGAGAACCTTGACATGAATTCCTGTGAAACTGCACAAAAGCAGAATTATTTTTCTCCTTTTTAAATTTCCTACTGGTATAAATAAAAAGGTAACTCCAAAGAGCATAAGTGAATTTGAATCTCTGGCTCAAGCTACATTAAGAGCTATTGGGATTATTATTTAGATAACTTGGTTCACTGCGCACAGGTTTCAGGAGGAATGAATTACTAGGGGCTGCCAATAAATGATCAGCTTTTTCCTGCAAATACAGAACAACTGTACTTGGGAAGATAGCCTAATACAACCGTCATTGATACTATAACCAATTCTCTACTGTATATTTTGTTATTAGACTTTATCATTTCACTCAGTTATTAGGCAGGAATAAGTAGTCAAAGACCAAAATTTACTGCATATCAACTGTGGCAGAGCTCTGTATGAGACACTGAGGACAAATATATACATATACATATACATATACATATACATATACATATACATACATATATATATTTATGCAACAAGATGTCAGATCCCTTAAAAGAAACATATAAAGTGTTATGGTAGTAATTAGTAATAGGTAAAAGAAACAAGCCCTCGTGAGATATAATGAGATAACAAGTCTCTCTCTCTCTTTCTCTTTTTCTAGCAAGAGCACCCTATTTATCATCCCACAAATCCCAGGAATAGAAGGCTGGGGACATTTTGACAAAGGACATATTATCTTTACAAGTACAGACAATAGACAGGAACTTCCTCAAGTTGATAGTTAATATCTACACAAAATCAACAGCTAACATCATCCTTAATGGCAAGAAACTCAAAACTTTTTGCCTAAGATCAGGAACAAAACAAGAATGTTCCCTACCACCACTCCTTTCCAACACTGTACTGGAAGTCACTGTCTTAACAAGAAAATAAAATTTAAAAAGTAAACATGTTGGGAAGGAAGAAAAAACTCTTCATTCGCAGGTGACATTGATTATCTGTGTAGAAAATCTGTAAGAATTGACAAAAAAAAAAATCCTAGAACTAATAACATATTATAGTAAGGTTGCAGGATACAAGGTTAATATACAAAAGACAATTGCCTTCCTATATACCAGCAAATAATTGAAATAAGAAATTAAAAACATGGTATCATTTACATTAGCACCCCCCCCAAAGTAGAATATTTAGGTATAAATCTAACAAAAATATGTACAAGATCTATATGAGGAAAAAAGCACAACCCTCATGAATAAAATCAAAGAACTAAAGAAATGGAGAGAGGTGCTGTCAGAGACAAGGTTGAACAAGATATCCTTATTCATGTCCCCCTCTCAGTGACAACAATTTGGCATCTTTTCACAGATGATAATAATACCTCTGTGGGAGCTGTGGAATTCAGCAACATATGCCAAGGGACCCAAGAGGACTCTCACCCACTCATGTGTATAGTAATAGGCATAAAGCCCTTGGTCTTGGCTATGGACCATGGAGTGGCCCGTGAACTGGCTTCAGCCCCACCCAGCTACGGTCCAGGAGCCCCTGGAGAATCGTGTCTCAGACAATCACCTATGGACAAGAGAGTCTTTGTGGAAGTCCAGGTTTCCAATGGAAAAGTGCCAGCACAGTGTTGGAACAAAAATGCATGAGATTGGATGCGCTGGAGGGGGTAAGAGGGAACATTTGACTTTACCTATATCGGTCCTCCTCCAAGGTGACACAGCTCAAGGCCAAAAGAGATCTTGGCCTGTAATTTTTCCCACTTCAGTACCTCACCTTCAACAATGGTTAATTCATCAAGGCAGAAAATCAATGAGGAAATGTTTGACTTGAACTACACTTTAAACTGACCTAACAGGTATAAACACGACATTTCCATCCAGCAGAGGCAGAATACACATTCTGCTCAAACACACATGGGACATTCTCCAGGATAGATTATATGATAGGTCACAAAAAAAGTCTTAGCAAATTTAACAAGGTTGAAATCATACTAAGGATATTTTCCAACCACAATTTTATAAAACTAGAAATCAGTAACAAAAGGAAAACTGGAAAAGTCCAAATATGTGAAGATTAAATGACATACCCCTGAAAAACCCATGGGTAAAATAAAAAGGGAAATCAAAAAATATATTATAAGAAATGGGGCGCCTGGGTGGCTCAGTCGTTAAGCGTCTGCCTTCGGCTCAGGGCATGATCCCGGCGTTCTGGGATCGAGCCCCATGTCAGGCTCCTCTGCTGGAAGCCTGCTTCTTCCTCTCCCACTCCCCCTGCTTGTGTTCCCTCTCTCACTGGCTATCTCTATCTTTGTCAAATAAATAAATAAAAATCTTAGAAATATATATGTATTATAAGAAATGAAAATGGGAGCCCAACATCACAAAACCTGGAAGATGCATCAAAAGCGGTTCTAAAAGAGAAACAATAAAGATCTCAAACAACCTAACTTTTCACGGTAAAAAAAAACTAAAAAATAAGAGCAAACTAAGCCCAATTTAATAGACAAAATAACAAAGATCACACACAAAAAAAATAGACCAGACAGAAAAACAATTTAAAAATCAATGAAACTAAAAGTTGGTCTTATTGAAAAGATTAAAAAAAAAGAAAGCTTTAGCTATAATAACTAAGAAAAAAGAAAACTCAAATAAATAAAATAAAAAATTAAAAGGAGAATTAAAACTGATACCACAGAAATGCAACAATCATGAGACTACTATAAACAATTATATGCCAACAAATTGAATAAACCAGAAAAATATTTAAATTCCGAGAATCACACACCCAACCAAGACTGAATCATGAAGTAGCAAATCTGAACAGCTAATAATGACTAAGGAAATTGACTCATAATCAAAAATCTAATAAAGAAAAGCCCAGGGCCAGATGGCTTCACTGGTAAATTCTACCGAACATTTAATGAATTAACACCAATTCTCAAACTTATCAAAAAAACTGAAAAGGAGCAAACACTCCCAAACTCATGTAAGAGGGCAGCATTACCTTGATACCGAAATCAGACAAGGACAAAGAAAAGAAAACTACAGACCAATATACTTGATGAACATAGTTATGAAAATTCTCAAAATATTAGCCAACCAAATTCAATAATATGAAAGGATCATATACTATGATCAAGTGGGATTTATTGCTGGGATGCAAGGATGACTCCACACACACAAATCAATAAATGTGATATACCACATTAATAGAATGAAAGAAAATCATATGATTATCTCATTTGATGCAGACAATGCAGTTGATAAAATTCAACCTCCTTTCCTGAAAAAACTCTCAACAAACTGGGGAGAGAAGGAATGTATTTCAACATAATAAAGGCAATATATGACAAGTTCACAACTAACATCAGACTTAACAGTGAAAGGTTGAACATTTTTCTCTAAGATAGGAAAAAGACGAGGGTCCTCACTCACATCTCTCCCATTCGACATAGTACTGGAAGTCCTTGCCAGAGCAATTAGGCAAGAAAAAGAAATAAAAGGCAACCAATTGTAGAGGAAGAAGTAAAATTCTCCTTTTTTTGCAGATCACATAATCTTATGCATAGAGAAACCTAAGGACTCCACCAAACATCCGTTATAACTAATAAATTCAGTAAAGCTGCAGGATTCGAAATCAACATACAAAATCAGTTGCATTCCTTAACACTAACAATGAAATATATGAAAAAGAAAACAGTTCTACTTACAATAACATCAAAAAATGCTCAGGAATAAATTTAACCAAGGAGACAAAAGATCTGTACACTGAAAACTGTAAGACTTTGATGAAGAAATTGAAGAATACAAAAATAAATGGACCTATATCCTGTGCTCATAGATCAGAAGACATCATATTGTTAAAATACCTGTACTACCCAAAGCTATCTGTAGATTCAGTTCTTATCAAAAGTTCAATGGCGTTTGTCACAGAAAAAAAAAAAATCCAATATGTGTGTGGAACCACAAAA
This sequence comes from Ursus maritimus, assembly GCF_017311325.1. NCBI lineage: Eukaryota > Metazoa > Chordata > Mammalia > Carnivora > Ursidae > Ursus > Ursus maritimus. The sequence continues at coordinate 27,148,940 of NW_024424897.1, read as the reverse complement.
GACTTTGAATAGTCAAAGCAATCATGAAAGTAAGAAAAAACTGGAGGCATCACGCTTCCTCATTTCAAACAATATTATAAAACTGTATGCTTTGAAACACTATGGTACTGGCATAAAAACAGACACAGACCACCAATGGAACAGCATGGAGAGCTCAGAAATAAATCTTCTTATATATGGCCAACAAATATATGAGAAGGAGCCAAGTACAAAGATTGGTGTCTTATGGTCTCTTCCATACATGGCATAGGAAAAACTGGATAATCACATGCAAAAAAATGAAATTGAACTCCTGCATTATACCACCCTAATTTGAAATGGATTAAAGTTAAATTTACATGTAAGACCTAAAACTGCAAAACTTATAGAAGAAGGAAAAAACTTCTTGATGTTAGTATTGGCAATGACTTTTTGAATATGACACCAAAAGCAAAGGCAACTAAAGCCAAAATAAATAAATGAGACTACATCAACCTAAAAAGCAAAAGAAACAACCAACAAAATGAAAAAAAAAAAAACTTATGAATGGGAGGAATTTTGAAAATCATATACCTGGTAAGGGTTTAATATCCAAAATATATAAGGAACTTACACATTTCAAAAGCAAATAAAAGGAATCTGATTTAAAAATACTGGGCGGGGGGGTGCCTGGGTTGCTCAGTCTGTTAAGCATCTGCCTTCAGCTCAGGTCATGATCCCAGGGGTCCTTGAATCAAGCCCAAGTTGGGCTTCCTGCTCAGCAGGGAGTCTGCTTGTCCCTCTCTCTCTGCTCCCCACACCCATATCCCCTGCTCATGCTCTCTCGCTCTCTCACACACACTCTCTTTCTAAAATACAGAAAATCTTTAAAAGTAAAAATAAAAATGCCAAAGGAACTGAATAGTCTTTTCTCCAATGAACCCATATAAATTTCCCCCAGATTTGAAAAGATGCTCAATATCACTAATCATCAGAGAAACTCATACAACCCCAAACCACAACGAGATACCACCTCCCACCTGTTACAATGGCTAGTATCAAAAAGGCAAGAGATAAGTTCTGGCAAGGATATGGTGAAAGGGGAACCCTTGTGCACCATTGGCAGGCATGTAAATTTTTACAACTATTATGGAAAAAAAAGTATGGAGATTCCTCCAAAAAATTAAAAACAGAGGGGTGCCTGGGTGGCTCGGTCAGTTAAGCATCTGCCTCCGGCTCAGGTCATGATCCTGGGTTCCTGGGATCGAGCCCTGAAACTGGTTCCTTACTCAGCAGGGGGTCTGCTTCTCCCTTTCCCTCTGCCCCTGCCCCCCTCCCATGCTCTCTCCCTCAAATAAAAAAAATAAATAAATAAAAATAGATTATGCAGCTAAGAGTTCTGTACCCCAATTCTACCAGAAGATAGCCTCAGATTCCACTTATTAAGGGCTCAGTCCTACAAGACTGCTCTCTACTTCAGATACCAGTTGCAAGCCCAGGTTGTTACCTGTGCTTCAAACCAACAGGCTACAGATTGGAGGTTCCCACAACCCTCCACCTGGCTTCAATTAATTTGCTAAAGCAGCCCACAAAACTCAGGAAACCCACTAGATTACCAGTTTATTACAAAGGATGTTACAGGATACAGATCAATAGCCAGATGAAGAAATACATAGGGCGAGGTGCTGAACAAAGTAGTTTCTGCCCTTGCAGAGTTTGGGGCCCAGCATGCTGGCATGTGTAATTTTCTGGCTCCCCAACACAGAAGGTCTCTGAATACCCTTCTTTTGTTTTTTTTTTTATGGAGGCTTCATTATATAAGCAAGATTGATTAAATCATTGGCTGTTGGTGATTGATTCAACCCCGAGCCCTTCTACCCTCTCAGAAATCAGAGAGCAGGCCTGAAAGTTTTAACCCTCTACTCGTGGTTGGTTCCCCTGGCAACAGCCCCCATCTTTAAGGCATTTCCAAAAGTTATCTCATTAACATAAACTCATTTGTGATTGAAAGGTGCTTGTTATGAATAAGAAGACGCTCATTTCACCATTTCACCGTTATAGCTTTGGAGCATTTTCAGGAACTGATGATGAGAGACTAAATATTACAACAAAAGATGCCTGCCTTACTCATATCAGCTCAGGAAGTTTCCAGGGTATTGGGAGATGTGAGCTGGGGACAGTGGATGAAGACCACGTATATATGAGACATATATTATTGTCAAATGACTTGCACATGGATGTTTATAGCAGCTCTATTTATAATTGCCAAACTGGGAAGCAACCAAGATATCCTTCACTAGGTGAATGAATAAAAAGCTGTGGTAAATCCAGACAACGGGATACTATTCAGCACTAAGAAAAAACGACCAACAACAAAAACAACTATCAAGAGATGTAATGTTAGGGAAGACACTTAAATGCATATTACTAAGTGAAAGAAGCCAATCTGAAAAGGGTACAGACCATACGATCCCAAGTATATGACATTCTGGAAAAGGCAAAACTATGGAGACAGTAAAAAAGAGAAGTAGTTGCCAGGAGTTATAGGGGAGAAGGATGAATAGGTGAGGCATAGAGGATTTTTAGGCTCATGAAACTACTCTGTATGATGCCATAATGGTGAATACGGGTCACTATACAATTTGTCCAAATCCTCAGAATGTACCACATCAAGAGTGAACCCTGATGTAAACTAGGGACTCTGAGTGATAATGATGCTACAATGCACATAGCTCAATTGTAACAAGTATACACTGGTGGGAGATGTAGATAATTGGGGGGAAGGGGCTGCGCATGTGGGGGGTGCAGGTAGTGGTTATATGGAAAATCTCTATACTTTGTGCTCTATTTACTATGAAACTAAATTTAAAAAAAAAATAAATTCTAGTAATTTTTTTTTTAATCAAGTAAGGTGAAAAAATCAAGAGAAACTTATTGTGATGTCTGTATTATACCGTACAAATGGGTGGGAAGTCCCGCCGCACTGGATAGCAAAGTGTTAGAGGCAGAGATTAATGAGTCAAAGCTAATTAAAGAAGTAATTGCTTCTGGGAATGTACCCTAGGTAGGGAGGTAACTGTTTTGGAGGCTAAAAATATCATAGCTTAATAAAATAAAATTGCACAACTGAAAGGTAAGTAGAACAATAAAATGCCAAACATATTAAAATGTACTCTGTTTATTAGAAAAATAAATTGTATTCTGGAGTTCAATAAAAACCTAATTAAGGATTTTGGCTGGGCTTCACTGTTGCTGCAACTATTGTTACTTATTAATTGTTCTCTGGGGTCCGAAGATCTCTACAGCTGAGGGTATCTGAGACCCTAAATTTCCTAGAGCAAGAGTAATTGGATATAGGGTTTTAAGAAATTTTGAAAGTGTCCAAAACACTAATGAAAATTGCACCTTTATTCAAGATGCAGCTGTACAGACTAATTAAAACATTAGGTTCCTTGGCTTTGGGGTAGAATTGTACCTATCCACTGTGGGGAAACTGGCTTTCTCAGATATTTGTTCTTTGTGTTCTATTAATAAAAAGGAGAAACAAATTAAGTATTCCCTGAACAATGCAGTTTGGCAGTCAAGATTTTTCGAAGCATGAGACGCATTCCGAATGGGCATAACCAAGGGAGTATTAGATAGTGGGAATGTCTCCAAAACTCTCTTAAAACTTCTTGTTTGAACTTTATGTCACCCAGATCCTTCCAGCCACTTGCAGTCCTGTTGGTTTCTTGTATGCTACAGACGCTGTCGTGTATTCTTTGCATGAGTGAGATTTCAGTAAGGGATGATTAAATAGTGGGTAATTTAGATTAAGCAAATATTATCAAGATACTCGGCTGTCGTATAAGTGAACTTTTAGTTCTAAATTATTTGGACTGCTTTGTTTGCCTTATTTTAAGTCCCCCAACATTTTACCCAGTCGAGGTTATCCTTCCTAGTTCTGTGAAGAAGTTTATATAAGTTTACCACGTACAGTAATATTTGGTCACTTCCTAACAAATTATTCAGAAGTTCCCATTGATCTTATTTTAGACATAACTTGAATAAAATAGTTTTGTAATTATGCTTCCCACTTCCTCCAGAGGCTGGGAGCGCTCACCAAACAAGAGCAACAACGAAACAAAAAAACAGCAAAAAGTCCTGTCCTTAGCAAAGATCTTAAATTAACATTTTGCACTCTATCCATGTCTTATGCCTTTACCAGAAGAAGGGCTGAAACAAAAGAAAGCAAAAGAAAACAACAGTTACATTATACTATGGTCAACTGATTCTTATAAAAATCATTTTATAGAGTGCAAAGCCTTTTCACAATGCTTTGTCTCCCTGTTTGTTTCTCTCTAGGTAGTAGAGACACTTTTATTCTGATCTTGATATTCCCACTGCTCTGAACTTGACATATCTGTCTGCCATTACTTCATCTGGTCTCTGACTTTTAATCAGAGGTTCATTAACTGATGATTAAGTTGATAAACATTGATTCATCCTCTGTTACTTCATTAAGCTCACCTGCCAGTCTACTGAGATTTATTTTCCACCATCTTGATATTCACCTGTAAAATCTTTGGTCTCCAGCTTCCAAAAGTGCTTTGGTAAGTTTTACACACATTTCATTGTCCTATCTTTTTTTTTTTCACTCATCCAAAAGACCTGATAGGGTTTTTTTTTCCTTTTCTTTCTTTTTTAATTTTGCAACAGAACACCAGTAACTTCACACTGAGATCTTTCTCTTTAATTTAATTTAATTTAATTTAATTTAATTTCCAAAGGGCAGGTGTTTTCCCCACATCACTTCTTTTCCAGGGGAGGACAAGTTTCGTTTGCAATTCTTTGGTGTAACTTTCTTCAGTGGTTCCATGTCAAGGAAGAAAAATAATTCAGAGCACATATCACCTCAAAACTTATAGCTCAGTTTTGGGCTCAAAATATGATCTTTTACAGCAGGTGCTAAACTGGAAAAATTCAATTCTCCAATTGACCAGATACTCCCCAATGAGAAAGAAACTGGGCCAGCAACTATGAAGTGAAAAAATTGCTACCTGTTTTTTCCCTCCTTGCAGAAATCTTTGCTGTAGAAGTCTGTTACTGAAGGGAAGAGCTTCTGCAGATTCCTGTGTGATTCAGCTTTCTTACCTCTTAGTTATGAGCATTTTCTCATATGTATGTAATATTTATGAAACATGAATGAGATGCTACAGCTATCAGAGAAAATAAATGTAAACAAGATATCCTAATCTTGGTTAGAAGAATTACCAAGAAGGAAATGGGAGATTGAAATCCCATAGCTATTTGCTTATTTGTTTGTTTGTTTTTAAAAGTTTGACTTAAAAAAAAAATGTCTGACTTTTTTTCAGCTTTGAGATATAATTGATATAAAACACTTGTAAGTTTAAGGTGTATTATGTGATGATTTGATATGTGTATATATTGATAAATTTTTACCACCATAAGGTTAGTCAATACATTCTTTACCTCATGTTATTACCATTTTGTTGTTTTTAAGGTGAGAAGATTAAAGCTGTATTCTCATAGCCACTTGCCCATGGCTTTTTCAACAAAAGGGTAAGTGCTCACTTCAGCAGCACATATCCTAAAATTGGAATGATACAGAGAAGATTAGCATGGCCACTGTGCAGGGATGACACACAAATTCATGGAACGTTCCACATTTTTGAGTGCTGGGTGATGTATGGAATTGTTGAATCACTCTATTGTATACCTGAAACTAATACAACACTGTATGTTAAATATACTGGAATTTAAAATTACACTACATCAAAAACTAATGATGTACTATACAGTGGCTAACTGAACATAATAATAAAAAGTAATAAATAAATAAAATTTAAAAATTAAATTAAATTAAAACAAAACACAAGAGGGTAAAATACAAGGGCAAGGTCACTTCCAGGATCTAGGATAAGATCTACCTTTCTTCAGATAGAACTATGGGGAAGGATATTCAAAGCATCAGAGAAACATGCCTTCTAACAGGTGTGCAAGAAAAGTGAATAAAAAGGGATGGGGGTGATGCAAAGGAAGCCTTTTCACAATGCTTCATCTGGAGGCACAGGACTTCAGATGAATGACTGGAGACACAGGAGAAAGAATGAGGAATTAAATTTGATAAATTTATTAAATTCCAAATAAGAAATCCCACCAGACTCTTTCTGTTCATTCTCCACAAAACCACCCTAGATCAGAGCCTAGGATATTATCTTTGGAATAAATGAGACTTCGACTGTTCCAAGTTTCACTAGAAAGAATTCAGTTTCAATTGATTTTATATACTTTGGAAAAAATAGATGTGGTGGCGCTATGCAAGTTTTAGCAATTGCCTAATAAGTTCCCTAGCCTATTACAAATTCAATATACAGTATTTCTGGAAAGTATTAAGTATGATAATTATACTGCTCATATATTTCCCTTTAATGTTTGCAATAACCAAAAGAAAATTAATGCAAGAGAAGAAATATAGATAATAATACTTTTCTTCTTAAGACATATCTCTCCAAGAGAGATATTCTGGACACCAGCTATAAATTACTGTACCCATTTAAAGTGTTATAAAAATAAAAACTAGTAGGTAGTGAATGGAGATTTGTGCCACAGACTGTACTGCAGAAATAACTACTTTCTCACAATGGGGACATTCCCATTTACGCAAAATAATTTCAGGTTATTTTTTTTCTTTGTTTGACACAGCAATGTTGTCATGACCTTCATCTACACGGTGAGTTTTGGTAATATTTTCATTTATATCTTCTCTCCATGGGGATAAATGGTTCTAACCTTGAAATCTCAGTTCCTGTGTGAAAAATAACTTTATAAATACTTCAAACACTTACATTTTCAGCAACAAATGTTCCAGTATGAATACAAAACAGCATTTCTGTCAAACCCAGCAATACATAACTTGAACTCAGAAGACAGGAGTCCCTATACCCACACAGTTCACGGTCGATTCTCAGAAATAGCTTACATATTCTTCAGTGGCATTACGATTATATATATTTCTTATTAGGTGGTGCCTGACTTGGGGTTCCTGGAGCTGTTTACTGGCAACTCTAAGCATTTTTGATTCAGCTGTAACCTTTGATAGACTTATAGTCATCAATATTAATTAAATATTTAAAAAGCTATCAATTTTATCCACTTATACATTAATTTCACAAACATTCTTTGAAGAGCTATTATTTGCTAGACACTTTCCTAGGCCCAGGAGATAGGTAAATTACACCTGATATCCTTTGCCCTTAAAGGACTCACATTCAAGTAAAAAAAAAAAAAAAAAAAAAAAAAAAAAAGGAAAATGCAAAAATACATTTTATCTCAAAACAACAACTCTGCTGTGACTGTTATTAGCATGTTATTAGGACTATAATGCCTGTGTGTGTGTGTTGACACAATGTAAGTGCATTGTCTTAATTTGGATTACCTTCAAAGCAGACACGAAGCAGGGATTTGGGTTCAAGTAATTTTTTTAGAGATTTATTTATTTGAACAGGGGGAGAGAGAGAGAGACGACGGAGAGGGGAGGGGAGGGTCAGAGAGAGAGGGAGACAAGTAAACTCCCTGTAGAGTGGGGAGCCTGACGCAGGGCTCGATCCCAGGACCCCGAGATCATGACCTGAGTTGAACGCTTAGCTAATGCAGGCACCCCTCAAGGAATTTTTAAGGAGGTCATCACTAGAAGTCCTTGAAGTTAGTGACCTCTAGGTATGAACTTCAGGACATCCCAGCATTACCTGAAGGGTCTGGTGTAGCACAGATGGCCAGGCTCCACACCCAGACCTTCTCCATCAGTAGTCTGTGATACAGTACAAGGACTTGCATTTTCAAATTCCTGTTTGACACTGAGATTGAGGGTGTCCAGACTGCATTTAAAGGACCACTGATGTGGCACGTATGAGCAGGGCATAACAGTCATGTGCACATACATTCAAATATTTTTGATGTCCTTGCTCTTACCCGAACATCACAATTTCCTCATGCTTTCAGCCATTTATTGCATCAACGATTGCACGTGTGTGAGTTTGAGCCCTGCATGAACCTGGAAGGCTTTGCCCCTTCGTTAGCTAGTTAGTAACCAGGTGACTACATACAGGTAGTTAATTAGAAAATATTGGTATCATACACCCATTTTATCTTATTTTATTTTTTTCTGGGATACCTGTAGCTATCAACTCAATGTCCATGTTGGGTTTGAGAGGAGCAGGATGCAAAGGTTACATTTACTGCACGAAAAATGTCCTCTTGGATAGTTCATGCGAAATAACTTTCAGCTGCTTATCTAGATCGGGATGATGGAGGACTGAAAGCGTGCGTGCACGCATGTATGTGTATTAATGATATGCGCATGTATAGCAGGAATAACTATTTTGTGTTCATAAATATTTGATGAAATTCTTCCAAGCACGAAATCGGAATTTTCTCTGCACCAAGCAAAGTGTTTCCGCGAGGTTCATGGAGCTGGGATAAAAACAGAAGTCTCGTAAAAACAGTTTGGCACAATAACCACATATATACCTTATTGCCTTTGAATAAAGAACATTTTGTGTAGAAAGCTTACCACTCCGGTTCTCGCCTGTGACTACACTACAGGTAAAAAAAAAAAAAAAAAAAAAAAGCCATTTATGGAGGGACATTTTTAAAACAAAATGAATGTTTGTACTTATGCGGGGAGCATAGTAACAAAGAAATGTATTTAACTGCGGAATGCTATTTGTTTCCACGGAATACACATGCAATTTTCTATTCTGAGTGCACATTTAAATCCACATAAAAAGGGCACTTTATTTTCCAAGGACACTGAGTGGGATAATGTAAACCAACTAAAAAGAGATGAACTCTACCTTCTGCATGTACTCTGGGCCTTTCAAGGCATCAGAATTAGGAGAGGTAACTAGATGATTTCAGCTCTATGATCTGTTCGTTCTAACATATAATTTTAGATGGTAAGGGGTCTGCGATAACTATACTCTTCTCACTGAATGTTTAATTATTTCAATAAAATGTACATAGGAACAGTATACAATAAAACAACTGAACACGATAGTCTCTTGACTCTAAGCATCAACGTGCTATATCTCTTAAAATCCACAGGCTAAGAAGCTAAAGAATAAAATAAAATTTCTCTTATTATTCGCTGCACTTAAACAACGCAGCTTAAATATCTGGCCTGAAAAACAGAATGACAGTCTTCTTCTGGTCAACCTATACATAGTAAATATATACATAGTAAATATAACTTAGTTATACATATATACAGGTATATATGTATACATGTAAATAAATAGTACATACATAGTAAATAAAACTTCCCTCTCCGAATCTTATTTTCAAATCGATTTCTTGCTTGTATGACTGAGTCTCTTCCTTTTTGCAGGACCCCTAGTCATTCCAGTGCTCTAGTTTTCAGCCATCTGTCGTATTCCGATTCAATCACATGCTTCAAACTCCGTGGTCTTTAAAAGAAGCCTCTGTGATCTGCCATACCTTTTCTGATTTTACCGGGATTCCACGTAGGCCAGGTTTTTAAAAGCCAGGTATATAGAAAACTTCACTGGTCCTTCATTAACTATTGAGGCCTACAGCCAGGAAAGGGGAGGAAGCGGGGAGGAGGCTTCACAGATTCATTCAACTAATCACCAAGCTCCTGCTCTGAGTTGCTGTCGAGTCTTCAGTGTGTGTTCGCTTCTTCAGTCCACACAGCAGCGCATTGAGGTTGTTATCTCCTTTAATGTGTTCATGCCTGTTCACACTGCTTCCTCTCCCCAAACACGCTCTTTCCACGTGCCCCACTTCCACAGCGGGCCCTTTGACCCTAACACAAGGCAGGTCCAACTTCAAGACCCTCTCCCAGTGTCCTTTTCTTTAGGAAACCATGTCTATTCTACTTCCCAATATGAATCATTCTCTACTGTGCTCAGTGAACACTGTTTATAGATTTAAATCTGTATTACAGCACTTACCACTTTGATTATAGTTCATAGCATTTGTACCTGCTACTCCACAAAGTCTAGAACGGATTGAGGGGAAAATGCTAGAAAATAATGTCTCTTTCTTATTAGCTAACAAGGTATGAAGTGCTTCCACGGACTGCCATCTTCTTTGTAATTCAGTTCTGCTTGGTTCAGCCAATATTTATTGAGTACCCTACTGTTGTCCTAGGAATTGAGATAATCCTCAAGAACTCAAAGATGGATTAATATTGAGCATTGAGGAGTGACAGGTGTATATTCAGGCTGTTTCATACACCAGATATATGATGGAGTTTTCCTGAGCAAGAAGTGTTATATATCCTGACACAAGAAAGTAGGGTAGACTCTGGGCTGGAAGCAGGAGGGTCTTTACCAAGTCTAGGTATCAGAAGGCATAGGGAGGGCAAGAAGTCACTCCCGGTCGAATGTGAGAGTCAGCCTGCACCAAAGCGTGTGTATATACTAAAAGAGCTGTGTACTAAGGTTTCATGAAGATCTCACAGCTAAAGATAAACATTACCCAATGATAAATGACTGCCTCATCAGTAAAATCATAGTAGTCCTAGGCCACTGAAATGCTTTTATCCAGTGTAGAGAAATCATAGTAGGTAGCCAGTTTGCCAGGTTTCAGGAACAATGGCCATCTGAGGCCCACTCAGTCCAGCTCAGTGATGGTCTTACCTCAGTGTTACCACCATTTGAGGTAAGACCACCTCCATATCTGACAGTGGAGTTCAACATCTTTCAAGACAGACCTATTCCTTGCTCCATTTTCCAGCGATGTTTTCTCTTCATAGGAGTGATTAAGTCTAGCCATTGGGATTGGATAAGCACCCTGCTACTTGGGTAGTACAAAGCCATAGGATAGCAAAAAGCAGAGTAAAAATCATTTAATTTGAATTGGGAAACATTAAGATTAACTGGCAGTGAACTGGGAAAAGGTAGCTGCATAATGCTATTAGTGACTCAGCCAGACTCATAATATTTAAATGCTACCAAACATTTGGCCAGTGCTCTTCCAAAATCTTTCTTCAAATGAGAACATTTCTCAGTCTTAAAAAAAAATGCATGTTTTATTATGGAACAGTAAAATTCACATGAGTGCCCCCAATCTCTCTTTCTCTTTGACCTCCAGACTAGGCTCAACCTTGCTTCCTTTGTTTCTGAGACTCCCATCCTCCCATTCCCATTCAGAAGCTTTCTGTGACTGCCACACTATGTCTTTAATTTTTTTTAAACTGGAGAGTGGGGCAAAACATTGAAAAAATAGGGGAAGGGAAATAAAATTATCATAGAGCAGCAGGGAAAAAGAGAAAGCAATAGAAAGATAAGGTTAGTGCTAGTTAGGGATATTTGGGGCAAAGGTGGGAGGAGAAGTCATGAAGAAAGAGGCACTGGGAAAGAAGGAAGTACACACAAAAAAGAATGTGATTTTTTTTTTTTTAAAGATTTTATTTATTTATTCAACAGAGATAGAGACAGCCAGCGAGAGAGGGAACACAAGCAGGGGGAGTGGGAGAGGAAGAAGCAGGCTCACAGCGGAAGAGCCTGACGTGGGGCTCGATCCCGTAATACTGGGATCACGCCCTGAGCCGAAGACAGACGCCCAACCGCTGTGCCACCCAGGCGCCCCAAAAGAATGTGATTTTTGAACAAGGATTACATGTGCTCTTCATTGTATTTAAGAAATATTTTTTATTTTTATTTTTTCAAATTTAGGTTTTAATCACTGGACCATTTTTTTTTCAACTTAAGCAGCACTTTGAACCCGAACTATGTGGGTCATGGTTTCAATAGAATTGTAGGTTTGTTTTCTTTCCCCAGATTGAATATCTGGCCTCACTCAGCCACCATGCTACTGTGAATGAGAACTTCAAAGTAACACTGAGGGACTTCCAAAAGAGGTCTCAAAAAAGACTTTTGAAAACTACATCAAAAACTAATGATGTACTATACGTTGGCTAATTGAACATAATAAAAATAAAAAGACTTAGGCAACCAGTAACATTTTGTTTGTTGAAAAAGTGAATTAATGATTGACACTTACAAAGTAGTAGAATTTTTCTACCAGAAACTCATGTGTATTAGTAGAATCCTTGGTAATCCAACACTGAAAACTAATTAAAAGTGTGGTATTACTGGGGCGCCTGGGTGGCACAGCGGTTAAGCGTCTGCCTTCGGCTCAGGGCGTGATCCCGGCGTTATGGGATCGAGCCCCACATCAGGCTCCTCCACTATGAGCCTGCTTCTTCCTCTCCCACTCCCCCTGCTTGTGTTCCCTCTCTCGCTAGCTGTCTCTCTCTCTGTCAAATAAATAAATAAAATCTTAAAAAAAAAAAAAGTGTGGTATTACTGACGGTATGTCCAGTGGTCAACATACTTATGATTGATTTAACAAAATGTATGGATAGTACGTATTATATATTCCTAGAAGAGGTGACTGGAAAGAGAGGTAATACAAGGTATATCCTATTCTACCTATTTTTAAGGCCACCATGTGCACCCAAAACTTAAATAGCTAAATATGCAAAAAATGTTAATATATGTTTATGCTTATGGTCTTTTTTTTTTTTAAGATTCTTTATTTATTTACTTGACAGAGATAGAGACAGCCAGCAAGAGACAGCCAGCAAGACAACACAAGCAGGGGGAGTGGGAGAGGAAGAAGCAGGCTTCCAGCGGAGGAGCCTGATGTGGGGCTAGATCCCAGAACACCAGGATCACGCCCTGAGCCGAAGGCAGACGCATAACGACTGAGCCACCCAGGCACCCCTATGCTTATGGTCTTTGATGGGGTCTCTGGTCTACTGGTTTTTTAAACAATACTTTAATTCATGCTCATTTTGACCTCTAGAGAAATTTACAAGTTATGCATGCTGAATTTCTTATTTCATAGTCAGAGATGTTGTTTTGTCTTTGTATCCCCAGTGCATATTACTATGCCAGGCACTGCAAATATTTGGGAAGATATTTGGCTTATACATGAATGAATAAGTGAACAAACACTACTTCATTTTTTTTTTGCAAAGGAAGTGCATGGGAACACCTGAGTAGACTCGTAAGTGGCCCTTCTGCAGATTACAAGTGCTTATTCATGGATTCCCTAAAGAGCAAGCAGTACGTGGCAATGAAAGAAATACTTGTCTGTTTGGTGATGTTGAAAGATTTTGGACGTTAGCTTGTCCAACGGTATTAGTTCAGATGTTATATGTCTGATGCTTGAAATGATGTCTGTGATACAACAAACAGAGTCCTCTAAATTGCCTTTGGTGACTCACATGGGGATCCTGGACAACGAAGTATCAGGGACCCGAATGCCCCTGTCCATCTGGCTGGGGGGTGGGGCATATATGAACTGAACACATCCCAGGACCAATAACTTGCTCTGGCTGAAGGAGCTTCAATATTCTTCAGGCCCAAAGGGCTCCTGAATTTGTCTGGCTTTACTATACAGTTCTTGCAAAAAGCTGGCATCTAAACACAGGCTGCTGATACCCACGTAGTCAGTTTTTTCCTTCACTGACAAATTTGGCTTCACATTTGTTCCATGAGAAGAGAAAGCAACATAGAAGCAGGGTTTCTCCTTTTCCTAGGATGATTTACTCTTGCCATGACCAATAGAATACTCTGGTTCTAGAATCTCTCTCCCCAGCTATATAGGGATATGAAGAATCATTTCCCTCCTCTTTTTGTTAATGCTGGCTTTATAAAGTTCCCCAATAAAACCTGTTGTCTACACCATATCTTGTGACATGGTGAACTAAGTCCCAGTGTTTCAAGTCCTGTTGCAAGATAGATGGTGACTTTAAACAGATCTTCCTTGTACAACAAAATTATTCATTAGGTGTAAGCATTTCCATTGTATTTTCCACTGAATAGAACAGGTGCAGGGAGGCCTCAGATGGTTACCTTTAAAAATAAAACTCTTTCTGGGAGAAGTTGCTATACTCTAAGGGAGTCTTTCAAATCATTATTTTCCTTCATAAGAGAGCAATTCAGCCCACATGAGACATTCAGAAAGTGATATCTAATCACTGTTACCTCGTTGTGTTTCTACAACAACACTACACAATGGGTAGTCCCAAGTCAATTAAGTAATTTGGTCAATGCCTCGAAGTTAGAATTTGAACCTGAATCCATCTGACTCTGAGTTTGATCCTTCCAGTCCTTGTTAACAGAGAACACCTAGGGTTCCGTATTCAGTCGTTACACAAATAATTATAAGCGGTTGCTGAAGGGTCAGGGAGATTTTCCCCATGAAAGCAAGATTTTCATTTCTCTTTATTGGAAAAGGTAATGCACATGTGGTAGGTGCTCATGAATATATGTAAAATCATTAAATATAAATGTAAAATTATACATGAAATCTCAAGTATATTCTACCTAAACTCTAGTGGAATTTGCAGTGATTTAAAGACAGTGTTTGTTTTATTTTTTTAGATATTGGTCATGGAAGTAATTTAGCACAACAGATAGAATGCTTCCTCTGAAGTCAGAAAGATGGCTTCAAGTTCCTGTCTCAACCCTTTACCAGTTAGGTGAACCCGAGCAAGTGTTTGACCTTTCTGATGCTCATTTTCCTAATAATCTTACTGTCTTCTTGGGGCTTATGTTACTTATGCCAGACTGCACCACTGTGTACCAAACTTCATTGTGCACAGACAACACCGAGGGTCTTGTTAAAATGCAAATCCTGATTCAGGAATCTTGGTGGAGGCTCAGACTTTCCGTTTTTTACACACCGTCAGCTTACACCGATGCTGCCAGATTTTGGACCACATTCTGTAGCAAGATAGTCTCATCATCGGCAATACTGACATTTTGGTCCAGATAATTCTGTGTTCTGCAGGGTTGTCCTGTACATTGTAGGATGCTTAGGCACAGTTCCTGCCACATAATAGAAATTAGGAGAGTATTTGTTCCTTTCTTTTCACATCTTCTGCTTAGACTTGGTAGTTGTCAAGAAGTTTAGACTAAAGGTCACCTCTAGGATGATAATATCCTCTAAACCCAGAGTCGGCAAACTACCACTCACAGGCCGAATCTAACCTACCACGTAATTTTGCAAATTAAGTTGTGTTGAAACACATCTACAACCATTAGTTTATCCATTTTCTTTGGCTACTTTTGCACTAAAACAGCAGTGTTGAGTAATTCCAGCAAAACCTGTGCAGCCTACAAAAATCTAAAATATTTACCACCTGGTCCTTACCAGAAAAAGTTTGCTAGGACCTGTTCTTGATACCTGAAAATCCTGGAGCTTTATAGCTTTTCGAAGCTGTAGAAGCAGAGTTTCATCAGCAGTCTTCCGGGCGTAATTCAGTCGCTGCTGTGTCAAGAACATTTCCTTGGGGTTGGTCCCAAAGAGAGTGGCTCGATTCTTTCCATTTTTCAATGAGCCATTGGTATCTACAACACAGGCACTAGGCAGCCTCTTCAGACACAGTGGAAATAAGAATAAATCTCAGGTGCCAGAGAGCCCCGGAGAGGTTTCCCTTTAAAAAAAAAAAAAAATCTTTTTTTCCAAGCACAGACAATTTACCTTCTTAATTATAATTGACAAGAGTCAGTCACAGGAGAAAAATGGATCTCCCATAGCTGCCAACTTTACTTAACCTAGTATGTTTGTGCTGGTGACTGTGATTTGCATTTGTGCAAGGTCTCACAGGAGCCAGACCACTTTTGAAAACAAACTTGGAGAATTTTGATGGACAGCACATAAGCAGGGATTTTTCTGAGTAAAGATGAACAGTGTTTGTTTCAGAAGGAATGTTTTGGGAAGTTATAGGGGTAAGCTGTGCTTGGTTGCTTCCTGCAGAGGAGAATATGGTATGTGTAGCTTTTAAAGTACTGTCTCATTGTAATGTGAGTGATCATCATAGGTGATCTTTATTATAGCTGCTTCATACACTCTCATGCTTACTCTGAGGCAGTAACGTGTGTTAGAATAGGCTAGATCGGGTCTCTCATTCTCAAGCACTATTTGGACCAGATACTTCTTTATTGTGGGGTCTATACTGTTCAATATAGGATGTCCGGCACCATCCCTGGCCTTTACCCACTACATGCCAATATTAATCCTTTCCCCTGTTGGGGCAATCAAAACTATCTCTAGACACTGTCAAATATTCTTTGGGTGTCAGAATCACTCCTGGTTGAGAATTACCAATCCATGTTATACCACAAGAAGAGATAACTCCACAATCTCAGTGGCTTAATACACCAAATGTTTATTTCTTGCTGACATAAATTATACTGGACAGCTTTCCAAGGCAGTTGTACTCTATGTGGTGGCTGTGTATCCTAAGTTACTTGGATCTTACGGTATTTTTGGCCAACACATGCATCATGGAAAGTAAATGGAGAGTGTAGAATTGAATACAAGCTCTTAAATATTTATGCTCTGAAATGACATTTCCCACTTCTGTCCACATTTCATTGATCAAAGGAATTCATATGATCATGTCTACCTTTAAGAGCGTGAGAAGTAAGATCTCCCTCCAAGGAGATTCATGAACATTCTGGTGTCAAGCCCAATTCTTATCTGTTAATCTCTACCTTCTTCAGTGAACGTTTGCTAATACTGAGAACTAACACATTATCAAGGGTGGAGAGGCAGGACAGTACTGTAGCTGAGAGCATGGATGCTGGAACCACCATGCTTGGAGCCGAACCAAGTTTTACAGATTCACATCTGTGATCTGAAATGAGTTAGGTAACCTCACTGTGCATGAGTTTCCTCATCTATAAAACAAGGAAAAATAGAAGTACTTAATACATGAGGAGGCTACAAGGATGAAATGTGTTAGCATTTGTAACATCTTAGAAAAACGCCTGGAACATGATAAGCACTTTGTAAATATGTTTGAATCTAAATAAATAAGATTCAGAGAGAACAACTATACGTTTTTTAAATAAAAAGTATTGAGAGCCTGAAAAAAGTATGCAGTGTCATGCGTCATGTGTATTCAGAGGATTTTATCAACTCTCAAACAGGGCACTGCCACTTCTGTACATTAGAAATATACTGCAAAAATAAAAAAGTCCAGAAAGGCATGCTTTCCTGCTCTATCTTGGAGCCGCTTACCAAGTTCACGGAAGTAAACCAATAAATGTTACAAAATGTTTGAAAGTGTATTTTAAAAGTTTAATGTAGGCAAAATAAGATACACTTGCTCTCTGTTCATCCACGTCATGTTACAACTGTTAAATGTTGCCTGTAGATGAAAGTAGTCTTCTCTTGCTTATCAGAATTCTACTGGAATCTTTCCCTTAAAAAACTATTTGATACTATTTTTAAAATATCCACCTATTTCGAATATCATGAACGTACTAAGTGCCTAACTCTTCCCGCTATAGTAGCATTTGTTCAGCTTTTCCTTTCATGCAAACTCATTCATGTTCTATCGCTATTCGGAGAGCACCACCTCCTCATTACCACCATTTACCATCAGGGGGAGCTTACAGGGCCAGCACCACTGATAGAAAATAACTGAGTTCCAACACACGTTTCTCTTGTGGCTTTTTTATTTCCTTTGAAGGCATTTAAGGAGCTGTTTACATCCTAACTGCATAAAAATAAATGTTCTTCCATGTGCCCCTTATTTGTTACTCGATTTCCCGAATTTCCCAGTTTCATCTGTTTTCCAACTTCCAGACCATTCAGCGTACTCAGACCTTGGCTTCTCTCTTCTCTATCATTTTAACTTTAAGTCACCACTTCAGCAGAATTCTGATCTGGTCTTTTTGATCTTGACTCCTTTTGTCCCTTGCCTCTTTGATTGTTCTAATTACATAAAACTTCAGGTGAACAAATTTCCTATCATCCCACAACTTCCAAGTATCTTATTAACATGGGTCTGCTGGAGCTTAGAAGAGAGGATTCAGAAAGAGTAAGTTATTTATCTCATTAGATCATGTTTTTCAAAGTGTGTATCAAGAAACACTTGCATCAGAACCATGTGAAGGGCTTGTTAAAAATATATGTTCCTAAGATTCAGCTCAGACCTGGTGAATCAGAATCTCTGGGGATGAAGCTGGAAATCTGTATTATTAATAAACTCTCCAGCTGATTTTTCTACCCACACCACATAACTATAGCTAAATTCCTATAGGAATCTATCTTAGAATTCTTCTACATATCTAAAACTCATTCACAGAATAAGTAAAATGAGCAGAAGAAATTGCTTGAAGCATTTGTCATCATGCATATGAAATCATTATTATAGTCCCTTTAAAAAATCACATACATATGTCTTTAAAATGATTAGTCAAAGTTAGGTCATGGTTTGGCCTGTTCAATCCTTTTACTAAGTTTAGAAATATTGTCAGTAGAAAAATATCACATGGATATACTTAGAGAAAAGAATATCAATAATGTGTCTGTGATTGTATGCATGAAGTTTTTAGTGTATTTCCCCCTTCCTTGTGGCTTTATCTTCACAAAAATTTCAGAAACATTTTAAATAATAGATTATAGGCTTTTGGAGAGCAAAGGCAGTGCTTCCTTCCATCTCTAAAATATCCTGGTTTGATGAAATGTCCTGAATTCTCTTTAAACATTAATGGTGATAAGCAAACTCTTCTAGACAGTCCTAGGCCAGACCATTTTTATGAGAATTTTCTCCTGAAATGATCATCTATAACCTATTTATATATTAGTATAATTGACAAGGAAAGAGATGACTCTAATGTCAAACTTTGTGTTTTATGTTGGGACTGAGACTCACTTCTCTTTTGATCGTGAAGACCCCTGGTTTTAGAATAGTGATCGACATAAATACTTTAGAATAGAAACAATCAGTAGTTTCAAGGTCAGCTTGACAGAGTAAATTTGTACAAAGTTATAAGCTTATGACCTTTTCCTATATTACGACATTTTCCAGGCTCAACCTTCCTTTATGTCAGCATAACAATCCCAGCCCCATAAGAGGCAGTGGCATTGTTAGAAATGAGAAAATGAGACTCTAAATAAAACCTTTCCTCACAATTTGAAGACATTCGTCCTTGGACATCTCACTTGGATTTTAGCTTCTTAACAGTTCTGTCCCCTTGTGGTATACAATATCGATACATTTATCTCTGTGAAAACCACCTGAGAGATTTAGGTGGTACTAACATCTTGACACCAAGGATTTTACTTAGATCATCATGGTCCTTTCACCAATACCCAGTATCAATAGATGAGATATAGCCTAAAAACACATTAATCATAGATACCAAATAGGAAAAGGTGAAGAAGACTGCTTTACAAAAGGAAATATGCAGATGTTCCAAGATCCCCCCAAAAATGTGGTTACAACAGAATTTTCTATTATCTGTGCAGCAGACTTTTCTCCTTTTTATACATGAGAAAAATGTAGAGAGTCAGAGATTTCTTTTTTGGACAGAAAATCATAATCTGAGTATTTGCTTAATATTTAAGAGCTGGATTATTCCTACCCCTTCCAAATTTATCACTTCATACTTAGTATGCACTAAAATGTGCAAGAATGATTTATAATAGTGACTGGTACACAATAAAAAGCCAATAAATGTTAGTTTCCTAGCATATTGTTAGTGTTGTCAAAAACTTTCAAGAATAAAAAGAGCCATGGCAGTTTTGAAATGGAATTACTATCAGACGTATACTCTTAATCTAACCATGTAACAAAATGTACCTGATGTCAAATTGCCTGCCATTTAAATACACACACACATACACACACACACACACACACACACACACACACACAAATTTGGGTCAGCTGTCTGAAAAATAGAATGAATAATTATCTACGGAATGTGCTGATACAACAATATAATACTTGTGTCTAAATATAGCATTATAGCTAAGTGTAATCTTAAAATTTCCACCATTACTTTTATTTAAACTTTATATCCTGATATCCCTCTATAAAATCTAAGTACACTGGGTAGAACGCACTATGCTTTCTCACAGACGGACTATTAGAGGAAGCTGAAAAGTTAGGCAATTTAATTTACTGTAGTGTCTACTTCAGTGTATCTATCTATCTATCTCCCTAACTTGGTTGGGTTCTTCATCTCTTCTTACCAAGATTTCTCTAATGATCTCCAGTCTTTCATTTCATTTGTCTTTTCTCTATGTTGCTACTATATGATCTCTACTGCTTAAAACCTTTTGTGGTTTCCTGAAGTCTTTAGTAAGAACTCCCAGCTTCTTGATGGCGTGTAGAAGATGTTGGATAGGGGCGCCTGGGTGGCTCAGATGGTTAAGCCTCTGCCTTCAGCTCAGGTCATGATTGCCGGGTCCTGGGAGTGAACCCCACATTGGGCTCCTGGCTTAGTGGGGAGTTTGCTTCTCCCTCTCCCTCTGCCTCTCCCCCTGCTCATGTTCTCTCTATCTCTCTGTCTCAAATGAGTAAAAAAAAAAATCTCAAAAAAAAAAACAAAAGATGTTAGATAATCTGATCCTGCCCAATTCAGTAGCCATGTTGCTCAATCCCACACAGCCCACATGCATACAAACACACATTCCATACCTTGGTCAGTCATATCAAGCTTTTTTTGCTACATGCACTGTGCTTGTTTGTATACTATTTCTTATGAATTCGTCTATGCCTGAAAACATCTCATTTCTCTCACCTGTTTGCTGCATGTAACTCATCATTTGCCACTGAACAGCAGCACTTGGAAATTTGTCCTGACATAAACAGGATGAATTAGATGCCCTTCGTCAATAATCCTCCCAGCCCATACTTACCCCTACACAGCATTTATCACATTATATTGAAAGCTTTGGCAGCCTTGTCTCTCTTCTCCTAGATTGTGGGGTTTAGGAAGGTGGGGGAATTAATGCTGTTGTGTTGGTGTCTGCAGTGGTTAGAGAAGTGCCGTCTAATAGAAACTCAATGAATGCTTACGGAATGTGTGTACATAAAAGTGTTCAATCCTTAGAGGAAGGGAAATGGGGGACAGGGAGGGATGATATGATGATACTGCTGAATTTGCAAGGGCAGTGTCCTTTATTTCTCCCCAGAGCAATGTAGGTAGCATGATAAATGTCTCTTAGTACTTGTGGGAGTAACCAGCCTCACATTTATGGGGACTGTCAGATCAAGACTCTTGAGTCACACATAAATTTGCAATCTACTTCTCTTTCAAACCTTTCTTTTCTGTTTAAGTGGTATCATAGGGGGCACCTGGGTGGCACAGCGGTTAAGCGCCTGCCTTCGGCTCAGGGCGTGATCCCAGCGTTATGGGATCGAGCCCCACATCAGGCTCCTCTGCTGGGAGCCTGCTCTTCCTCTCCCACTCCCCCTGCTTGTGTTCCCTCTCTCGCTGGCTGTCTCTATCTCTGTCAAATAAATAAATAAAATCTTTTAAAAAAAATAAGTGGTATCATAGATCCTACAACACTTACAGTTGCCTATTGATAATTATGAATATGTCGTAATAACAGTTTGAGTTTGTTAACCTTGCGTTTCTGAAATTGTTTCTATGGAATACTGGCTGTGATGTTTATAATTATTCCAGTTAAAAGCAAAAGAGTGAGGGATTCTATGATCAAATATATTTGAATAGTATTGAGTTAAACAGAATTAAACATGTTACATTAGTGCGGGATTTGGGGCTTATTGCTATGCCGCTGTGCGTTGTGAATATAAAAATAAGAAAGATGATAAGTAGTGATTCCCAAATTTATTTGACCGTGAATTTTTTTTGTCACCCCCCCACCAGGGTAAATCTAGCAAGAGTAGGTTCTGTGGACATATTATAGAACATTCTGGAAGAATGCTCTCGGGTATGGATCAATGAGAAGGATAGAAATGAGAGAACCCACTTCAATTAAACATGCTCTTTTCTGACAAAATATAGCTTGATTTAAAGCAATTCTATAAATACAAATTATAATATATTATGCTTATATATGCCTAGAAGAGAATATGCCTTTGAGTAAGAAAAAAGGATATATTTTGCTATGGAAGCCTTAAATTGGTGATTTATCTTCAATTTTTGCTTTTTAATTCATCCAGTTTTGTTATTTACTATTTATGCTTATGCATTGAATGTTTTTGCTCTTAATCTCTGCAAAGAAAACCTATTCTAAACTAGTAGCCAGTCATGTCTGAACTTGTCCCTCTTGCCTTGCTCTCTGGGTAAAGCGAGGAAACATTTACAGTAGAAGTCAGAGGACCTAGGTGAATTTCAGTTCTACTTCTTTCTAATTTTGTAAGATGGGCAGCATGCAAACCCTTTCTGAGTTTAAGGGTTTTGGTTCTATTTTGTTTTTAGTGAGTCAGGGTATCACTGACTCATCAGGTTTTGGTGAGGATAACCTGAAGCATGATATGATGATGTGGCAATCTACTTAGTCAGTGCCTTGAATATTTGGGGCACTTAAAAGTCATTTAGTCCATCATTTAATTACCCATTCATTCAGCAACCTGTAAGTACAGCTCTCCCCAATAGCTTTTTCTTCCCAACCTTCTCCTCAACTTATCTTGGGTCCAGAGACTCTGCCATGTCCACAAATCTTTCTCCAGTGAGGATCAAAAGCCATCTTAGATATGCTTCAATGAGCATTGATTTCTATCACCATTCACACCCTCACTTCTAATAAATGTTTCTTTTCCATCAAATGGATTTCATAGACAAACTCAATTCTATAATCTGGCTTTCTATGAAGTTTTACTATTTCTAGAGACTTTGTGTATTTGCATATTTTCACATTAGCCAGAATTTAGCCTTTACTGATACACAGTCAAGAAGGGAAAGAATCAGGAAAATTGAGAGAAAAATGAGGGATGGAAGGAAAGAAAATAAGAAAACTATATTGAGGGGCGCTTGGGTGGCTCAGTCGTTAAGCATCTGCCTTTGGCTCAGGGCATGATCCCGGAGTCCTGGGATCGAACCCCACATCAGACTCCTCTGCTGGGAGCCTGCTTCTTCCTCTCCCACTCCCCCTGCCTGTGTTCCCTCTCTCGCTGGCTGTCTCTCTCTCTCTGTCAAATAAATAAATAGAACCTTAAAAAAAAAAAAAAACTAAACTAAAAAAAAAAGAAAACTATATTGAGAAGCACAAAAGGACAAGTGAATTATAATAGCAAGAGAACAAACCCATTTGACTGGCTGGTTTTACTGAAAATGCATCATTTCAACCCTCTGTGCTTTTTTATACTTGATATGTGTAGTGCTCAATTCCTTGATCATTCTTCAAGCCATACTAAATCACGTACAGATTTCAAATTTATGCATCTTCTGTATAGTTAATCACATTTTTAATACTTTGGCTTTAGTATAATTATTTTAATGGGTATATGAAAATATAGACCTATCAAAGATGATAGCTTTATAGGCTGGTTAATATCTTAAATTGAATATTGTGTCATATTGAATTTGGAGAATTTCTGAACTTGGAAAAAAAATCGCTCAACTTTCCATGGTTAAATGAATATACTGGCTACCTGAGTTTGGAAATATTACAGCCTATTGGAGTTTATTGTCTTGGGAGTTATTGCAGGCACAGTGGAAAATGAAACAAGTAGTCCCTTATAAAATAAACTACAGCAACTTTCTTGCTAAAAGAAGTGGTTAGAATACCAGCTGGAAGAAATTTAGAATGATATGGAATTCATGTGACCTTTATTATTGTAACACTTTGTAAACTGCATTTCCATGGAAACAAGGTGAAAAAAATAACAGGGAATTTGATGGGGTTGAGAACAGGGTAGAAAGAAGGAAGCTTTCTTTCATGCATGTCCTGCATGAAGCCTGCAGCAGGAGCCATATGGGGCCAAAAGTCCAGTCCTACATGTAGCAAATCACTAAAACCTTGTGTCTACTACTGTCCCTGCTATAAGATCCCATCAGTACTATATCCACCAAGTCTAATGTCCCTGTGAATTATGCCAAATTACACACACTGTTTTGTTATCTATTATATCTTAAATTTCCCAATTCTCATCCCCATACTATTACTTATGTTCCCTTTATTAATCAAACCTTCCCTCCCCTCCCAAACTCTGAAGCTGGAATCATTATAGCCAATAATCATATAACCCTTTGTACCTTCATCCTCTTCTTCAAAGGTTCCCTCTATCTTGATGTAACTTAAACCTAGAGTTTCCTGAAGACACCACTTTCCTTCCATGACGTTAAGTTGGGATTTTTTTTTCTTACACTCTATTTATCTAAAGACCTAGAAGTCAAGTCAGAGTTCCCCAAGTTCCCAATTGCTGTTTCCAGACAGCCAAATACTCTCACCTGAGCAAAAACCATGTTCCTTTGAGGCTCATCTAGCTTTAACCCACTTGCCCTCTTAATAGTAATGATCTGCAGACCTGCTCACCACCATGCCTGTGCCTCATTTATTGAATATGTTAGCATTTCATTCACAGTATTATATCCTCTGCAACTTCTGTCATCATTCCAGGTTTGTTTGATGGGAATCTGACACATGGCATTGAGCTCCTGGATGCCCTTTCCAACTGCATTTTCCTCCATCCCAATATACTTTAAAGGTCCTTTCCCAGCACAGGTAACCCCCGGAAGCCACTTAGTCCTTAACCACAACCTTCTGTTCTCTGAGTTGCCCAAGCAGCCCAAAGCAACAATTATTAAATTCATAAGGGTATCAAGTTTATTTGATATTTTCTCTCTATTCTTTGACCTTCTCTTGTATATTCTTCTCTTTTGCCCTGCTTAGAATCTATGACTTAAAATTATAGTCATCCCACTGTAGTTTCATTTACTCTGTCACTTGTTTATTTCTTTGAACCTGTTTTTCAAAACCTTACCCTCAAATGAAGCCTGGTCATCAACATTCTCACATGCACCTGTGAACTCAGGCGAGGCAATAGAAAATTACAAAACCAGATTGGTATCATTAATAATTTAAGATTTTCTGCCTCAGACTCTAAAAATCACAAAAAACCGTTTCAAAAATTATGATAAATTCATGCTCCTACCCATTACTGTGATATCCTTCCCATTTCATTTTGACTAAACGAGAACCTCTCATCTTCCCAGATCCACAAACCTATCTTTTTTAGGACTCCATACCTCCTTCCCTTCCTGTTTCTCTGGGAGGAGTTTCCCTCCACCTGTGAGAGCGCAATTCTATATATTCCCTTAAGGAAAGGCAATCAGACTGATCCCATCGGCAGGCTGAAGGAAAGAGATTCAGCCTGGATTTTGAGACTTCAGCTTATAAATAAAAACAGAAAACCATGGAATGCTTGCAAAATAGAAAGTGAAGCAATGGCATTGTCTGATTCCAAAAAGAAGAATAGTCAGAATAGAGAAAAAAAGAAGAAAAATCAGAAAAGTTAAAGCCAAGTTTTTCATGAAGGAAGTAGGTAAGTCCTGATACTCTGGTGACTATGAGAACTGAAATGTGCCCACTGGGTTTTCTAGTAAGTAGTTCGTTGGTAATTTCAGCAAAGAGTTAATGTTTGGTGTCACAACATGCTTTTGGTAGGCTGATAAGTAGATTAAAATATTGATAATACCATGTAAAGAATTTGTTCAGTAAGTGTACTTGCAAAAAAGAGAAGGAGGTGGGAAGGTAACTTGAAGGACTGTGAGCATGAATGAGTTTTTTGTTCCTTTTCTTTATAAGTGACTTGAGGATATGTGAATGCCAATGGGAAGAAGCCAGTAAAGAAGGAAAGTTTGGGAATAATTAGAAAAACTGGGGTATTGAAGAAACATTATCCCTGAAGGAGCAAAGAGGGTTATGAGTGAAGAATTACCTTACAGCAGTGGTCTCTACAGAAGCGGCATCAGCATCACCCGGGTCTTCTTAAAAACAAACTCTCAGGTCCCATCCCCCAGACCTACTAATTCAGAATTGCTGGGTATAGGGCCAATAAATCAGTGTTTTGCTCAGGCATCCGTTATCTCCTGATGCACAGCAGGTTTGAGGACCACTGGATTAGGAAAATGAAACTAACTCTTCATTGTCATAGAAAAAAGGAGAAAAAGTAAGATGAGGGTAAGTTAAAGATGTTGAAACCCAGGCAAAATGGGGGGGTGGGGGTTAAGGGGTGCAGATTTCCAGTAATGGAGTGAATGGACCATTAGGATGTGGTGCCCAGCATGTGCTGCATATTTGAGAGTTGCTACAAGAGTAGATCATAAAAGCTCTTATCCCAAGGAAAATAAAAATTCTTCAACTTTGTATAGTAATGGATGTTAACTGGATTTACTGCGGGGATCATTTCACAATGTAAGCAGATGTTGAATTGCTACGTTGTACACTTGAAATTGATGTAATGATGAATGTTGATTATATGAGTAAAATGGGTAACAAAGTTATCTGCTCCAAGTGGAGAGGGTAGCACTGGTGTTTTAAAGATACTGGAAAAGGTTTGTGATTGCTATTTGGGAAAAGGGCTAATTGTGAACATACGGTAGAATTCTGAGTTGTGTGATGACCTGAGGTTGAGAAGCATGCATCTCTACTGCAGGTGATAGCTATACGCATGATTATCTTCCCAGGTATTCAAGGAGTGTGAGGGTAGGAGAAGAGAAGGTAAGTGGATTCCAAGCTGAAAATTGATACTAAGTTGAAAATTTTGTTAAGGTGTATCTGAGTGAAGCACAGTAGGTTTAAAATTTGGGAATATTGGCAGGAGAGCAAGGTGATGGACTTGTAATTTTAGCCTGGTTGGAGAAAAAGTAAATATAAAAGGATCCTAACAGACTGAGAGAAAAATAGGAAGTTTCTCTGCCTATTTTTCAATCAAATTGTTTTTGCTGTTGAGTTGTATGTGTATTTTTTATGTTTTTTGGGTATGAACCCCTTATTAAACATATGACTTGTAAATATTTTCTCCCATTCAGTAGGCTGCCTTTTCATTTTGTTGATAGTTTTCCTTGCTGTTCAGAAGCTTTTATTTATTTAAAGCTGTTTGTTTTTGCGTTTATTGCTTGTGTTTGGTGTTAGAGTTAAAAAAAAAAAAATGCCGTCAAGACTGGTGTCAAGGAGCTTAGTGCCTGTGTTTTCTTTTAGGAGTTCTATGGTTTCTGGCCTTACATTTCAGTCTTTAATCCATTTCGAATTTTTGTGTATGGTGTAAGATAATGGCCCAGTTTTGTTCTTTTGCATATGGCTGACCGGTTTATCCAGCACCATTTTGTGAAGAGACCACCCTTACCCCATGATGTATCCTTGATTCCTTGGTCATAAGTTAATTGACAGTGTATGTGTGGGCTTATTTCTGGGCTCTCTATTTTGTTCCGTTAATAGCTGTGTCTGTTTTTATGCCAATACCATACTATTTTGATTAGTACAGCTTTATAATATAGTTTGAAATCAGGGAGCATGATTGCTTCCAGCTGTGTTCTTTCTACAGCTTGTTTTGGTTGTTCAGGGACTTTTGTGGTTCTATGCATATTTTAGGATTGGTGTATTCCTGTGAAAATTGCCTTTGAAATTTTGATAGAGATTTCATTAAATCTGTAGATTGCTTTGGATAGAATGGACATTTTAACAGTATTCTCCCATTCCACAAGTACAGAATATCTTTCCATTTACTTGTGTCTTCAATTTCTTTCATGAATCTTATAGTTTTCAGTGTACAGGTCTTATCACCTGTGTAGTGATGAAATGTAATACATCAATTATGCTCATTTAAAAAGGGGAGACTGAAGTACAAGGTAGAGTAAAAACAAAGTCCTGGAAAGACCTGAGGTATTAGTGAATGAAATATATTGCAAAGAAAATGGTGTCTTCAGGTAAGGGGCAGGTTTTAATGATAATGCATTTTTAGTCAAAAGTTGAAAATGTATGGGAATGTGTTTGTCATGGAATGGGGGTCCCAAAGGGGCACAGTGGAAATATTTGGAATGGAAGAGAGCAATATAAATTCAGGTGAAAAGAAAGAAGCATAGAGCAATGTGGAAATTGAGACAAGGGGAGACAGGTGTGTAAAGAAATTTACAGTGTGAGATATGAACAAGTAAATGAACCAGATGGAATTATGGAAAACATTAATCAGTATGACCAATTGGTCACAAGAACAAAATGGTCAAAAATGACTCTTTGAAGCCTTTGATTCCTGGAGTGATTGAAATATTTTCTTTAGTAGTTTGCTTACATTTAATTCTTTTTGGGTTTTGTTTTAAATTTCTGACTCATTTTATTCCATATAGTGACTGCCCTTGTTTGATGTGGACTTCTTGAATTTTTAAATTACATCTCCTGCATTAATGGAGTTGTCTGAAACCAAAGTGGTCAAAAATAAGCATTTCTCACTATCAGTATATACCATAAAATCTCTTGTGAGCCCCAGGGGAGCTTAACAACTTTTTCTGGTTAAAAAAAATCTGTTTAGTTTTAAATTATTTGCCTTTATATCTTAAATTCATTTTAGTTAGCAATGACTACTTTTTAGCTGGGTTGTCAATTTATTCAATTGTTTATATTTTCAAATGCTTTGATTAAAATTACTTCATACGTCATGGGGAGCACTGTAATGTACAAAACTATCGAGTCACCATTGTACATCTAAACCTAATTTTTATGCTTCACTTAAACTACTTTATATAGAAACTGTAAATAAATAGAAGTATCTTGTTTATGGATAGAAAGACTAAATAACCTAAGGATGTTTTCTGACCTCCAGTTCATCCATGATTATAAAGCAATTGAGATAACAATCCTACTAGAGTTATGTTCAAGTAAAACTTGACAAGTTAATCCTGAAATGCATATAGAATTGTAAAGAGCAAAAAATCAAGACTTTTTTTTTTTAAAGATTTTATTAATTTGACAGAGACAGCCAGCGACAGGGGGAGTGGGAGAAGAAGCAGGCTTCCAGTGGAGGAGCCTGATGTGGGGCTTGATCCCAGCATTCTGGGATCACGCCCTGAGCCGAAGGCAGACACTTAACGACTGCGCCACCCAGGTGCCCCAAAAAATCAAGACTCTTGAAGAATAAGGAGAGACTCAGATTATTAGGCATTAATAGCTTGAAAAGTTTAAATTAATAAAAAAAATGGTCTCAGTGCACAAATAGATAAAAAGCCTAATAAGAAATAGAGAAGTAAGATATGGGAATGAGTGCTTGATAATTGATAGAAATTTGGCATATGACAAAAAAATTCAAAAGACATAAATGAAAGGTTTTATAAGGGACTACATTTAAAAATTAATATTTCTAGGGGCACCTGGGTGGCTCAGTCTGTTAAGCATCTTCCTTTGGCTCAGGTCATGATCCTGGAGTCCCAGGATTGAACCCCACATCAGTCTCCCTGCTCAACGGGGAGTCTGCTTCTCCCTCTGCTCCGCAACCCCCCCCCCGCCCCCTGCTCATGTTCGCTCTCTGTCTCTCTCTCATTCTCTCTCTCAAATGAATAAATTTTAAAAATCTTTAAAAAATAAATAGTATTTCTATAGCATAAAGAACACCAGAAATAAAATGGAGAGAGACAATGCTAGTAAAACATGCAACTAACAAATGACTTGTACACGGAATATATGTAACAGAAAGGAAAACAAATGATCCAGTCCGTAGCCACTAACTGGTCACATAGGTAAATAAGTTACCTAGAAACAATGTTGAATTTCTAAGAAAGAAATGGAAAGATATCCAATGTTTTCTTAACCAGGAAACTGCATATTAAAATAAAACTATTTCATATCCATGGTACTATTAAAATTCATGTCTGATTAAAAGTGTTAACTATAACAAGTGGAAATTGAGACTGTTCTG
Source organism: Ursus maritimus (assembly GCF_017311325.1). Lineage (NCBI taxonomy): Eukaryota > Metazoa > Chordata > Mammalia > Carnivora > Ursidae > Ursus > Ursus maritimus. The sequence continues at coordinate 27,119,317 of NW_024424897.1, read as the reverse complement.
CATTGCTGATGGGGGTATAAGTTGGTACTACCACTTTGGAGAACAATCGAACAAATCTCTAACAAAAGGAATACATGCATATTCTATATCCAGCAATTCTATTTCTTTCTGCTTTCCCTAGAGACCTTTTTGAGCATATGTCCAGGAATATTTATTGCAGTAATGTTTAAAGGCAAGGTGGTGTTGGTGATAGAACTTTTTCAGCAAGGGAATGAATAAGTACACTATGATTTTATTTATAATAGAATACTTCTTTTGCAATTAAAAAGTGTCACCTCTATGTAAAAAACACGGGAAATTTTGGAAATATAATTCTGGTGATAAAGCAAATTGCAAAATGACAGTAATGGTTGATATTGTTTATATCAAGTTTTAAAATACCTATGTGATAAAAGTATATATATACAGGATGATATATATATATATATATATATATATATATAAAGAAGAATAGTTATCTGTGGGGGAGGAAGGCTGGAAAATGGAAGGATGGGGCTTTGGCTTCATCTATGAAACGCTGTTCCTGTAAAAGTGAGATTATAGATGAATAATGTGAAATAATAACTATTGGTGATGGGTAAGTATGTATGTTATATTTATGTGTGCTAGAACTATTTGATAATAGAAAAAAGGCACAATCTGAAATTATAGTAAATATGCATCCCTCCCCCAAGCTTATGCAAACTGACATATCTAAAGAATAAATAGCATCTCACCCAATGGTTCACAGTAGTACAATAGTTCTTAAATGCTGCTGTATACACCAGGGTGGAAGAGGTCAGGGAAGACAGCAAAAGTGCATTGGTTAAAATACTGCATAGGCAACTTCGGAGATGTGCTTCTTTTGCCTCAAGCCATGAACTCCTGGAGTTAGTAGGACGGCTAATCGAATCAATAACTTGCAAAGAACTTAAAACGGTGCCTGATTTGGTAAACACTCAAAAAATGTTGGTTATTATTACTATCATTCTACGAGAGAGGTCGTAGAAGTAACCAGCTCTAAAAATCACTAAGAACAAGTCAAGGATCACAAGATAGCTGAGAACTGAGGTTAGAAGACCACCTAGAGGGGCGCCTGGGTGGCACAGCGGTTAAGCGTCTGCCTTTGGCTCAGGGCTTGATCCCGGCATTGTGGGATCGAGCCCCACATCAGGCTCCTCCGCTGGGAGCCTGCTTCTTCCTCTCCCACTCCCCCTGCTTGTGTTCCCTCTCTCGCTGGCTGTCTATCTCTGTCAAATAAATAAATAAAATCTTTAAAAAAAAAAACACCTAGATATAAACATTCCATAGTTAAATATCATTCAGTCTGAGTAGCTCAGGCAAAGAATTCTGATACCCAGACCTGTGCCTTTATTATCTTGTAAATAACCGAAAGGAATAGGAACAAAGGCTTTGGCACGGGCAATGATTCAGAATCAGCAGAGTGGTGGATGTCCCTTTCACAATTGTGCGTATCCTTCCTCCCCATGCTGGCAAAGTGCAAGTATTGATAGCCTTGAGAAATGGGGCGGAAAAAAGTGTGAAGTTTGAAACTAGTTTCAGGGTTCAAATCAGAGTACAACTTTTTTTTTTTTACTAGGCAAATAATATTGAAAAATAACACTTAAATAATCTGTGCTTCAGAAAATTAATCCCATAAAAATAATGCTATGACTGACTTTCCAGGGTTGTTGTGAGGTTTACGGTAATATAAACATAACGCCACAAGCCCAGAGTCTGGCAGGGCTGTAGGTAATATTAGTTCCCTGTGTTAAAATATGGCTTTCACAATATATAATGTCTCCTTGTTTAATATCTTCCATTATTACGACTCAGCCATTTCTGTAAGAATCACTTATCAATCACAATCAACTTAAAATATACCCTTGTAAATCAGTATAGCTATTCGTTTCCATGACACCATCTAGGAGCTCCACATGTATTATTAAACATCTGCTATGACCACCTTCTCCAATTCAAATCATTCAACACACACACACACACACACACACACACACACAGCAATTAGATTAACTGGAAGTTTTAAGAAAATGTAAATTCACTGATATGACTACTACCCATGTAAACCTCTCAATACTTGAGAGGAAACATGGAATCCACCTGAAGGTATTTTTCCTTACCAGGTATGGCAACAAAGAAAACCAGGGCTCAGTCTGTTGCTCGCTTGCTCTCTAAACATCCCTTTCTATGCTTCTCATCTGTGTTTCTTCACTAGAAGCCCGTGAAGGGTCGATAACAGGATCCATGCTAGTGACTGGTATCAATCTGCAGTTCAAGTTTCAATGCTTCTCTATCATACCAATAGACCATTAATTGAGAAAAGTATATAGCCTCCTAATACCATTCTCATTAAAAAAGTAGTAAGACTGTTTAGTGTCAAGACATTTGCCGAGATGGCAAAGTAGGAGACCATCCATCCCCATGCAAATATCAACAATTAGCTGCACACAGCACGCGTGCATGGACACATTGCTCTTGGAGAGCTAAGGAGTCACTTAAACTTCAGCAACACGAAATTGTAAAATTCGAACCCGTACATTCCAACGTAGGGAAAAAGCTGCTTGATCTTGGACTTGGCAATGATTTTGTTGGTTATGACCCCAAACTGCAGCAACAAAAGCAAAACTAAATGATAAACTCAAAAGCTTCTGTACAAGAAAAGAAAAGGCAGCCTGTGGACTGGGAGAAAACACTTGCAAACCACATATCAGAAAAGGGGTTAATACCCAAAATATATAAGGAACTCCTATAACTCAGTAGTGAAATAGTAATTTGATTGAAAAATGGACAAAGGAACTGAATAGACCTTTTTCAGAAGAAGACCTATAAATGGTCAATAAGGCTATGAAAAGCTGCTCAACATCCCCAATCATTAGGGAAATGCAAATCAGAGCAACAATTAGATTATCACCTCACACCTGGTAGAATGTTATTTATCACAAAGACCAGAGATAGCAAATGTTGCCAAAGATGTGGAGAAAAGGGAACCCTTGTGCACTGTTGATAGAAATGTAAATTGATACAGTAAATACGGAACACAGTGTAGAGTCTCCTAAAACAATTAAAAATAGAACCACTATATGACCCAGCAATCCCACTTCTGGGTATGGTACCCAAAGGAAATGAAATCACGATTTGAAGAGATATCTACACTCCCATGTTCATTGCTGCATTATTCACAACAGCCAAGACACAGAAACAACCTAAGTATTGTTCTATGGATGAATAGATAAAGAAGATGATATGGGAGATATCTAGATAGATAGATATTTATAGATCTCTCTGTATATACCTCTATTATTCTTCAATAAAATAGAAAGCCCTGCCATTTGTGACAACATGGATAAATGTTGAGGGCATTATGCTAAGTGCAATAAGTCAGAGAAAGACAAATTCCATATGATATCACACATATACGGAATGTAAAAAAGCCAGACTCCTAGCAACAGTAGAATGGTCATTAACCAGGGGCTTGTGGATGGGGCGGAAATGGGGAGATGTTGTTCAAAGGGTATGAACTTTTAGCTGTAAGATGACGTTCCAGGAATATAAGGCACATTGTGGTGACTACAGTTGACAATACCCTATACTTGAAAGTTGCTATGGGAGTAGATCTTAGCTGTTCTCGCCATAACAGCAGCAGCAGTTAATTGAAGTGAAGGCTGTGTTAACTACTTACTGTGCTAAACATTTCACATTATACACATGTATCACGTCATCACCCTGTATACTTTAAACGTACACAATATTATGTCAATTATATCTCAAAGCTGGGATAAAAAAAGGAATGATCATATATTAGTAACTTAGCAAAGCAATATCAACTGCCTTCCCCTTCCCCTTTTTACCTCCGCTCAGCCACTCCGTGTCATCGTAGCATCACAGAATGTGGCTTTAAAGTTGTGAAATTTAATAGGGATTTCAAACATCTAAGGAGTTATGCTTTGGAGCTTTAAAATAAGTCATTTTAAATATGAGTTTTATTAAAAATAAAAATCATGAGGAATCAGTGAAGAACTAAGGAAGAAGGGTAGCAGCCTAATCACATTTATTATTCTTTAATTTGAAGCTTTGAACTGTTAAACTTTTGTTAAAAATAAATGCATACTGTAGATAAATGTGTACATGGCACAGTGTTCTCAGGTGTACCTGTGTTCTGACAAACAATGATTAATTAGCTAATGGTGTGGCTAATTTTAAGTTTAAAGTACAATTTTGTGAAAAACATGCAGGTTCACTGGTAAACAGAAAATTATAAAATCTCAAACGTGGAAGGAACTTTAAAATACCCCTCATCCCAAGTCCTTGGCAACATGAAATGCATCCCTCAGTAAGTTGACAGTGCTTGTCATGGCGCTTGGCACCTGCTTGGTACTTAGTATTACTTCCCTAGTATCTGTTTGCTATGCCTGTGACATTGAACTCTGTCTACACTGATTTAGTAGAACTTTCAGAAAGGATCTATAGAAAATTGGATCTGTTTTTGGTGAACTTATGCCAGTTGGTGGAAACTTCTCTGTCTCTAAGAATGTATCACCTGGATGTTTTATAATTCTTTCCAAAATGCATTGAGCCTTAATCATCAAGACAAACCAGGAAGTCTTTAGATTTTCAGCCAATTTCTCCTCTTTCACATGACAATTAGAAATACCTTTAAGTTAAAAAAATAAATAAACCCTCCCTTGGCATCCTGTCTTCCATCAGCCATTATTCTAACTCTTTCTTCCTATTCACACTTCAGCCTCCTCAACAAGCATATATCAGTTCATCTTCCACTCCAGTTTTTCGCCATCTCCCAAGCCTTGTGCCCCCAAAGAGCACCCGCAACACAGTCAGTTGTGAACGTGATCACTCGGAAATAAGCACATTTTCTCTCCTTTGTAATACTCCTCTTTAAAAACCCCATTACGTTGTTTCTTGCTTTAATTACCCACCTCGTGAACCACCTTTCTTGCATTATAAAGCATTTCTTAACACGAATGCCTCTACTTTTTCAGCAGTGTCGTCGCTTACATTTGATGCTGTCTTGCACATCACATAGCCTCTTTCCGAGCTCTCAACATCCACATGCTCACGTACTCCCCTTTTCCTGGACATGGACCTCTGTAGCCCAGTTAATTGGTTTCTGGTTCTTAGTTATAAGTAATTATGAGGAGTTTTCTTCAGCAAAGATTCCCTGGGGCCGATAATAGTCTTACTGCCCTAATTTAATCCTTTTCTGATAAATCTAATAAATCTATTCTTGTTGAGGTGAAAGGTGTTTAGGATTATTATTCTTGCTTTTAGAATCTTCAGACTAGGAGGAAAGATTAACCAACCACAGGGGCGTCACACATATAAATGGGATCTCATTCCTTAGCAACTAGGCAGGATTCAAAATTTTTTCCTTTTTTTTTTTTTTGTCTTAATATCTAAGAAGGCAAATGATACATTTATTACTTCTTTGCAATACTGCATTGAAATAACAAAAAAATATACAAATAAAATGAATCCGTAACTGTGCTGCAAAGTCAGGACAGGACCCATTGACAAATGAAATGATAGAGAATTTCTTGAAGATAGAAAGGAAAGGAGACCAAACACATACCTGAACACCTTGAAATCCTATTCAAGTTAAAGAAGAGGCCATCAAAAATAAATTGTTTTTCAAAAGACCTCCAGAATAATTTAAAGATGAGAGGAAAGAGGGCAAAGGAGAACTCAACCGTGGTGTAGTCAGCAGAGAAATTAGAGAGATGGAAACAGTTGCATAAACCCTTTATTCTCAGAATGCACTCTCCCTCTGCTATGGTTTGCCCCCAGGATGAATCACAAATAGAGCAAACCTATTGAAAAATAAACTGAAATAGTAGCCTAAGACCCCCAAAGATGTCAGGAGTTATGCAGACCCACATATAGAGAAGGCAATCTACCCACAGTTGTATTAACCCAACTGACTAAGTGTGTGTCGATTTCACCTTGTGGTTTGACAGTCTAGCTCTTTCATGGATTCTGTGAGCTATCCTTTTTTGTGTGTGTCAGAGTTGTTTTCTGTTGCTTGGATTTTTGAGAACAGATGCTCAGATGTGGGTATATGAAAATGGTTATTGGGTTAACAGAAGGCAGAAGTGGTGAGACAATATCTTCTGCCAACCCAGATTCCCAGATGGGAAATTAGCAGCAAAGGCAATAGGAAAATGATTTAACTGATCATATAATTAGCTGGGTCCATATACACACTAAGGATGATGTGTAGGGAATATATAGAAATGAGTTCTATGAAATGCTGAACTTCTGTTTTATTTGATGTCACAACTAAGTCTTCTATGTTGCCTATATTCATTTGATCATAAGAATATTTTAAGGCATTTATGAGAAAATAGTGAGATCCCAACAATTGGAAGAAGGCTATCTGGAAGAATCTATAGAACTTACCAAGCCAAGGAATGACCCAACCACACTGAAACATCACCCATATTTAGTGGAAGAGAGTTAATAGCTGTTCCTATATGCTATCACTCATTGTTTTTCAAAAAGTAATTATAATCAGAACATAATATGGCCTGAATAGTTGGATAAAGACACGAGATAAGAAGAAAATGTTGCATTTAGAATGAATTAGAGGAATTTTTCAATATATTCTCTCAACAATTTGGGTTAAATATATGGTCATGGATTTCCTGGGTAGAAACCCAATAAAGAGAGGATGAAATAATTTGGGATTGGACTGAATTGATGTATGTGCTCTCACCAGAGGTTCTGCATTTCATGTGCTTTTGTTTGAGCGTTTGTCAGTGATTAAAACACTTTCTGAATTTGCAACACAACTGGAACGAAACAATTGACCAGTAAGCCTTTGAGTGACCCAAGTAAAGCACTCAGGGATTACAGGCAATAGAAATGCTGGATTAGATCTGAGAATATTCAGCGTGCCACCATGTCCCATGACCAGTTCCAAATCTCCTTTCATTTTGATCAAGTGAAACAATTTACCACAATCTTTGAAATCCTGGTTTCTGTAGGCCAGAAATGTTATGAAAGATTTGGGATTTCTGATCTCCAGTTGAGTGGAATGAGTCTGGGATCTTGTTCTCAAAAACAGTGAAATGCCGTTAACAAAGTGGGCATAGTCATTGTAAAAGCAACAGTATGGATGTGATAATCTGGGTCCAGGGAATGGTCTGGCATCAAGAGATCTCTCTCGTTAACCAATCAAGGATTCACCAGGAACAAAATCAATACTTCACAAATCCAGAGAACAAAGGGCCAATTTGAGTTATAGGGCTGTGGAGCCAGACCCTTCCTCCTCATTTCTAGTCCTGAGTTAAGGAGTACCTCAGAGCCCTCTAAACTTCCCCATGGCCATTGGGTTGGTTAGCTCTTTGCTTAAAAGGAAACTTTTGAATCCTAGAAATAGCAGAACACTAATTGAGACTCAAAATACTATAGCAATGTATCTGTCAGAATGAGGGTTTAGAAGGAGTTGGTGACAAAGCTCTCTTTTACACTCACTTTATGATAGATCCAGGGACTCCAGCTACCCCTTCTGGCCACTTCATCAGTTCCTGTGTATATGGTAATAAGAAAGAGCCTTGGCAACTGACGAAAACCTATCTCCATGAACTTAACATAGGGGCTAATATAGCAATTATGGCAAGTGGAAGTCATTGGATTTTCTTCCCTACAGAAACAACAAATCAAAAGAAATATTTCAACCTTGATGCAATTGCAAAGATACTGCAGAAGAGTTGAATGATACAGAGGTGACAGTTGTAAATTCTCATTTATTTTCTGTTTTTTCTAGTACATGTGATTGACAGTTCTTCAAAATAATAGGATTATGGAGAACTTAATCAGATGGCAGCTTCAATTGAAATGAGTGTTCCATATATGATTGCCCTAATGGAGCAAATTAATAATGCTCTTAGAACTTAATATGAAATTATTGATCTGGCACATGAACTTTTTCCTAATTTTAGAGTTAATTTTCACCCAGGCAGAACCTATTTCAATAGAACAGTACTATTGAAATCGTGACTCCGGAATTTATCAGTTGTCTTCTTTCTCTATCACCTAGACAACGGGGACCTTGACACTACTATCAACCCCATGAAGGCATTCTCTCTACTATATTAAAACTACCATGTAATGAACTAGAGAGCAGAAGGTAACAGATACCCTAGACGTCTTAGTCAGATGCATATAGCCTATAATTAAAATATAGTCCTTGGAAAACATACCACCTCCTGGAATTTCCTGCAAATCTACTGTTTTTAAACATGTTAGAGTATGTCCTCAAAAGTGAAGGATATATCCCTCAAAAGATATTGTATCTTGTGCCCTCTTTAAGAGGGAGGTGGAATACCTACACAAGCTCTGGATTTTGGAGGCTGCAGAGACCAGTGAGCTTCAACATACATGTTTGTCTCTTTTTTTGCTCATCTACCCCAAATTAATTTGAATAATTTCATCATGAGCTTTAAAATCTGCAAATGATACAATTCCTACTAAGTTGTAAATACTGACATTTCAAAAATAAAACTGTTATATGCTTCTTTTAAAATGTAGCCCATGGAATCAAAATACCATAGTAACTTGATACCTACCAGCAGCAATTTATAAAAAACACATTAAAAAGGTTTCCTTTGGCACCCGTAAATTTTACATCTCTCCTTATCCTCCTTGAACTTGTGTTTGCATTCTGCTTCTCTTACCGAACTGCATCCTGATATATCATCTTTTATGCCTGAATGATTTTATTGATCACACTCATGCTTTTCTGCTACAAAAATATCTTAGTAATTTTTTAATTCCCTGTTATCATAAGACTAAACATTAAATAATTCCTTCTATATTGAGTCCTAGCAATTTTAATTAACAAACAATTGAAGAAAATGACACAAACATATTACGGACTTTAACAAATTACTAAACATGTATTGCATAATTTTTTTAGAAAGTAATCTCTTAATGAAATAAATAGGCCATTTCTTTCCAATGAGTTTAGATATCTGTGGAAGAAAAACACTTACTGCAAAAATGAGACAAGGCTCAATATTTTGTCTTTTGCTATGTTTTTTTAGATGTTTGTACAGAGAAACATGGACAAATAGATTGGAATAGAAGGAATTTCTTTATTGTAATGCCAATCAATTTTTAAAAACCCCTTTGAAATATAAACCCTCCAAAACCAAGAAGACCAAATAGTGATATATTGTCAAAAATTATTCTTAATTATACATCAGCAGGCAACACGATTATGTCCTCCATCAATTTTGTTAATAGCAAGGAATTAGAAACTCCATTGCTTGCAAAAAGGATATAGTTAAAAAACAAAAACAAAAACAAAAAACGCAAAAAAAAACTCCATCACAAGAACTCATTTCCTGAATTTTGGAGAAAAATACAAAGAATTTAAAGTGGTAAAATGATTATCGATTATACCTTTGACTCTTTCACCTAGAGGCACCTTATTTCAAGCCAGTATAGTCAGAAAATTTTTATGAAGTAATTAATTTCAAAATGCTTTCCAATAAAATATTTTCAATAAGCTGTTTTTATATTACCAGCTGCATTAAATGTATCTTTGTCAAAACTTTGGGAATACAATCTTAGTTTATTCAATATATGGAAAGAAGTCCATACAAAACATATTTAATTGCTTCTCACATGTCTTACCTATAGGTTGGTATCATTCTAATTAGTTGAGCAATCATTCTGACTAGTTGTTGGCTACACAGTACTGAATACTTAACCTCATTTAACCTAGTTATCAGGGCTAATGGACCCTATCAGACATTCTAAACCAATGTTACCAGGTAATGACATGTCACTTCAGAGTTCTGAATCTAAGCAAGGGGAAAAGAGGAAGAAGGAAGAGAAGAAGGAAGGATAGGCAGAAGAGGGGAGAAGGGGAAGGAAGAGAAACATTCTGGGGAGGGTCCATAAGCTTCACAAAATTGCCAGGAGTCTACAGCAGAAAAAAGGTCAAGACTGCTTTTATCTGGCATGTTTCAGACAGAGGCTGCTGCACTGGCTGGGTCCTGGACAGAAGACCACAAGACACAGAGCAGTGACTGACTCTGGGGGATGCTGGGAGGGGCCAAGCAGTCTCCAGTTGTCACTGAGATGAACATTGTCCTCACGGCCTAATCTACACTCCCTGTCCATCAGTTGTGTGGATTCTCAGATGACGGTCCAAATCGTTCATGCCATGAACAGTTTGTAAGTAAACAGAACACTCCCCTGGAAAAGGTTCACTTTTTTGACCTTGCTCTGGGGAAAGCAAGCCTTGAGGTGGTTTAGTAAAAACTCACTGCTCTTATCCCCCACTCTATATGTGAATTCAGATAATACCAAACCATGCATAAAGATCCCATTTATAATGCTGCCCTTGTATTTTAGCAGAAATACATACAGGGAAAGATTCTACAGGTTTCTGGTGCCTAGATTTAAAAAAAAAAAAAAAGTCCCAGATACCAATATTTGAAATTGTCCCTTTGTTTAGTGCCCCTCAAATAATGAACCATGGTAAGCTTTGGCATGACTGAGAGGTATGCCTTTATTTTGTAATGTGGAAGAAGGGCTCTCAAGAATATGAAGAGGAAGGTGGGAAAGGAGAACCTGCTTGATGACTCAATAGATGTATTTTCAGGTGGATTTGTTTTTTTGAGAGTCCCTTGGACTCCATGACATAGAAATTCTCTTTTTTCTTTGTCTACATATCCTTTGTTAAGACGTCAGCATAGCTCTGGAGACCTATGTGCCCAGTTAACCTCTGCCAGTTTTAAGGGTTCAAAACAAGAGACCCCTTTCTAGATGTTTGCAGCCACAATCTAAGTGGCTTTCCCACTCTGCACATATACCCCATTAGACCCAATGATGCTTAAAACTCTCTCCAGTAGCCTAGAATAAAACATAGGGCCCATAGCAAGGCCAATCAAGAACATGGAATTGATAACACCTAAGATTTTGCATCAAGGTCATGTCCTTAAGTAATTTTTCTCCTCTAATGTGTCTCTAGCATTTTGTCCATCTTACTCTTTCCTAGCCCAAACAACTGCCCCCCCCCATCCAGACTTAAGCAGCCTCTGGACTGAAACTGATTCCATTCCTATCTTCTTAATGATCTGCTCTCAGACCACGAGATTTTTGGTGTGTTTTTTGTTTTTGTTTTTGAAAGCTTGATCAGGTCACATCAACTTCTTCTAAACTCCCAATGGTTCTTCATTAAACTTAAACTACAAGCAAACTTCTTATTTAAACTTCCAAGTCCTGACCTGATCTGGCTTCTGCCCACATCTCTACTCTGATATCAGAGTGTTCTCACTCTAGATACTCTATCTACATGAACTTCTTTCTGTCCCTCAAATACTTGAAGTTCATTCCAGCTTCGGAGTGCTTGGTAGGCCATGTTTACAATCTTGGTGTTTCCTTCTCCTTCTTTACTTTTCATTCTTTATTCCCCAACTTGGCTATTATTTATCAGAGTGATATTATACGTGTGTGTTTGGTTCATTTTCCTTATTTATTATCCTGAGATGGTATATTTTGTCTGTTTTTTCTCACTGATGTGTCCCCAATACTTAGAACCTGACATATACTTGGGTGTCCAATAAATATTTTAGCAATAAAGTTGAAAATGCATATGCTTACCTCTGTATAGTTATAGTCTATCTTCCACTGGATTAGTATGGAAGAGATTTGGTCTAGTCTTTATCTCCATCCTTAACATCAGAGCATTGTAACTATCAAAAGAACCAATAAATGAGGATAATAATCCAAACACCTAAAAATTGTTAAAGGCAAGACAGTATTCTAAATGGATTACCTTATTGAATCCTCATAACCTTTAAAATAGGTCCAGTTAATATCCCTATGGATAGATGAAGAAATAAAACATAGCATTATTAGTGTCAGAGCAGCAGTTTGAACTCAGGACTATCTTATTCCATAGTCAAGCCTTTAGCCATGATCTAGCATAATAAATATTAAGTTTTGGGGATTGAGCAGGTGTATACCCATGTATTACCCTCCACTGACAGTAAACCAAGATTCAAGAAACATATAGAAGTATAGTGCCAGCATCATTAATGATATAGCTAGATTCTCAATGTCCAAAGTCCAAGGCATTTCAATCTTGTAAAAATTTGAGAATGTAGCTTTGTGTGTGTGTGTGTGAGAGAGAGAGAGAGAGAGAGAGAGACAGGAAAAGGACTTTATATCGCTCTTCATCTAGATCTTAAAACCCACCCATGTGAAAAGTTGGGTCTGCAAGGTAAACGTCCCACATCATTTACAGTCAGCAACCTGGCAAGCCATGGCTTCACTGTGACCATTCAGACAGGACAGAAGATGTAAGAGGAAATGGCTGTCAATATTGCCATTTTTGGCATAGTATCCACTCCTCACCAATAAGATGAAATGAGTCCTTAATCTGTTGACAATGGATGTGAGAAAAGTTCAGAGAAGAGGTAAAATGATAAATCCAATACACGATAAATTCAATACTCACTGAGTGGGATAAGATGGTAAGAAGAATACAAAGAAAAGGGCCTCCCTATAAAACCAACTCTTACTCCACCAGGGACAAAAGCAGCAAATCTTTAATTTTATTTGGGTGTTCACAATAGTGAGACTTACAGGTAGTTTAATTTATAAAGGAAAACAAAATATATAAGCTAAATATATTATCAAAGATGATGTCCAAATTGTTATAAATAATTTTGGAAGTTGATAGAAAATTACCTTTCTGGGCATGGAATTGCCTTAGAACATGTAAACCAGTTGTTCGGTTTTGACATATTTAATTTCTGTAGATGTTTTCCGAGACACAATTATCACATTAAAGGTTTCACTGGCAGGGGCCATGGTCTTTGCCTTCGAGGACCTTTCCAACTTTCACAGAAGACAGATTCATAAAAGGGATGTGAATGATACAAAAGAACACAGCCAGAGTGAGCAATAGTGCTTGCTACAGAACAAGGGTGGAGTGTGGGGGAGGGGATGATTGCACCAAGCTTTGGGGAACAGGAGTATTTGATTAGGCAGGGCATCATAGATAGAGGACACATGAGCATGGGAGAGGAAAGTACAAGGCACGTCACAGGAGCAACATGTGGTGGTGGTTCTTGGAGTATAAGAAAATCTATAGGAGGTTGATATTGGCTAAGAAGCAGGGGGATTAAATGTGTGTGCTCCTGACCATCAGACTGAAGATGGTCAATATTATGAAATATTATGAAATGAATGACTCAATAAGGCAGAATGCAAGTGCTTTTGTCCAGGTCAACACACACACACACACACACACACACACAAATGATGAGGGTCTGCACTTGGGAACACTGGGAAGGTGGGAAAAGAACTAATCAACCATTATTTATTTATGTGGGGGTGTCTAATCTTTAAGTAAAATGATGGCAACCTTACATGTAAAATTTAAATCCTTTCTTCCTCTCTCCAGTTCCATTTGCTTTCTCTGTTTATTATAGGCAACCGTATCATTAATTCACTATATAGCCAACCAATAACTTTATATTATTTCTAGATAGATTTGTATCCATTTATGCTATACATTCTTTTGGAATTGTTTTTGAAATTTTTGTTAAGTGCTATTATTTATGGCTGATTCTCATTATTCAGTTCTGTTCTCGTGAGCCTGACTCCTGAGAGTGGAACATTTTTGGCAACCAATCAATACATAACCTTGTTTTATGTATGTTTCTGTTTAAAGGTACTTTGTTTAATATATATGGTTAATTCATTAATATTGAACTCATACTCAACAGTGCCATTACTCATGCCTGAACAGAATTTATCTAACATGTGTTTTCTCCATGAGGCATATCCTAGGCTTCTTATGCTTAGGAACACCAGACAGCACTTTAGTACTACACTTGGGGACCATTGAAACTGTAAAACTACCAGGAAAAAGCACAAAGATGTAAAAAAACATGGCACCAAATACACTGGAAGGAAGACACAGTTATGTACAGGATGGGAGCTGAAACAACAGGGCAGAGCCTTGTTTGACCTCATCTGGGAACATGTCAGTAGGGAACTCAAATGATGCCCTGTACATGTTCACAAGTAACTGTGAAAGTAACAATACCAGGAGTATTGATTTTTAGCTGGTAGGTGAATTAGCCAATGCAGAATCTAGAATAAGGAGGATTTAGGACTGATTTCCTTTCTCCCCCTCCTTCTCTCTCTCTCCAAAAAACAAAAACAAAACAAAACAAACAACAACAACAAAAAAACCCACACACACATTCATGTACACATAGATGCATATACAAACATGTATACATGTATACACATATATGCATATTGTATATTATGTTTTATATCATAATTCTACCTTTTTATTCAACATTTTGTTTCTCAGATCTGTCCAGGGTGATGTTTATATATCTAGTCCCTTCATTTTAAAGAAGGTATAGTATCTCATTCTTCACCAATGTAACCTTTCCCCTAGTGATGGAATAAGCACTTTCGCAGTGTATAATACTCCCTCACAAACATGTATCATCTCACCATAGCATCATTTCATTGGAAACAAAGAATGAAATGAGTATTTTTTTATTAAAAAAAAAAAACTTTGGGATACCTGGGTGACTCAGTTGGTAAAGCATCTGTCTTCAGCTCAGGTCATGATCCCAAGGGCCCTGGGATCCAGTCCCACATCAGGCTCCCTGCTCAACAGGGAGCCTGCTTCTCCTTCTGCCTGCTGTTTCCCCTGCTTGTGCACTCTCTCTCTCTCTCTCTCTCTCTCTCTCTCTCTCTCTCTCACATACATAAATGAATAAAATCCTTAAAAACAAACAAAAAACAACATTGAGTTAGGTCTAGGTAGAAAGCTTTATACTAACTAAAAAGGTAAAACTTAAATCTGTATAAAAGACCTTAAACTCCCCACCCTTTGCTAAATTCAACTAAGTATGTTAATAAATATTGCCTACAGCTTTTAGTAGTTAAAGCATTTGAAGTTGCATGGGGCATGTGTAACTTTGATATGTATCAGATATCAAAGATAAATAGAAAGCCACTTTTATGGAATTTCTAGTCCAACGTAGGGAAAATGAACCAACATGTATGTAAGTCAATGAGTTTGGGTATGTAGTCCAAGTTCTATGATTTGAGGAGAGTAATCTGACAAAAATGTAGAGTCACTTAAATATAAGATTGAAAGTCAGAGACATCATTAGCAGCTACTGCTTTAAAAATATGTAAGTGCCTTCTGGGCACGATAGGGTTATATCAGACTGAGAGGACTTCGTGAACTAAAGCAGGGAGGTAAAAAACATGGACCATAAAAGAAAACCTCAAATAATTCAATATGGTTGGAGCATAGTTGATGGGACATGGGGCGGTGAGTGAGGAAGCCAGAGAGGTAACGGAGGGCCAGATAACAGAGTGCATTTTCTACGATGACAATCCATCTGGATTTTATTCTGTAGATAGAGGTGAGCCTATGAAGTGTTCTCAAGCATGGAAATGGCTTAAGATTTGGGTATTAGGAAGATGATGTTGATGGCAGAAAAAATAGATTGGAGAGGGTGGTAAGACGAGGAGTCAGAAATACCAGTTAGGAAGCGATTACAATAGCCCAGGCGAGGGAAAATGAAACCCTGAAATGAGGCAATATTCTCACCTGATGGAAATACATTCAGCCTAATAGCATCCTCAAAGACGGAAGAGTGTCAACTTCATGTTATCAGTAGATCACTCATTTGTTGCTTTTGTAAGTGGTCTGGACCACTATTCTTTCAAATATATTTCTCTATTAAGCAGACGCTTATCCATCTCCACAGGTGGGAACTTGACATCTCTATGGGCCATGGCAAACACATCATCTCTAAGTTATCTTTCTTTTATTGCATCATTTAAAGATTTATTTGGTCTTCATGCTCAACTGCCTTTGCCCTCTTCCTCTCATGAAGAGTAAGCGCTATTGTTTTTTTGGAGCAGGTGCTATTTTTTAATGTCCAGTCAACATCATTCAATTTAGAATTAACGCTCTTCACCATGAAACATAAAAAATAAAACGAAGTATCAAAACAAAAGAAAACATATTTCCTTCTGAAATAACCACCAGCCAAACTCAGATGCTAATGCTGGTGATTCTCTTTCCTTTTTCTTTTTTTGACATGTGTGAAACTATTATTTGGGGGGGGGGGAACATTATTTTTTAAGGGGTTTTAGCTTGGCAATACTGAATAGAATTTTCCAGATAATGTGAGACTGGGTTCAAATCTTAGAGAATTGGAAACTGGAATTTGCTCAGACTTCTTCCTGGTCCTTATCCACAGGGGATAAGACCCCTATTGGATGCCTGAAACCACAGATAGTATCAAACCCTAAATATACTATGTTGTTTCCTATAATACATATCTATGAGAAGGTTTAATTGATAAAATAGAATAAGAAATTAACAATAACGAATAATGAAATAGAACAATTATAACTATACTGTAATGAAAGTGATGTGAATGTGATCTCTCTCTCTCTCTCAAAATACCTTATTGTGCTGCACTCATCCTCCTTATGCTGATGTGAGATAATAAAATGGTTAGTGATGAGATGAAGTGAGGTGAATGGCATAGGTATGTGAGGTAGCATTAGGCTTCTATTGACCTTCTGACAACCCATCAGGAAGATTATCTGCTTCCAGACCATAGTTGACCACAGGTAACAGAAACCATGGAAAGCGAAATAGATCAGGGGGAGCCACTGTAAAAGAGAAAGCTTACATCTCATATCATTGACCGGGTCAAGTTGAACCCCTGGGAATTCTGTGTATATATAGTATACCTCAATCAAGTTGCAAAAATAATAATTCAACCTCTGGACTAAAATCCAAGGTATCTATCACAGGTCTACATTTTTATATTTATCTATGGAGTCCAACAATTGCATTCTGGTATTACCCACTTTTACCATTGAAGTCTATCACATAGGTCTTTCTAACTGCTTCCTATGCCATTTTTACTGCAGCTTTAATTATGGTCCTTTACAAACAAGAAATTCAGTTTATTTATAATCAGATCACATGTTAATCTAATAGTTCAGCATCCAAACTATGATCAGAGTCTAAACCCTATAATAGCCCGATGTAAAATTCTTTAATTGAATCACAAAGGGGAAAAGCTGTAATCCTATAAATCAGCCTCAGGAATTTGACATGCTGAGAATGCTTTTCTGGAAGTTTTAATTGCATGACACAGCAGGCATCATAAGTCTATAAAAAGGAATGCATTTCCTATAAGCAATCATGTTATATAATTTAAAATGCCATGCTAGTAATACTAGTTTTTTGAGCACATCACCCTTAGTAGTCAATACAAATCCTTCAGGCTTACACAAATGTCTGTGTGAGCAAAAGGACAAATGGTTATACTCAAGGTGGTAAAGTGTGCTGGTGATAAGTTCAATAGTTTAAATTCAACAGACGAAGATGGTGTTTGAAGCAAGCCCTGGGTCTGAATCTCAGCTCTCATACTTCCTAGCGTTTTGTTTTGCATTTCAAGCATTTCCTACCCCGTCCAGGCAGAACCAACCGTAGAATTTTCACTTAAGTAGTATAAAAGATCTGGTAGAAAAGAGAAATGAGGGGAATTTTCTTAAGGCTGTGTTTGCAAGACCAATTTGTTGTTTTTATTTATCTTGCAGGCTTATTTTAGATGCCTTGATGGAAAATGTAATGTGTTATATAGTCAAACCATTCAACCATCCCTTAGTCATAGGCTTTAGCTATAAAATGTTATCACCCAGATGTGGGAGGTTGTGAATGTTACAGTAGATAATGTGCTTTGTGCCTCAAACAAGAGTTCAGCAAAGTTTCTTCTTCTTCCCTTTCCTTCCTCTTTTCTCCTAGCCTTCAGTTCAGATCCCAGGAGAGGCAATCCTGATGTTCTGTTTTCTGCCCAAGAACGTAGTTCTTTGCCAGCCGGCCATGTTGAAACTTACAATGCCAGTCATCAAAGCAACCGGATGATTGAGTGGATGGATTTTTTTACTCTGTTGCTATACCTACCCAAGATTGCCAGGCCTGAATAGCAGTCTCTTAAATAAAGAACAGCACATTGGTTTCAAGGGGGAGAAAGGCATACGACGTTTTTTCTTGCTTCCTGAGCAATTTGGAAAATTTAAACACAGGGCAGAAATCCCAATGAGATACTCCGATTATTTTTTTTTTCATTCATTTGTATCCAATAAGCTACTAGCTTCATCCAAGGATTGGATCATATTGAAAATGATTTTTAAAGATGCTCAACAGTATGAACAAAAGTAATTACTGAACAGGCCCCTTTTTGAAAATCTTTTTCCATAATTGCTTCATGATTAAACAAGCCTGGGCATTGGGCTTTTTGATTTTTTTTTTTTAAATTTTAACTCCAGTATAGTGAACATACAGTGTTACATTAGTTAAGCAATCATCTTTAATGCATGGATGATCTGGGAATTCCAACCCCCAATAATGCGTGCCATTGAATGGGATTGGTCAAAACTGGTTGGCAATCACTTCAAAGATGGTTATCACATTCTGATGTCATTTAAAAACCGCATGAAATTCAAGATTTGTTTTGGCTCAGTAACATATGCATGTATGGAGATACCATATAAATGCAAATTTTATGTACAAAATATTCAAAAATATGTTTAATGAAACTCCCGGGTCCATTACCATGTGGAGTTAATGCCTTCCTGATTCTCTCCTAAACCACGCTTTTCTCCCACGTTCTCCTAAAGATATTATTGTCCTACTTCATGCCCAGTTCCAAATCACTTCCCCCTTGGTTACCTAATCTATTAATATTCTCTTTTTTTCATGCTAGAAAGAATTTGTCTCTTCTATGCTCTCACAGAAATTTGTAATTACCATTATGGTACTTTTCACATCATTTTATAATTCCTTACAGATCCTTCTTTCCTTCAAGTTATGTTCTCTTTAAAAGGGTCGTCCATTCACTGTGTATTCATTTAGTGCATTCTAAGGATGAAGACCTCTGATAGGCTTTGGTTCCTGACTTCAAGGATCTTAGAGCCTCATGGAAGAGAAAAATGTTAATACAATTATCACGCAACTCATTATAAAAGTACAATTCTAATTAGTGCCACTACTACAGAAAAATAGATTTTCTGTGGATGCATAAAGAAAGATAAATTTGACCTAGTTAGAGGGATGAGGAAAGGCTTCTCTGAATCAGGGACAATTAGGTGGAGGTGTAAAGGATGAGCGGGCATGAAATAGGCTAAGAGGGACGGGAGACATGGACCGCTCCTATCTCATTAAGCTGTGTTTATCATAAAAATACATATATATATGCATATGTATACCTACATGCACAGGTATACACAGGCACACTCACAGGGCTGTGTGTGATCCTATTGCCTCCAATATTTTGAAATACAGGGCTTGTAGCAGACGCACATGCCCTTGGCCCTGTTTTCAACTGCATCATGTACCATGACCACTTTCTACCTCAAGAGCACATATCTCTTGGAATCCCTAGGGTTTTCTCTAACTCCCCAGGAGTTCGCTATTCCAAGGCAGAGCAATCTTGAAAATGCTGAATTGAATGCTGTCTCCAGAGGAAACCATCAAATGAGTGACAGTTGGTGGATAAATATGCTGCTTCCTCAGCTCTTTGTAGGACAATTCTGAAATGTGACCTACCCAGTTCCCCCAGTGGGATGGAGCCTGTCATGGGAACCTGCTCATTGCAAAACACTTTACTGTGTTCCCCCCTTTCTGGTCCCACTGTCCCCACATCCTCACTGGTGCACAAGTCTTTGTTAGGGTGGGATATGGGGTGGACTCAAGAATGGAAGATGACCATCATTCAAGACACTAAGGCGAATAGAAATGTCTGTAAAATACACCGTGAAATTTCATTGAGTACCCTGAGCTTTGACATGACTATAATCACAGCTGGTATTAATCAACGATTAACCTTTGCATGAGGATTTATTTTTTTCCTCTAAATTTTTATGTAAATTCCAGTTAATTAACATGCCAATGTAATATTGGCTTCCAGTGTAGAATTTAGGGATTCATCACTTACATACAACCCCCAGTGCTCATCACAAGTGGAGGACTTATTTTCATTGGCATGTTTATCTGGAAGATTGCCTTTCCTTTCACATTCTAGTCAGTGTTGTATCTCTGTCCCGTGGTCAACACCAAGCCGTCTGGATCCAGTGGCTTGCTTGACATGTGTTGCCTGGCATCCTCTTATGTGGTTAGGCAGAGTCTGGGTAGGAAGGGTGGGGCTTGGGACGAATAGGTTGTAGGACATAATAGTGTTTTTCAGAAGAGAGCTTTATTTTCTCTGAATGTTTTAGTGTCATCTCACTAGTGAGATTTACTGCAAGTGCCTCTAGTCCCTTAGACCATAATTCTGGAAGGGAAGGACTGGGACTGCTCTAGCATGTGACAGGGCTTTTTTTTGATAGATAAAGGACAGAAGGCTCAGAAGTCCTGATAGAACATAATTTCTCACTGACATGATGAGGATATGTTCAAACTGTTGAAGGGGTATTGATACCTCTTCCTGCAAATCCTTGTTTGTTGCCTAGATAGGGTACTTTGCATGTCTGCACTTGAGGAAGGTTATATCTAGCAAGGTAAAGTGAGTAGATCCTGAGTTTTTCATGTAATTCAACATCTGTTGAGTCTTTGCCCTGTGCATTGACCCTTTTCCAAGCTATCTCATTTAATTTATACACCAACCATACGATAGAGACAGCATCATCCCGTATTACAGATGAAGAAGCCAACTTAGAAAAGTTAAGCTGTCATAAGCCAGTGATAGCAATATCAGGAGGTGAACGTAAACTTGGAGATCCTCCTAGCGTTTCATGATTCAATAGATTTGAAGATGTGTGATCTGGTAAAAAACCAATAGCCAACATAGTTGTTATATTTCTCTCACTACAGGCTCTTGAAAAATAGTTTCTCTTCTTAAGTATGCCCTTTATCTTCTGATGGAGATAATAGCTCTTAAAATGGCAGCTTGTACAAGGATTTTGTAGTAAAACAAATGGTATTATTTATTCTCCCACCTTCTTAACGTAGACCCTAGCTGCATTGGACTTACTAATGTAAAACCTACAATTTTGGCTGCCATGGGCATAATGAAACCCAATCACAAAACTTAGCTAATGGTTAGTCATAGGAAATGAGTGCCATCCAAACCATGAGTGGGGAATATCAATTCCCAACATGCCATACAGATCTTCACCTAAATCACTGCAAACTCGTTCTCCCCTCTCCTCCTCTGCTCCCATATAGATTCAGAAGGTTGAAAAGAGAATAATCGTGTCTACGTATTTTAATATACTTAGGTTCATAATTATATACTAAATGATAGCCGTATCAAAAATAAACATCTTGTTTCTAGAGAGTGTAATATGTTCTATAGAATTTCATGTTAACAGAACCCTGAGATAACAATATGTTATCCAGAATGGCATTGTGTTCATATTTCCTCAGATACTCGTACAGGATTTTCTAGAACTCAGATTTGATGTTTATTTTCCCATATTACTTAGTTTGAAATATGCGGGACCTCTGAGTGTGTGAAATCCAATCTTAGAGAATCCTTTTCTTCACAGTTTCATTAATGTTAGAAATGTGTGTTAAAGCTTCCTGGAAATCTATTTTTAAAACCCTCAATTCTTTCATTTACAGAAACAGGTAACAGATTGCTGCAGGGAGGCCAAAATTAGAGGAGTTTTACTTGCTACTAGAAGAGCAAGAGAAACTTACTAACTTGTCTAGTTAACCCCTTCCCTCCATTACAGATAAGTAGACTGGAGATAAATAAGAGAACTGGTTAATGAGTATATATAATCCATCAACAAATCAAGGCCAGCAATTGACAATTATCAGGCACAATTCTACTTGGGAAATTGCATCACTTTATTTTAGAATATCACATTTGGCAAGTGAAAGAGCTAATCCATATTAGGTCTCTTTGTGGAAAGGGATCGTCTACCAAAAAAAAAAAAATTGGTTCCAGATGGCTAAGCATTTTTGATATGTCCTTGAAGGCTCATACCCATCGCTGTATTCGAAGAACATGTTGGTTATTAGCATCTAAATTTTAAATGAGTGTCTAAAGTAGGTTTGTGAGTGAGAAAGCCTAGCAATACAACAAGAGACATTGTTTTAAATGTCAAGGAAATTTCTAAAGCCAATAGAATATTTAGCCAGTTCGAAATTTGCCGGACAATCTTAAATCTTATAGATGCACAAACTTGATCTTAAGGCCAGATTTTCGAAGTATCTCAGCTTAGTTGAAATTTCCAGGGTGCTCTCAGGACCCGTAGCTTTATAAATGACATAATAACACAGGACATCAGAAAGAATCTTTCATTCTATAGTTAGAAAGACCTGGGCCCTGGGTCTCTTTATTTACTCGTGATGGGACCTATATCAAGTTATTGACTCAATGTCTTAGTTTTCTTATCTGTGGAATAGTTAATAATTATTACCTATTTCATGGGGTTGTTCTGAGAATAAAACAGAATTATGGACAGAGGTGCTTAATTCACACACAGTAAGCGCTCCGTTATTCATCTTGTTTTTTATTTGTTATTATATTATCCTGGAACAAGGAGTTTGAGAACTGATTCCTTCCTTTTTTTTTTTTTAATCTCTTTTTTTAAAAGAATTATTTACTTATTTTAGAGAGAGAGAGCAAAAGCCAGAGGGGTAAAAAGGGAGAGAGAGAGAATCTCAAGCAGACTCTGGGCTGAGCCCGAGCCCAAGGAGGAGCTCAATCTCATAACTCTGAGATCACAACCTGAGCCGAAACCAAGAGTCAGAGGCTTAACAGACTGCGCCACCCAGGGACCCTTGATTCTTTCCTTAACACTATCAACAGCCCACGTATGTGCAAATAAAAGATATCACCTAATATAGGGAAATGCTTTAATATCCTAATGATAAAATACAAACACTAAAATAAAATCAATTATTTTAGGCCCACTCAAACATATAATGTTTCAATGACGTAAGTGAAGTTATCGAAATACTTACTTAGGATGTGAAATTTACCAATTTACTGACACATCTATACTGTAACCTATTCCATGTGTTGCACACGTAATAGATGTTAACTTTAAACTGCTACTTTTCATTCTGACATTCATCTTCAGTGTCCATGCCGCTGACATCCCTAGTGTTACTGTTTGAGTCACTGAACGGGCAGGTGTCCAGAGCACACATTCTTCAACTTTCTGTGGCTTGAGATACGGCAGTGATTTAATTCCGTGTATAAGGCTCTCCCTGGAAAAGTTACCCAAAGCCATAAGAATACATTTAAATTTTATTAAGAGCTTTTGGTTTTCATTTGTCTGGTAGGTTTGTGTTTATAATCACCACAATATAAGATTTCTAAATTTCTTTTAAAGTGATCTTGTTAAAGTCTGTTTGAAAGCATTGAGTGAAGTGCTTTGGGATAATGACTTTAGTTCCCGGGAGATAAAAGAAGGTTTTCCTGAAGAGGACGTAGCATATGGACTGAGCACCTAAACTGATGACAGTGTTCAGTGGAGGATGGTGGCAACAGCCCGCGAGGTGGGGATTCTGGCCAGGAGCTGGTTCACTAATCTAGAAGCAGACTATTGATAACAATAAACTAGGAACTGAATAGAAAAGTCAAAGTAGTCACACCAACAAGTGAACCACACGGATTTCATCAAAGAGGAAGAAAACGCGGTAGTCAATTGCATGTAAGTGATGAAGGGGCGTTCCTAACAGGTCCACCAAAAATTTGTGAAATGAATGATGAAAGGTCTAAATAAGCTCAGGGTTTCAAGCCAGAAATGATACAGTTGGCAAAAGGAGCTTGCTCAGTACTCAGGTAAGACATTCGGTGGGGCCCTGGAGCTGTGTGACTGAAGGAATGGGTAGGATACGACCGAGAGAGACTTGATCTAGAGCTCTTCCATGTGTGGGGACAGGTGCAAACAGGATGCGGTGCATCTGAGATTAAAGCTGTCCATGCGCTGATTGACCTGGGTGTAGCTTTTTTCATTCTTGAGGAGGTATGCTTGAGTGTTTGTGTTACACGTGGAGAAAACAACTGTATAGTAGTGGAAAGAGCATTGGATTTGAAATTAAGAACAGGGTTCACATCTTAGATTCACTACGTATTAGCTGTGTTACCTTCGGCAAGTTATTTAATCTCTCAGCTGGTTTATTTTTCATAAACGGTCAAAAACATGCTCTCTCCCACCGAGTGTGAAAATTAGGTGAGCTAATCTACACTGGCTGCCACATAGCAGCATTAATGTATTCAGTCAACATATTTTTAACCTTAATCTAAAAAGAAAAAAATATTTGAGAAACACCTAGCTTCCCCCCCTAAAAGTACCCATTCAGCTATAGCACCCAAGTTTAGCTAATGCAGACAAGATAGGAAAAAGGGAGCAGCAAGGACAGGAGAAGTATCTAATCTAGCCAGAGAATCCTCTGGGAATCTTGTTAGAAATCACCATTATGGTATCCGAGATGACCATGTACTCATGATGATATTTCTACACCCATTCTTTGCCTGGTTAAAGATACTTTTCCCTCTCCCCGTAAGTGGGCATATGATTCATGTTTGACCATTCCTAGGCTTGCCCCAAGATTTTTAAAATGGAGAGGAAAAGGCTCGTTTTCTTTTTGAAGTGCTGAGCTGGAAAGTGTGAGCCCCTAGGGAAACAAAATATCTTCTTATAAGTACAGATGCTTTACATCAGCATACTCATAGCACGTTAGCTCTCTTGGAGATTTGAAGAGGAAAATGGAAAAAAGTTTGGCAATATCTCTCGATCAGAGCAGTTGACGTGGCAGAAAGCCCATTACCAGAGGTAGCTATGAAGTCTTTTGGGTCAAGTCTAAAACGAAGAGATGATGAAAAGTGGCTTAAGGAACCCACAGTCCAGGATAAGGTCCATTCTCAACACAAGGTCGCTGAGCAGGCTTGTTCAGCAAACCAGCCAGTGCACCAAACACCAGGAATTGGGTCCTGAGGAGCTAGCTGGAACATTACGTTTCCAAGAATGACCTTAAAAGCAGAGATGCTCGGTGAATGATTTGTCATGTGTAAGCCTGTGCTGTGGCAGCACTACTTGGAGAGGACGTGAGAGAAGCCAATGGAAGTGCCTGGTGGATTGAGACCTGAACAGATGGCCTATGGACAGCAACTCCCTTGGAGGCCACTTGCAGTGGAGGGAAATAAAAGTAGAAAAGCTGGTCACTTTAGCCTTGAAGCTTTCCCTGGATTCAACAATGTGGCAGTAAAGTAGTTCCTGGAACAGAGCTGGAATATCCTGGAGTACCTTCCCATTCAGGTGTCAAAATCTGCATTTTTTTTAAAGATTTTATTTATTTGACAGAGAGAGACAGCCAGCAAGAGAGAGGGAACACAAGCAGGGGGAGTGGGAGAGGAAGAAGCAGTCTTCTAGTGGAGAAGCCTAATGTGGGGCTCGATCCCAGAACGCTGGGATCACGCCCTGAGCCGAAGGCAGACGCTTAACGACTGTGCCACCCAGGTGCCCCTCAAAATCTGCATTTGAACAAGTTCTGCAGATACATCTTCGGCACCTGAAGTCTTGGAGCTCTTGTAATACAGTTTCCAGTAAAGGGAATGACCTGAGAGATTACTGGCAGGATATGTACTGAATCTCTTCTAGTTTCTTCGGAGAAGAGTGGCAGTGGGCATTGTCATGCGAACCTTACTCAGACGCTAGTTCTAGAAAGTATCGACCTGAGCATTGCGTTCTCTGTAGACCCAGAGGCCACCCGAGAGGTTTGACTTCTTGCCTTCTGCTGTGAAATCATAGAAAAACACAATCTTTTTGTTGTTTCTTATTCCGAGGCAACAGGAAAAGGCAATTTATTCTTCTCACCAGTTCAGCTGTATGGAAGCTGGTACCCTGCCTTGCTTGGGTTAGCTTGGCCTCTCGTCATTTATCTGTGCCCAGGAGGCATTAGTATACACTGTTCAATGGCTGGCCTTGGATTTTATGCACGTTTACTCCCAGCGATCAAAACTCTGCTTCTTCAGCATCTTTATAATCTCCTCTGTTCCCACTCAGACAGGCACGAGCCTCTTTTCTTCACCTGCCACTTAGTAATCGTAGCGAGGCTGAGTGACAAACTCTCCAGCCCCTAACCCTTCCTATTCTGACAAGCTTTCATAATCGTTGCCTTTTGCTTCACACCTTTGCTAAAAGGTGAATACATGTTGACACACCACATTTTTTTGGACACCTCTCTAGCAGCTGTCAGATGAATGTGTATTTTCTGCTTGTTTTACACATTCTGTTATAAAGCCCGGGAGAGCCTTGCTTTCTGGATGTAATGCAATCCCCACACTTGGAGTTTTCCTATTTCTTTCAAATACTGGTGATCTGGTTACTAACAGTGCTTCTAAATTTATTCTATTTCAGGATTAGGCAGTCAGTGACTCCTTCCCAGAAAGATGCATGATAAAGTCAGAATCAGTTGATTGAAGGTGTCATGCTGTTCCTGATCTTTGCATTTATGCTAAGCAATCCTTCATTATCACATTGTGTTATCAGAGCAGCACATGCTTAGAAGACAGTGGGCAGTCGGCCTCCTGCTGGTGAGGATTTCCTCATGTAGATTAAGCTGAAGATCTGGGGATCATGTGTGGGGTAGGTCAACATATATTTTGCTTAGTGTCAGAAGATGCCTGGAGTGATACTCTCTAGCTAATGGGGATTTACGAGCCTCTAAATATTCGTCTGGAATTAACTTTAGCTAATACATACTAAGGATTAATACCAGATTGTTTAAAAATCAGAATGTGAGTCCGTTATTCAGTTTAAAAATTGTGTGGAAGGGACAAACGGTGAGAAGAGGCTAGGAAAAGAACAAGGGGGGAAAGGAAGCGGAAAGAAAGAAAGGTCAGAGTGTATTTGAAAGGATATTCCGTCTGGAGAGACAAGGATCTGTCTACCACTTAGACAACACTGAGCGAGGACGTGGATGGCCGTGGTGAACAGGTCACCTGCAAGGTTCTTCTTTTCCTGATTCTTAAAATATAGGTGATAATTCCTACCGGACCAATCACAGTGGTTGGTGACAGAAAACAAAAATAAAAACTACTTTAGCTAAGTTAAACAGGAAAGTCATTTATTGGTGAGATATTAGGAAACTCCCAGAAGCCTTAGGAAGATGGGGGGAAATGAGCAGGGACCAAGAAAACCATGTAAAACTACAGTCCTGCCACAGCAAGCGTCTTGTGCAGTGGTGGATGGAATGTTATCGCAGATGTTCTATGCAGGCACTGCAAGCAGTCCCTGTCCCTCGAGTAACTCCTGCAAGAGTCAGATTTATAGGCAGGCAGACAAACCTATGTACTATGGCTGCGACTTAGCTTCCAAGGAGCAAAGGAAAGGCCGGACACCACAACCCCTAGATTTTGATGGTGAGAATGAACCGTGCCTCCCTCCTATCTTGCAGTCCCCCAAACTTAAAAGAGTGTCCAAATGCTCGGGAGGACTGATATTATAAATTTCGATTACATCACATCACAGGTTATTAAAAAGAAAGTAGTAGGGGCACCTGGGTGGCTCAGTCAGTTAAGCATCTGACTCTTGATTTGGGCTCAGGTCATGACCTCAAGGTGTGGGACAGAGCCCAGCGCTGGGCTCCGCAATGGGTGTGGAGCCTGCTTAAGACTCTCCCTCTCCCTCTGCCCCTCCCCTGCTGCTGGTGCGCTCACGTGTGTGCTCTCTCTCACTCTCTCTCTCTCTCTCAAAAAAAGTAGTATTAATGTTCCATGATTCATTGTTTGCATATAACAGCCAGTGCTCCGAGCAATACGTGCCCTGCTTAATACCCATCACCGGGCTAGCCCATCCCCCGTATCCCTCCCCTTGGAACGCCACATCAAAAACTAATGCTGTACTGTGTAGTGACTAACATAACATAATAAAAAAAAGTAGTATTAAAAGAAGTACTTTGGTAAAGGTACCTAATACCTAGCACATGTCAATAAATATCATTTGCATGGTTCTTTTTCCTCGTTAGCCATTCACATTTTCACACGTAGAATGAGGATTGCTATTTGTGTGGGAACTATGAGAACACTGAGACAGGGCAGAATTTTTGACCTAGGCCACATGGTAAATTGACGAGAGCTGGACAAAAGCTCCAGCTTCTGAGCAGTGCATAGACCACCTTATGCCAAGGAGAGGGAGTAACAAAAAAAATTCTTTTCATTCAGGGACAGCAGAGAAGAAATGAATTTCTTTTCTATTTGGCTCAGAATCCAACTGAATTCTTGCATTTCCATCCCCAGTGTTTCCCCAGGTTTCTTGTAATGAGCAGCAGAGCAGGACAGCGGGAGGAGAGGGTCAATATTCGGACATAACGTGTCACCGACCCCCAAGTGAGCCACAGTTTGGGTTCACGGGTGTACTTGTAAATCCCCCAATTCCATCTGTTTCCTTAACTCCTCAGGTGTTTGGAGGTAGTTAAGAAAGCTCACCTCAGCCTACCATTGTTGAAGATTATTTACTGGTATTTGAAATGTCCAGGTAGCTTAAAGGCGAAGTATGGAAGCAAGAAGGCGGGCCATGGTTCGCTTAACAGTTACTCATCCCCTCTCAGGGCTTTACTGTACCACCATGCACATAAATAAGCACATTGTACTCTTCTCAATTTACTGTAATGTTACCCTCAATATATTAAATTACTGTGTTCATTTCAACCTCACTGGGAACTGTATTTGAATATGAATGCATGTATTAAACCATATTCGTTCTCTGGTGAAAACTAAAATATATAATCCTTTTTTTTTTTTTTTGTACTAATAAGCACAGAGGGAGGTGCTCAGCACTTTTTTAATATGACATCACAACTTCCACTCTTTGCCACACGAGGTTACCCCCCTCCCTTCTAGATGCCTAACTTCTTCTTTGTGTTCCCTGACAAGCTCTCGGTGCTACTCTACCAGGTCCTTCCAGGGGCCGTTGCCGATGTCCCATGGTAACCCTCCTGTTCCAAGGGACACTGTATTCCCTCCCTACATGCCATTGCTCCCCGTGGTCCCTCATACAAATAGCCATCCAGCTGCCCCAGTGCCAACAACACACTGGGAAGGAATCTCTGCTTCCATCAGTTTTATTTTGTTCTAAGGATCCCAGAGGCCTCAAGGTTTTATAAACTTTAACTTCCATTCGTTGTGAGTAACACTCTCTCCCTTCAGAGCTGGCATCTGAAGACCTCAACTCAATGTATTTAAGTTTCATTTGTAATGGAGTCTCCCGACTTGTTCCCTCCCCTCTAATTTCTACCTCCTTCTACACACACAAAACACACACTCTCAGTAGAAAGGCTTTGTTACTGCCCCTTACCTAATTGAATCTCTGATCCCTCATGCAAATAAACATATGGAGGGCCATTGGAATGCCAGTGACGCACATAGCTTACACTCAAACCAAAACCCCATTATACACCATATCCCATCCTCCAGTATATGAGCGTTTCATGAACCTGTTTCAGCGTAATGATGCTTAGAGGTTTTTGTTTTGGTTTTTTGGTGGTTGATTTTGGTGGCTCTCTATTACAACTCTGGGTGAAGCTGCAGTTGCTTCATCATTTGGAAGGGACCCTTGAAGCAGTTCTGTCCCATAGAACTTTCTGCAGTGATGGCGGAAATGTTCTTTATTCTAACAGTTCAAAATAGCCACTCGCCACATTGAGCACTTGATATATGGCCAATATTACTGAGGAACTGACATTCTAATTCTGCTTAATTTTAATAATAGTAAATTACTTAAACAATGGCATGCGAGCAGTGGCTACTGTATCAGAAAACGCAGCCGAAGGAAAGATTAGGAGCAGGAAATTCTTATTCTTGAGTGCATTAGATGTAGGTTGTAAATTTTGAAAATATGTATTTATTGAAGCAACTGTAAAGAATAAGCGAACTTTAGATAAGACCCTGGCACCACTAACTTACAAATGAAAGAAAGAAAAATTGTGAATTATGAGATTGCCGAGAAGACTGTCAACAACCCATAATTCAAACCATATATTGTCAATAACCCCCCCAAAGTGACTATTTGAGCTTAATGTCACCATGTAAAACATGAAACAAGAGAAACTGTTTCAAGAAGTAAAATAATTTGGTCTTGAAGTGTAATGGCTGGAAGTAATTGCCTTGGCTGGCAGGCATCTATCTAATTTTCTGATTTTAATGTCTTAAATACAAGGCATGCAAGCACTAAAGCTAATTTTAAATAAACCCAGGGTTTTTTTTCCCCTTTGGGTACCAAGCACGTTTAGAATGGAGAGCAGGAAAAGAAAGTTCTAAGCAAAGGTGACACGGACCACCCGGTGGCGTGAACAGAAAGCCGGAGTACAATTAGGAAGTACATAAACTCATAAAGGGAACCACTGTCATCCTCATGCACAGAATTTTCAATTATTCAATAAACCTGGATTGTTGGAATTATGCTAAATTCAAAGCTCCAGGTCATACCACTTTGAAATCTTGAGGTAGAGAGCTACAAACAATTTAAAATTTTAAAGTGGGGTCTCTGATGTGTACCTGGGACATGAGCTTCGCTTCTGATGATGAGCAAAGAGCTATGCTAATTTTCATTTTTATACATTCTGTCATTGCCACCGTAAAGGCTCTGGGATGCTGTGAGGATTAGATGCTTTTGTGCCTAAAATTCATTATGTCCTGACTAATTTGTATGTGGCAGGGAATTATAGATGCAGCACATTGTAAAGCATTGTATGGAGAAGGACTTGGCAGTGGGAAGGAAGAAAGGGACAGATCAATCAAGACAGGTGGCTTTGTTTACCCTGTCATTGTTCTCTTTGACTTTGTTGCATTGCTTTCCAATCCCCAGGGAAAGTGAGCATGTATGGGTGGAAGGAGTCCTATTCACAGCCCATGTGCAAGCCTTCAGTGGGTAATTGCTGAAAGACCCCTCAATTCTTGAAATCAAAATGGAAAGGAAGCAAGATACTTCAATCCTTGAAGAATGACAATAACCAATCCTTCATTTGGGGGCTAGGCACACTGCTTAAAATATCCTTCTAGGTCTGGCTACTATATTTCCATTTCAGTGAATGAAAATTTAAAACAGCCAGCATATAGCAAACAAAAGAGTAGGCAGCCTAGAGTGAAAATAGTTGTTTCACAGGTTAAGCAGACATGGATTTTAATACCAGATCCATAATTATTTGTTGCAACTCCTTCTGAGCTTTACTTAAACCCTTTGAGCCTCAGTTGACTCCACTATAAAGCAGGACCAACACATGTCTCTTAAAGGCTATTAAAAGGTAAAATATCTAAAGCATACCACTGACCAAAAAAAGCACAAAGCCAAGGTCAGGCTTTTCCCCCCCTCTCTATGCCTAAGCCATAATGAGATCAAGTTGCTTGAGAAAAGTGTGTAATTTGTTTTCCTAGTTGGAGCTGTGGCCCTGTGGTCCTGCTCCCTTGCCTACCATGGTGAATCAAGCTACAATGTGAAGGAAAGAGAAAAGTCTCATTTATCAGTTTCTTCTTAAGTGGGATGAGCCCTAAGAAGCCAGCCCCCCTACCAGCTTCCCCTGGTCCCTTCAGCTCAGTGGAGCCAAAAGTGAGGAGAAAAGCAAAAGGCTGTGCCAGCCCCAGAGAGTTACTCAAGGCTCCTCCAACAAAGGTAGTCAAAGGGCATTTCTCCCAACTTTTATAAAAATCCTCAGTGCTCCCCACAGAGTGCCCTATTCCGTTCTTGGGATGGTGACTACCTCTGTCTCCCCAAAGTAAAGAGAGTGGTATATGCCTGCCTGTCTGCCCAAGATTCTGTGCCATTGCGCCCCCTGGATTCCTGATGGCTTCCTTCCACTATCGGGCTGTTTGCAGGTCCTCAGGTGTCTTCCATAAGGGTGGTGACAATGATGACGATCCTAGGACCAGCACTGCTGTGCATAACTTCAGGGCACTGGATGGCTGATTTACATACTTGTAACAACTGCCTAACATGTGGAATATTAGTTTCATGTCCATTGTACAGGCGAGTAAAGCTGAGCCTCTCACAGAGTCGGTAAATGGCAGAACTGCAGCTCAAATCTCAATCAAAAACCCGTATCTGTGTTCTTATTACAGTCATTGTAAGCCTTTTCCACCAAGGTTTTGGCTTCTGAAAACCAGACTCCACACTTGATAAGGTTAGAGTAACCCATGAATAAGGGTATGGCTTCCTCAGAAAAAGATAAATATTAGGGAACCATGGAAAAGAAAAAGAACTAAAAAGCTTTTCACAGTCAACACAATCCTTGAAATGTCTTCTCTCTTTCTGAGCCATTCTGTTCTCATCTTCAACGTGGTTAATAATCTCCTCCTACCTACCACAGAAGTTTGCTGAAAGGATCTAATGAGGTGTTTTATGTGGACACGTGGAAAACCATACAGCCTTCTACAGTATTGGTTTTATTACTAAAATTAGACATTATTAGATTTTAACATCCTGCAGCGGGGGAGAGACTCTTTACCATCATTCCCCGATCATATTGAAGACAAGTGTGCACTTTTCTTTTTCTTTATCCATTTTCATTCATAAGAACTCTATTCTGGCCATGAAGTTGGAGGTCATTATAAAAAGAATTATATGCTTCGCAGTTTGACAAGGCCAAAGAGGTGCAAGGTGGATTATTCACTCAAGTGGCCAATTCCAACACTTGTCTTATACGTCACCATTCTACTTATAAAGCCTATGTCTCATTTCCCTTGATTCTATAATAAGGCTAATGCTACTCCCTCTTTCACAAAACTTTTCTGAGTATTAATGAGATAACCTGACCAAACACTTAGGCTTGCACTCTGCATACAATAGTCAAAAGCTGTAGTCTTTCTCCAGCCTTACTAACCTGACCTGGGAAGACTTTGTACAAATGCAGAAGGATGGTACTTTGACACTATAAAAGTGTTTTTCATTCTTTAAATTCATGATTTTCACATGATAATCCATATGGAAATCCATGCGACAGATACACATGGGAAATTTATTAAAAACACATGGGTCTGATACTCTAAATCTGGAGAAGGGCCCAGGAATACAAGCTTTTAACGGGCTTCCAAGGCAATTCTTATAGGAAACCAGGCTCGAGAACTATGGTCTTCAATGACGAGACTAATAATCTTTTACACCAATATGTTTGTAGTTCTGAATGTATCTCATACCGATCACACTTGAGAAAATAATTTAAATTAATATGTGATGGCATGGTTTATAAATCACCGGAGGAATACTTTGAACCTATCATGCAAATGCTAGGCTGTGAGAATCAGTGTAAGTCAGCATAAAATTGAATGTTACCTCCTCTTGCTCCTCGGGGTCTTAGAGCCCAATTGAGTGAATAATCCGCCTTCCACCTCTTCGGCCTTGTTGGGAAATCAAAATTCCTTGAGACACAGCAAGATCCTGTTACTGATCACTTTTATATGCATGAGGACTTATTGGGACAGTGAAGGTTACTATGGAGACTACGACTGTTTTTTAGTTGATAGGTTCCACTTATGTAGCTCCTTTGCTGTTGTGAGTTAAAACAGTGAAAAATAGCCAAAAACCAGGACTAAGGTTTTCCAAGTCTTAAAATGAAATGTGTCTCCAGTGACACACTTAGCGATTGAAAGGAAGGAAGGATTCCCTTCGGTTCTTCCTTCTTCTTACTTGCACACCTTGTGTTCACTTTTTCTTTGCAGAATAGCAGAGTTGAATCAAAGACATAGGTTTGCATCTCTTTTACTGGACTGTTCTCCACAGGACTCTCCTGACTACCCTCATAGCCTTAAAGGTCTCAAAGATTGGTATGACAGGGAAATTTTCTCCATATGATCTTGTGTTAACCACAATCTTTTAGTGAGTCAACAAGACAAACTTCCTCTTTTTCCAAAGAGGAAACTTCTCACGAAGTTAGTAGGATGACAGGGTAGGTGTAAGACTTTCCCAGGGTTACTATAACAAAAATCCACAAATGGGCAGCTTACCACAACAGAAATGTGTTCTTTCACAGTGTCGGAAGTTGACTCTACCGATTTTCGTGTCGATCCAGCAAATTTACTAGGTGCTTTCATTATCTCTCTTAATTTGTATACTTTCTATATTGAAATTTTCATGTTGAGAATAATGTTTATCTGCACATAATGGCATTTTTGTCTTGTTCGATCATTATGATTTTTATTTCTTTGATTTGTTTTATTTCATCGGCTGAGGCTTACAATAAAAAGCATTAAATATCAGGGGTAGCAGAAAGCATCCTTGTATTCTTCTCAGCTTTAATCAGAATTCTTGTAAAGTTTCACCGTGAGGTAAATGTTTGCTATAGGGTTTCTACAGAAATGTTTCAAATTATGTGTGTGATTTAAGGTGACGCTTATTGTAACAGAAACTCTGTATCAATGACCGCAAAATAGGAGGTTTACTTATTGTTCACTGAAAGTATTATTGACAACAGGGACAAGGCGCTCTCTGCCTCATGCAGTTATTTGGAGCCCTAGGTCAGTAGAAGAGTTGTCACTTTAAATCTTTAGTTTCCAGGGTCACTCTGGTCAATGATATCTAGCTAACAGTTGAAGGAAGAGAGGGAGTCCCAAGTGAAAGGATCTTTTAGGCTGGACCTGGAAGTGGTGTGCATTTGACAGAACTTGGCTAGATGGCCACTTTTTCTTTTTTGCAACAGAGGCTGGGAAGTACCACCCAACTGGGTGCCCAGGAAGAGCAAATAGGTTTATTAAGCACAGTTTCATCTAAATATGTCCAATCCCTGCATAGAGATTAAACAGATACAAAGCCTCTCTGGCTGTTTGTTTTAGATCAGAGAGGTTTTTGTTTTGTTTTGTCTTTTTAAGCATGAACACAACATCATCTAGGCTAGAACGGCCACAAATCTTTTTTTAAATTAAATGTAATTTTGAAACACAATGTTTTGGATAGTTGGAAGCAAAACTGCTTTGGTTGAATTAAAGGTCAGAGACCCTGAATACAGTGCCCAAGAGGGCCTGTGTTGCTCCGAAAGCATCCTTGAGGAACCCTCAGGCACCGCGCAAAAGAACGTCGAAAACCCCTGAGTGAGAGACTCATTTATCAGTTACTGGTCTGATTTAAATAAATTGTTTTTAGTATTTCTTGTTGAATAGTTCCTGAAATAAATAACCCAGTTAAGGATTCATTAAGCTCCAACATATTTATTATACAATTATTGTCATCTTACCCCTTCTTCTTTACTCAAACTTACTTAGAAATGCTCTGTATCAGTCCTTCCCATTTAGAATGAATGTAGCTGTGCATTCCCCTTCTGGTGGTAGTTGCATGCCAAACATTTCCTCTCCTAGGCTGGTTTCGAAGGATCTTCCTCTTGTAGTAGGAAAAGAAAGCATTAACAAATGGCTGACGGATATGAATAGTAAAATGGACGGAGACAGAGCCTGATGTTTTTGAAATCACTCACCCTCATCCATCTGTCCCTATGCCCAATCCATGCAACACAAGCACTTTGTTGTTCCTATAGTTTGGAGGAAGGGGCAGAAAACTTTGGGAATAATGTAAGAACTATAGGTGGGCCCTATATATAGATGCTTGTTTTCCATAGATCTCAAAGGTTCTGTACTACTGTTTTCGGGAGTTTCTCAAACTTTTGGTAGATTTCATTTAATTGGTATGCTTTTAATATTTTACATACAGCAATTAACTACTGTAGTAAAAGCACATAGACGTCTATGGTCAATAGTTATTTTTTTTTAAATAAAATATGAGAGTAACAAATTATTAATCATGATGCCAGAAAACTTTAGAGTTTTAAATAGTTCTTCAACTATTTGGGGGCTTATATTAGAATTTTTTTAAGTGAAATATTGAAAAGCATTGCTATGAGTCTGCACTCTGTTGAGTGTAAGACTTCTAAATCCAGGAGGAAAAAAAAAGATATGTTTGTTACTCCTTGGTCCCTGTTAAAAAAAAAAAAATCTGTTTATCATATGTATTCATCCAAGTTGGAATAGCAAAATAGCTATTTCTTAAAACATCCTGAAATTCTTGGCTTCTGGCACACCCGTCCTCTAACCGAAGACACAGTGTATCACGTGACTCCCTGTATCCATGTCATCCTTGGTTGTACTACAAGATAAGTGGTGGTTAACTCAATAAAATGGGGGGAAATACAGTATAGATGGAGGTGTTATGTCTCCCGATTACATTCCAAAAGATCCATTTAGCCGCCAGTCATGGGGAGATGCCTTTCATGGAATTCATTTGAAAAGGAAAGTAGCATATCCCAGGCGACTCTCTCTTGGCTGTAATGCTTTCTGACAGCAGAGCAAAAGAAAACTCTAAACAAACAAGTCAAAAGCCAGGTAAGCACCTCAGGAAAGAATGGTAGAGAGATCTAACAAAACTTTAATATCGGTAAGCTTTCAACTCTGGTAGAACTTTTTTAACGTATGGTAATAATTACATTAAATAATTGCTGACTGGCGTAAATATTTCCTGACTCCCAGCTTCCCATTTCTCCAATACAAATACTGACTCTGACTTCCGCCTCATATGGGTCTTACCTTGGAAGACTAAAGATGTGGGAGAAGAAAGATGTGCAGGGAAGCCTTTCCTTCTCTCTTGACATGTCCCAATACTGAAAAACTACTAGCTGAGGAGAGCTCCTCTGGTCCACAATTCCCATGTAAATTAGAATAATTTACCTGGTCTTCCACATGAGAGAGAAACAAAAACACAACCACTAGTATTTTCTTTGGTGTAAGATACACACGATCAAAATGGAAAGATGAATTTAGACAACAGCTTTTTTTTTTTTTTTAATTGCCGACCCTTTGAAAAGTATCACCCTTACAAATATGATAACTTTCAGGACCGGAAGATTACTGGCAATAATAAAGGAAAAAGTAATTTGATGATTAATCAAATGTGTACCAAGAATATGTACAGGAAAAAGCAAACAAAAAACCAAAAAACCAAAACAAAAAAGAAAACCATCAGATAGGACAATCCTCCAGCCTCAGCATTGACAGTTTCTCATATGCTACTTCCATGAAGCTCCGATATGTTAATGTGTAATGCAAAATTTTAAAAATTAGGTCAGAGCAAAATATCTTAATAACATAAAACGATTCTGCTTCAAATCCTAGCATTCAAAGTGGTCTGTGTTTAATGATAACCGCAGCCCCGACGGCTGCTCTGACGTCATTCTAACAGAGAACTTGTTGGCACAGCGGGCTGCAACACCAAGTTCTTCCTTTTCAACTCCCCTTCTGTACACCCTGTCTCCCTTTCTCGCAGTGCTGTGATTTATAGGTGCTGCTGATAGGATTTTTTAAAACAGGGAAATGTGTAGCAGATGTGCAAAAATAGCTGTCATTCCCCCATGCCGAGTGTGTCGGCAATTACCCCCAAACCAAACCAACCTTGCTCTGCGTTAGAATGATATCTTGATACTGTGCTGTGTTGTTTAGCATTAGCCCAATTGCCGGTTATCATCGTTCTCTGGAGGATGAGTCCTGTGGGTGTCGATCTTTATTCTCGAGCTTCTTGGCCGCTGGGTGATTATTGCAAAGCAGGGAAAGACTAAGTACAGATGGAAAGTCATCCCGGTGGTGCCTCAGACAGATGGTCTTTGGAATTCCATTCAGGGAACTGTGGGACCTGCACGAGAGCTTGTTGCCCATATAGCAGTTGCATTCAAGGACGCAGAACTGCCCCTCAATACAACAGTCCCGTTACAACGCCTCTGACTGGCTTCTTTCTTCTCCTTCAGTTCCTTACACTTAGAGTGTATCCGATGTTAGTGGAAAGATCACTAGGTGGAAGATAGCTTTATTCCTCTCTCTATAGTGACCTCTCTCTCTAGAACCAGAAATTCTCAGAAAAAGCCACCTCGTTACCGGACGTGTGGTCTATGGACCAGGTGCGCTAGCATCACCTAGGAGCTTGCAGGAAATGCAGAGCTTCAGGCCCCACCCCTGACCGACCAAGTAAGAATCCCATTTTAACAGGATCCCAAGGTGATCTCTGTTCATGTAAAATTTGAGAACCCGTGCCTTAGAAATGACCTAACTGTCCTCTTCCTTTCTATAGAGGGAGGGGCAGAGAAGTTATTTCCCACGACCAAACCCACATAGATAAAACGATTGTCAGCAGAATGGGGACTAGAACTCTGAGGCAGTAGAGTAAGCATTGAATTTATTAAGTTTCATATCAGAGTTCTGCCACCAATTAGCCTTATGGTTCTAGGTATGACTTGTACTGTGACCTCACTGAGGTCAGTTTCCCCTTCTGTGAAGGGGGAAGAAATTTAGGTAGCATCCGGAAAGCAAACAATCTGATCAGTCACAAAATAAAATCAAAGAAATGAGGCAATCAGAGAAGGTGAATACGTGGGGTTACAAATTCCCGCCGTGCAAGGTGGTTTTAAAAATCACAAGAGATGATATATGCCAAAGCTTACAGCATAATGCAGATGCTTTCCCGACTCCAAGATTAATGCGCTTCCTCAGGCTTAGAACTTCCTATCCACAGCCAAAATTTAGACGTAATCAGTGGCTCTTGGGGGTCATCATTGGCCATGAGGACACCCAGGAGTGAGGGCCTGAGCAGCGGATGGAAGGTCCCAGGATTAGTCTGACTTCCTGGAGAGAAAGAAGGGGCTCTAGAGGTTAGGTTGTGTTTTGCAGCTTCTTTTTTATCTTGCGAACAAATGTTTCCGGGCATAGAGCTTTGCAACAATTCCCGATATCCAAATGGGGGAGGAACTGGAAGATTCCCCCCCCCCCGCCCCCAAATGAGAGGAAACACCCTTGTGGTGGAGAATGAGGCTGGGCCTCCGGGCATGCAGCCTCCGCTCAGACTTTTGGTCCATCCCACGCAGTTCCCCAGCACCTGTTTATGCCAGTCCCTGTGCTACGTACTGTGCTCGTGGGCATGACCAAAACTTAATCTCTGCCTCCAAAAACTCATCATAGGGGAACGAATAGACAACAAAATAAGATCCGATGCCCTTGTGCAAGAATGAAAGATATGTATGAAGTGCTCCTGGAACCGAGGAGGGCTTGGGATGGGTGACGAAGGAAAGTTTTGCAAAAAAAAGAGTTTTGGTGAAAACCTGCTCTGAATGCAAGTTAGCGCTGCAGCTGCTTTTTCTTTCCCTCCTCCGATCTCCACCTCCTCCTCCCTCAGCCCTCCTCCTTCCCGCCTCCTAAGTAATATAGTGAGAAATTTAATTCTAAAGAATTTTGTGAAATAGTTTAGTTGTTTCTGGCTGGGGTGGGGCTGAAGTCAAACTCTGAGACCTTGAAAAATAGAGGCAACTTATTTCTATCTCGGGGGGGGGGGAACCTCACAAAATTATATAATGACCCAGAGTTGGTTTCTGCCAACTCTGATTTTAACTGGTATCGGGTTGTCTGAGCCACAGCTGTGGTGCGGTGTTTGTCTTTCCCTCCTCTCCAGTGTGTAGATATTCACCCCCCCCCCCTTCTGCGAAGTAGGCTTCAAAAACGCTAATGATGCACCAAACCCAAGAATCATTTTTAAATGATAGGCTGAACTTGTTGATTCAGATCAAAAGAGATCATTTACACGGCTGCAAGTGTCAATTAATGATTAAAGTTTCTTTTTTGGATCAAAAATGAGACCTCTTCCTGTCATTATATACAGCAAAAAAACAAAACAAAACAGTGTCCAGTTTCCACCAGGTTTCTCATATGGTTCACCTTAAAGCACTTTGGCTTACATTTATTTTAACATGTGCAGTGATGCCTTTTGCTTTCTAATCAGACAGCTTACAGAAATTAACATTACTCATGTCCTTTTTAAACTTATATTTGAAGATCTGTATGCATCATTTATTACTTAAGTAATAAGTAATAAACATTAGTTTGTCAACAGCAACTAAAATACTCTATATAATTCAGTCTTCGTTATCAATAATCTGGAATCTAAAGAAAAAAATATTTTAAAAATTTTACCAATCGGTGAGCACCTGACTGGCTACGTCGTAAGGTCATGCGACACTTGATCTCGGGGTTTTGAGTTCAAGCCCCATATCGGGTGTACAGATGACTTAAATTAAAACAAAACAAAACTTTTTTTTTTTAACTAATGGGAATGTTTTTCTGGCTTTACTTATGTGGAAATTCCTGCTATATAAATATACACACTTTATTTCTTATATGTCATAATTTAATTTATAAATGCACATAAAATACAGATAAGTATTGCTCAAATAAGTAAAACTATTTGGGCCATGAGCCAGTGTGAATTGATTTTGCAATGTCAGTTAGTGCTATTTTTCATAATCCCTTGGTTATGCTTTCTTAAAATAGAATCCCGTAAGTAATTTAAAATAAACATACAGTTCTCCTTTAGATGTCTCCTTTCTTTAACTTAACCTGATGAACAGCTCTGTATTTCAAATATGCTGTACTAATATGTTTTGTCTGCTGAGGATGTCTGTTTATTTTGCAATTTCAGATAAATATGCTAAAGAGTAGTTGACAGTTTAAAAAGGCGTATTTAAATTACACAAATTATTAACAAATACAGTGTAAAGGGAAAATACTGGTGAGTTTCCCAATTCCTAAAATTTTAATTAAGGGGAATGAACAGTAAAGTCATTAATAATTTTATAATATCATTAAAAACATTTGCTTTCAGAGAAGACCAGTTGTGTCTACATATCAACTTTGGGAAAATCAAAGCAAAGAAATAGATTGAAGTCAGTCTATCATGGAACTAATTATAAAACAACTGACTGAATCGGCTACTGTAAGGTGCTTTGTTAAATCAAATAAGCATATAGTTAATAATTACTACTCCAGTTCTTTTGACCTATCATAACATACCCATGGATTGTTTTCAAACCAAACCTCACTGTATTATGCACAACTGCATATGTCATATAATTAGCATAAGATTTCAATTCACTAAGACTTAATCAGAAACATCTGAAATGGTGATTGTGATATTATTTCTAGTGAATGACTGACTTCTCACCTGGAATGACTATTACATTGTAAGGACGGACCTGGAGAGATAGCTGATGCCTGTGTCAAAAATAACAAAACGAAACACACACACACACACACAGTGAAGATCAACTGATACTCTCTAGGAAATTATTGGTTGGATGGGATCATGAGGCTTGATATTTACAAATCATCAGTCAGTAGCGATTGCCTTCCACTTGGCCATATATCTCTGGACATTTCCTGTCATGTCATCTTCCACTCTCCTATCCACTCCCTGAGTTAGCTGTGAGAGGTGGACAACTGGTGGTTCTCTGAAAACAACAAATTCATTTACATATTTTTGCCTTTACATATGGTTGCCCTTTGTCTAAAATACCGCTTTATTGCTTTCCCATTTCCTTATTCCCTTTTTTTTTTTTTTTTTTTTTTTTTTTTTTTAGAAAACACCTTCTCATTTTCTGACGGTCTGCTCAAGCTTCAAGCTTCATTTCCTCTGCGGCGTTTTTGGTCTCCCCGTTGATGAGCATTGAACACTCTTTAACGGCCTTTCCCTCTTCTCGTGTATGAGCTCCTTGAATGGAGATATTTCTCTTACGCCTTTAGCTTTAGTTATCTTTTAATCCCCATTACTTTACACAGTGATTGAACCACAGCCAAAGATCAATGTATATTTGAATTTGAGTTTTGAATTAATCAACTCTCAAATAAAAGTTGGGTCCTCACATTTCAGCTAGGATTTTTTTTTTTTTTGCTACAAATGATAGATAGCCCAATTTGAAATTACCTTAAAAAATAAGGATCACATATTAACTCACATAACAAAAAAGAGGAGTAGATAAATGTACACAATACAGCTGACACCTTTAATGGTCAGTTCATCTATAGGCTTCATAAACTCATTCCTTTTTAAAATAAATATTTCATAAAGTAAAACTCATAGTTGAAATTGTAAACGATAACTAGTAAGCTTAAAACTGGTATTTCATTTTCTGCCTGATAGCAAATTTGGCCGCCATATTTTATAGCTTGTTGCAGGAAGATATGGAATCAGTTATCCTAACAGTAGAATCGGAGCTGGTCTTGAGACCTATTTGACCATCAGATTACATCAGAAATGCTATTTTATTAGCTTTGAGCCTGAACTTCAAGAAGCTTTGCCGTTTCTACTTTTGCTGATCTTGGAATTCAGTGGCCATTAGACTAACTTGGGATGAGCTGCTAGAGTTTGCGAGGCTACACAAAGAATGGTCCCAGACATCTCAGTTGTCCTTGTTAACCATCATAAAACAGCCGTTTGGTCAACAGCCAATAATAGTTGCACAAAAGCAAACCCCACCAATATCAGCCAAGCCTGGTCAAACCAAAAGAAATCCCAAACTAAGCCCACCCCTGATTATTGACCTGTAGAATCTTTTGCTGCATGAATGGTTGCTGTTTCTAAGCCACTGAGCTCTTGGAATTATTACATAGCAAAAGTTGTTGAATATAAATTCTATATAGTTCATTTTCCAACTTTTAACTTATTTATAACACTTAGACAAGATAAATGTATCTTTATGGTATATTACATTTTTATTAGTTTTTGTGTTGAATCTGAATGTTGAAGTTGAAAATTTCAGTAATATATTTTTAATTGATCTTCATTTAAAAGAAAGAAAAAATAGAGCTTCTTCTGAAGCTAGTCACAGGGTATTTTGTAACTGTGGATCAAATGATACTTCACTGCAAGAATTGTTCAGAGTTCTAGGCACACAGTGCAGTAAATATTTCCTCTTTTTCATTGCAAATCTCCTCTTGCAAAGTTGGTAATTCCTAACTTTGCTTGAAGAGCCCTATTTCACCTAATCCCATGTGACTCTTTTTCAGATTTTTTTCCTTTTTCTCCTCAAGCATTAGTGTGCAAAGTTTTAACCTGTAACATCTGATTCAGAGTATTGCTTGTCCTCAGATAGTGGGTGTCGTTTTATGATTTACTGCTTCTAAACTTTTCCTGGAATAGAAGACCTCTTTCAAAAATAAAAAGGTTTATTTTCATCTAAGTTTACACACACACACACACACACACACACACACACATACACATTCACACGCACACACAATATAACCCTGGCTATAAACGTGTCCTAACTAGCTATTTCAATGTCACACTTGGTCTAAAATATTTCATTCACCAACCAAACCGATTTCAGCTTATGTGTTATTGGGCAAAATTGTGTCCTATGC
Organism: Ursus maritimus; assembly: GCF_017311325.1. Lineage (NCBI taxonomy): Eukaryota > Metazoa > Chordata > Mammalia > Carnivora > Ursidae > Ursus > Ursus maritimus. Next base: position 27,076,103 of record NW_024424897.1, on the reverse strand, counting down.
CTGGCCCTTTATCAAGAGTCAGTTAACTTTGGTGCTTAGGCCAAATCTGATCCCACTTGTTTTTGTAAATAAAGTTTTATTGGAATACTGACATGCTTATTTGTTCTCATATTATCTGTGGCCACTTTCCCACTGCAATAGCAGAGTTGTGTAGTTGTGACAGAGACTGTATGGTCTATAAAGCCAAAAATATTCTGGCCCCTTTTAGAAAAAGTTTTCTGGGGGCACCCAGCTGGCTCAGTTGGTGGAACATGTGACTCTTGATCTCAGGATCAAGCCACGTGTTGGGTGTAGAGATAACTTAAAATCTTAAAAAAAAAAAAAAAAAAAAAAAAAGTTTGCTGAACCCTGCTCTTGACCAATGTATGAAAATTACCATGAAGAATCTACAGGATTACCATGATAGGTTTAGACCATTCATGATTCATCTCCTAGGCTTGGGTATATTGCTTACTGAACGAAGTTGAGATTCTATAAATTTAAATAGGCCATTGTATTGGCTACCAAAAGTCTTTGCCATAGTTTCTATTGAACTGCAGATCTTCGTGCTTAGGGAAGACACAAAAATAAAATACCCAACACTTGCTCTCAAGTTAGCTTATGGCCTAATGAAAGAGTAATACAAAAGATAATTTTTAAAAAGACAAATGGTCTTACGATATGTACCCAATGATTTTGGAGTGTTTTAGCACTTAAGTCCCTTTTAATATTGTTTTTTTTTTCCTCAATGAGAGTCACATTTAAATTTCCTTGTCTTAATGCTGTCCCCTAACATTTCTGTAAGTGCCTTTGCCATTCTTTATAGGAGTTGTTTTATTTTTCTCTTCTCTACAAGGTCTAATACCACAACCTTCCTCCACATTCCCAGCACATGACCTGCCTTTAATTGCAGATAAAATGAAAGTGAACAGCAAAGAAAATCTCTTAACTCCCACACCACACATATAAAAAATATCGAGAGCTGAACTTCCTCCTATATTAGAGGCCACTTCTTTATGACTGTCTTTCATCCTAAAGCTCAGCTCCTTGGAAGAGCATGGTGGACTCCTCTGGATTTTCTCACTTCTCAAGAACTCATCCATTCACAATCTATTTTAACCCTGAAAAGTCTGCAAAAATTACTCTCACAAAGGTCAGCAGAGAGGTTTCTTAATCATCAAATTCACTGGAAATTTGTCAGTTCTTCTCTTAACTTCTTTCATTTCTACTGTGATAGTGGAGTCCTCTTTAAATTTCATTTTCTGTGCCTAACTCCTCAATCATACACTCTTCTTCCTTCTCCTACCTTTTAAATGTTACCAACCCCAGGTAGATATTATTTGATCATTTTCTTATCTTGTATATTTGTTCTGATTGATCCCATTAACCTGCATGTCTACCTCTTTAATCCAATGACCTGTAGATATATTAATCCCAGTTTTCTGAGTTCAGGATTCTGTGCTCAGTTTTCCATTGGACATCTCCACTTGGCCATCAACCTGAAAGTGATCAAACAGAATACATCATTATCCTACATCCCAAAATGCCTACATCCCCCTTCTCAGTCGGTAGTCACGATCGTTCTCTCAGTAGGAACAGATCTCTCCCTTTTTCTGCCTCCAACATTGGATTGTTCACTGAGTGTAACTGAATACTTTTTGTATACAGCTTATAAATCTATTCATTTGTTTATATAACTGCTTCTACCTCCTCGAAAAGGTCCTCATCAGCTTCCTTTTTTTGTTTATGATTTAATAGCACCCCAAATGGTGTCCTTATCCCCAGTCACATTCTACTGGGATGTTCCCTCTACATTTCTGCCAAAGTGGTATTTCTAAACTGCAAATCATTCAGTCTGTCATTCTTTTTCGACTCTTTGAGAATTCTAAAGAACTTCAAAAGGAATTCCAAAATTCTTAGCATGTATGGCAAAGTTCGTCCTGGTTTGATCCTCTGCCAACTTCCCAGTTATAGCCCTCTGCCATAATCCTACATGCGAGCAACCCTTGGACATATCCTTATGGAAGCATTTGTGATTCTTGGGGCAGAGCATGATTACGCGTGCTTCTATGATTTACCAGTTCTTTTTTCCTCTGGTTGAAAAATCGCTCTCAACTTGGTTTGCCTGAATAACTTACTCTAAAAAAAAAATTAAAAATAAAAACTTGAGTATGCCTATTCCTCTTTAATATAGTCTTCATTGCACAATGGTATGAATTCTAATTATCTAAATATAATTTGCATGTTACAGATTATATAAACTCAGAATTCTTCTGAGTTCTACAATATGCGATACTAAATGATTTATTACTTGCAGGCAGTCACAGGTAAAGCTTTGAAGGTTGAAAAACTTAATAGGAGCCTGTCTCTGTCACTTACTGGTTTTGTGAAACTAAGAAAGTCATTTAAGGTCTTAAGCTTGTTTTTTCGATTGTTACTGTGTAATGTGCTTATCGGGGGTGGGGGCATCTTTTTCTTCCTTCCCATATTTGCAATGAGAGAAGAAAACTTGATCTTTATTTTCAGTGGGAGGAGGGGGTGGGAATCACTGGAGAAGCATTTCCAGCTGCTCTCTGCCTCTTCACTCATTCTTCCTCACAGAGTCTAATCTGATTAGAATTTTTGAATAAGCCTGACCAGTCCCTTCTCTCTTCTGAGTCATCTTTTCTCCAGGAGACACGCATTCTAGTCTGTTTCTGGCTATGTTGTAAACAAACTGGGGAAGGCGTTGCTACTTTGGGGAGCATTGTCTGGTTTTCCAGCTTCTCTACTAACTGAGAGAGAAATTCATTCACATAGAAGCAAAAAATCATCTAGCCCTTTTGGCTGCAAATCTAAAGCTACATTATTCAATAATCTGTACCAGTAATAAAGAGGATATTTTGTTTACTATCTGCCCTGGTCCTCTGTACTATATCCTTTCTGATTCTGAACTTGGGCAGATCAACGTGATACTGTTAATTCCTCCAGCAGTGCAGACTAAAGTACTGATTCCATGGGAAAGCTAAGGTGCCACACAGAGCACAGCATAGCCTAAGCACTCAATTAATCTTATTACTACTGAATATAATTGGGTCATATTCACTACACATTTTCTTAACAGCAGAACACACTCCTGATACAATAATGGAGATCAGGGGAAATGTTACATTTATTTTAGCAATAATCACATGACTTCAAGAAAGGCACTATTTCATTTTGTCATGACCCTGGTATTTGGAACTAGCCAGATCCCAAGTGCTTAATTTATATGGACAAAATATTAAGGTAGTGGGCTCAAGGTTTATTGCCATGTGGATAATTTGGCATCCTGGTTGAGGCACAATCCATGAGTCTCCATCTTTGAGATGGGATACAATTAGGTTCATTTTCCCCTGAAATCAGTATTTCAATATTTCTCCATCAGGACAAGCTTTATAGAGTTGGCTTTGCATCTTATTACCTCTTCATCTTGTTCTTCAATTTTTATTTATTTTTCTATTGCCCCACACTTGGACATATTTCAGTCATTCGATACTATAAACGTCAAGTGCCTCTGGCAGTCATCACTTTAAGCAGCCTTTCCTATCATCACCATCAGGAGCAGTCAACTCATAAAAGGTGTCAAAATGATGGCTGACTCTCTACAGTGACCTTTGATGCGTTCAACGTACTGGGCTGCGTGGAGGTGAAAAGCAAGGAATCCCACGTAAAGCTATCTGGAGCAAGAGTGATACAGAATCATTCTGTCCAAAAACTGAAAAGCTCTTTTGTTTAAAAAATCAACCAAAAAAAAAAAAAGAAAAGAAAAAGAAAAGAAAAGAAAAAGAAAGAAAAAGAAAACACAAAAGGAAGGAAGGAAGGATAGATAATACATGTAATTTCTAAGTTAACCTCATGTGGACGGTCCTTTATACTTTATAGGAAGAGAGGCATTATCCTCTGAGGTAAGGGCGACACAAGAGAAGGGAAGGAAGGATGGAAACGAGTATTGTCATTGGTATCTAGTGTGTGAAGATCACAGTACTTAGCATGTACTTATCACAAGCACCCTAGAACACATATATTATCCCCCTTTACTTTTTACGATACAGCGATACTGAAGTATGGTTAAATTAAACAACTTTCCCAATGTCACCAGCAAATTGACCTCCGAGACAAAATTCAAAACCAAAGTATCTTCTTCCCAAGTTAGTTAGGAGGATTAAATTAGTCGACATTTGTAAAACCTAAAACATGACTTTTCCGGCATATAGCCCATGCTCACTGAATTGTAGTTATTACCATTGTTATACCCTTGTCTGTAACGGTTGACTGACAATGCCTCAAGTATTGGGACCTGTTACCATCATGCTTAGCAAACATTTAAGAAGTGGCTACTTGGTGCCAAAAAATTAGTGTCTGAAACAGGTTCTCTGCCCTCAGGTAGTTTATAATACAGTAGGCAACATGAATGCCACACAAGAAAACAAATTCATAATTACAAATTGGGATCAATCGTTGGCTCAGGTCTTCATTAGTATGCAAATAAGCTCGTATTAACATTGATGTTATACTCCCCGTGCTCACACAGGACTTTAAGCCCCTGACAACTCTCTTATCTCTTCCTAATAGCTCTCAGAATTCCCAAGGGATATTTAGTAATATTCTCAAACAATGTGAATTTGCTTGTTGCTGCCACTTTCTTACCAGATTTCCACTATGTCTCCACCACATCCACCAAACATTGTCTAAACCAGTGATGCTCCTGTTCTCATAGACACCCCCCCCACCTCCTGGGGTATAATCTCTGAGTCCTTCGAACACACCCTTTGTAACTGCCATGACACTATGTTATACCAGTCCTAACTGAGCCAGAGACAAATCTCCCTTGTCTTCAGATTTGGCAAACATATATCTTTCTTCACTGAGACCAACTAGGACCCAGAGTCCTCCTATTCTTCCTCTTTTGTCCTTATTTTCCATGACTCTAGAACTCTATTTTTTTTTATTTAAATTCAATTAACGTGTAATGTATTATTTTCAGAGGTAGAGGTCATTGATTCATCAGTCTTATATAACACCCAGTGCTCACTACATCACCTGCCCTCCTTAATGCCTATCACCCAGTTATTCCATCCCCTCACCCCTCTCCCCTCCAGGAACCCTCAGTTTATTTCCTATGATTAAGAGTCTCTTATGGTTTGTATCCCTCTCCAGATTTCATTGTTTTATTTTTTCCTCTCTTCCCCTATGATCCTCTATTTGGTTTCTTAAATTCCACATATGAGTGAGATCATATGAAAATTATTTTTCTCTGACGGATTTATTTCACTTAGCATGACTCTAGAACTCTTGACACTTGGATGTTCAGTATCCACATATTACCTAAGGCTGACAAAGAGGCTACGTAGTCAATATCCAGTGAACAAATGTTCTGTGTTTCGGAGAAAAGTGGAAAATGAGAAATAGAGACATGTTTGAAACAGTTATAGCTGTGGATATGAATAGTCTCTTCAAATTCTTATAAAAGTCCAATTGCTGACTGACGGTGGAGAAAAAGGTTGATTACCTATGGCTCTCCTGGAGACTCTCACAGTAAAAAGATTGGTGTGTACCATAAAAATGGTAATGCGGAGCTTCTTTATGGGTTTATAACCCCTAAAGCTATAGGTATATGTGAGAGGTTATGACCTGCAGTTGTAATTATGGCTGTCCTCATCTTGTGGAAAGGAGGCCAGCCACTGTAAATACTTCATGGGCTGTAATGGTTTGGAAATGACTTTTAGAAGACCTATTGAAAGGGAAGGAAGTAGAATGCTAATTTTTAAAAATGAATATTTTTTAAAAGGATGAAGAAATGCCCAGTATTAATATGGCTAGGTAATCTCAAAAATTATACACGATTATTTCCTAATGTTTTCCACTCTAAAAAAAAGCATACCGCTCCAATGAAGTCACCTTGAGTTTGAATCATTGGGGGCTGAAACTAATGTTAAAGTCTAAGCTGTAAGTCAAGTTCCTTTCTTGCCCTCCAAAGATTACAGTGTGAAATGTAAAACTGTAAAACTCTCATATTACTTTATCAGCACTCCTCTTCTGGCAGTTAACATTTTCTATTTTGTATTATATTATATTTACTTCATCTCTCCTATTTAACCATAGGCAACAGGGTATAGTACAGAAGGGGTTGAGGGTGAAAGAACTTTAGGAGTTAGCTCCTGGCTTATGTCTGCCAAATGCACAAACTTGTTCAAGTTAATTATTCGGTTTGTTCATTTGTCAAATAAGACAAATAACAACTCCATCATAGTGTTGTGAGAATCAATGAGCAGGAAATACATGTGAAAATACAAAACATCGTTCCTGGTTTACAATAGGTATTTTTAAAAATGTCTGTTCCTTTCTCTTACTTTTGCCTCCTAGAGGAAAATATGTATTTGATTCATCTTTATAGCTGTTGTTAATACCAGCCCTGTGACTTAGAAGTAGCTGGCACTCAATAGTATTTATAGATTGAGAAAAAAAGAAATAAACTACTTTCGGAAATTCCAGAGAAGTTTAAGATCATTGTTATCTTTAAAATTCTGAGTTGGAGGTGCAGATTCATGAAATTTGGGTCATTTTGCCACATGTAAACACTTTACATGAGAGCATTATTTATGAACTTTGAAAAATTGGTACACAAGTCTGTTAAAAAACTAAACAATTTTTCCCAGGTTTCATGAGTGTTTTGTAGTGATCCATTTCCACTGGTCTAATGGAAAGAAAAAAATCAGCAAATGGTGACAGCATTTTTTTTTCCCCAAAAACTCTCTGAAGGAATTATGGTAATTTATCCCATAGCAAAACAAATTTAACATTTGAATAATTTAATTGGCCCAAACTCTCCACCTCTACGGCTCAAAGCAGCATAGTTTCTGGAAATACAATATCTATATACACATGGGATGTTGGTCGATTATATAGGCAAAACAATCATTCAAGTCAACTTTCAATATACACAGTTCAAATGTTACATTATCTGGAGACTTACTACAAGATATGAATTATTCATTAGAAGCTATATGCATATTTTAACATTTTCTGTAAGCATCCTTACTGGCCTTTTAAATGAATTTTAGTTATTCCCCATTTTACTACCATAAGACATCTCATAAAACTTAAACTATTAAAAAATGTGACTACACGTGCTTCTAGTTTGTTTATATACCAGAAAGTCTATTATATTCTAACACTACTCACTACCAGCAATAACAGTGTATAGTAACAGTGAAGATCCTTATCCTTCCTTTTGGAGATGACTCTTTGTTTTTATATTTGTGTAATGTAATGTATGCTGTAAGAGATAAGAGTAGCTTCAATATTCAAGTTAATACACCAAAGTTACCTTCTTAATTAGGTTTTCAGAAAGGCCAACTTCCATGCATGTACGTTTGATAATATAACCATAATCAACGCAATTTTAACACTCCAGTTTTATTCAAGGCAACAACAACGCAAAGCCCTAGTACGAGTTCTATGCTAAACCCTGGGAATGTGAAGATGAATAAGATATGAACTCTGATCTTAAGAATCTCACGGAACTGGCAATATATAAAATATACATTACAACCAGCAAACCTGATTATTGATCTAATGTGAAAAAATAAAACCACTGAAGAATCATAACAATATATTGTTTAAATCCTAAAACTTTTGAAGGGGTTATTCCTCTAAAGTAGGATTTTCCATGAGTAGTCAAAATAATCTATTAGACATCTCTGTTAGTCAAGGGGGAAAAATGGGGGATTTGAAGTTGGCTCCTTCACAGCATGCTGTTTTAAGAAAATATAGAATCTAGTTTCCTGTTTTGTACTCTAAAGATAGTTACAACTACCTGGACAAGGGGGCTGTACTGGTATTAATCTCCAGGTGCAAATGCTGAGTGTTTAACAAAAAAGGTAACAAGCTTAAAATGAGATTCCTCTCCTGACCCATGCACAATCCCTTCTGAGAGCTCTTGAAACGCTTCATTCCTATAGCCACGAGCCATACAAAAGGCCTCCTCAGGTTTTGAAAGTTGAGGACAGAGAAGTATATTGAAAGACACATTGTTCTTTTTCTCCCCTCCCCCAAGCCCATTCCATTTAATACTTACAGGACCTAACCCTTAGCTAGCCCTATGGAAGAAACCTTGTCAAGGGGAGACAAAAGATAACCCTGGTCCCTCTCTAGGAGACATGGGAATCAGAGATTGGCCGCTGTGAATGAGAATCATTCAGAAGGGAAAAACTGGCTCACGGCACGTAAGTCATTGAGAATGCCAAGAAAGTGTCCCCTGACTTTGGCTGAAGAAGGAACGTGATAAAATAGAGAAGACTTTTGAAAGTCAGACCTTTATTTTGCTAGACCTTTATTTTTTTTCAGACATTTCAAGGATAAAAAGGAAACCCTCTAAGGCAGAAAATGGAGTCAAAAAGAAGGCAAAAGGAAATTCCTGATCCGTATGTACCTGTAACAATGAACCCGGCTTTAAGGGTGTCCGAATTGTAACGGAAGCAGCTGCTTTATGGGTTGGAAGAGAAACTGGTGTGAACACGTGGCAGCTCCTTTTTTAAACAGCTTTCTACAGGCTTTCGTAGAAATCATTTTTAGCAAAGACTGCATCAGTAAGAGTAGCTCGTTAAAGCTAAATACTGTGTTCGGAGTTGTTATGGTTATATTAGTGAAAAATAATTATAGAGAGTCTATTGTATATGAAAATGAGGCAGTATTGTCAGTAATCTGTTTTAAGCATGGAAAACAGGCAGCTTTTAGCAATAATTACTATATTCTAGGAAGTTCTCTGCATAAATCAAAAGGCATATATTCCTGAAATCTTTCTCAACAGACACACACATATATATACAGCTAATATGCAGATCACTGACATTTGTTGAGCACTTAATGTATACCAGCCACTGTTCTGAGTTTTCATGGATTCGGCCATTTCAATCTCAGTACAGTCCTTTGTGATAACATACTGTCCTTCATAAATCTTAAAAAAAAAACAAAAAAAAACAAAAAAAAACATACTGTCCTTCATTTAATAAACAGTGGAAGCAAGAGGTTTTGTTTTTCTAGATGAACGTGCTCTAGAATATACATATACACATAGATTCAGACTCTATTTACAAATGCATACACACACACTATTGCAGACTGAATTCTCCAGAAACAGATACTGATGAAGTTTGAGGTTCTAGATGTTTATGAGGAGTCCATATCTGTGAAGGGAAGGAAGGGAAAAGTCAGATCAATCACGGGACAAAGAATTGTGATTCAGACACAACAGAGCCTCTGCCAGTTTTGCAAGGAGCTTTGGAGCATAATAATGCCCGGCACAATGACTGGGACTTTACTACCCCACCTCCCTCACCCACTGATCTGGGCTGCTTCTGGAAGGGCGTGATCTTGGCTGGCATGAATCTCTACAGTTGAGATGAACACCAAAGGAACGGCCAGCTGGCTGCTGAAAATGTCTGCTGACTGCACTCCCCATACTGGGCAACAAGTTCTTCTTGAAAAGGGATCTGGGAGACACATCCGTATGTCTATACTCTGCCCCCAATACACACATATACTGTGCTTGTCTATGTAGACCTATTGTAATACATAGATTTATAAACACATAAAACATTTACATCTACTTTTCAGTCTGCCTAGCATTTTGTCCTTTGGAAAACCACCTTTTCCCAAATTCATGAGGTTTTGAGGGAGCTGACGATCAATCGCGGAGACAGAAAGTTACATTAGTTAACATAAGCATCCGTAGTTGCTACAATGCACAACTCCTGAATCAAACTCCTAAAAAGTTCAATGCAGACATTCCTGGTTGGAGAGTGGCCTTCTGACTTGTTAGTCGGGAATAAAGGTTTCCTTATAGTTTCTCAAAATTGTCTCTAGTCAGTTGGTAGATAAGGAAAGAAAGAGTGGAGAGCGGTTTGGTGGGTTTATGTGGATGAGGCTTGCAAGAGTAGGACGTTGCCTCTGTCCCTAATTCCACTGACCAAAAAACTGTCACTGACCCACATCTAACTAGAAGGGAGGCTTGAAACTATAGTTCCGTACTCCTCACCAAAGGAAAAAATATTTGGCGAAAATAGTGGTTTCTGCCAAAGCAGAGGGATTCACAAATTCAGAGTGATTTGTCAATATCAGTTTCCTATTTCCTAAATTAAAGTGATTGGCCCTAAATGAGAATATAACTCAATCAAGTCAGCTGATTGGTAATGAGCTCTCAATATAGGGACAGCAAATATTAATTTTTCCTCAATTGCTAAGCTGCATATATATATATGTGATTACAACACCAGTGGCCAGCTTCCCCAGACACATAGAGGAATTCCATCTGTTGTAGGAGAGCAAGAGGCCAACATATAAGAGAAATTCAAATGGAGAGATACAAAAAGACATTGGCAAATTGATAAATTCATCTATTTCAAAGATAACTCTCAGTATCCCAATTACACGAGTCAAAAAATTGCATTATATCTTGATACAAGTTTGATTTGGGTTTCTGTCATTTGTAAACATAAAACCCAAGGTTGTAATCAAAAGACAATTCGTAAAAACATATTGGTAGTGTATTGGCAACTTCTTACAGACTTGTGACGTTCTAGAACAGAGAAAATCTACCAAAGTTGTCTCTTCTATAAGCAGCGTGTGAAGACCATCTGATTTGTATATAGGAGACCCTTTCTGCTCAAGTCAGCAATCCAAGACCACTCAGGTTCAAATAAGCCAGTGCTTTGTGAAATAGAGTCTACTGCTCTTCCCTGTCTTTGAGTTGGTAAAAGCAAAGCAGGACAAAACATAATGAGATAAAATTGAGACCCAGGGAAAGTGATGACAAGTTTAGATGACTGAATGAAACATGACTTCTGCAAATACCTCCCACACCAAAAAAGTGAAGTATTAATCTCCCCTATCTCCCCATGTCATTCACTGGGGAGCAGACCCAGTTGGAAATTAAAGTTCATATGCTCTTCCATCCCAGTCTATTGTTTAATTTTCCCAAAGACAGGCTGAACTAAAAAGATTTCAAGTGTAGTCTGTGTGGAAGCCTGGGAAGAGCACCAAGGCCCATTACTCTGATAAGATATCCTTAATATGGGGCTTGGATAAAAAAACCAATAAGGTTTTCACTATTTGTTACTAGCTCAAAGGGTTTCCGCTGAGCAGTCTGACTGATGGTTATTAGAGTTTTGAGTGACTGCTATTATGAGGGAAATCTCAAGACTGTTTGGTAACCCAAGACAATTTCCAAATTACATAACCAAGACATCAGAAAGAAGTAGGGAAGCCATCTGAAGACTAATCTTCGTATACCTCCTTTCAACTATGACGATGGCCAACAAGAAACAGGGAGGCCCCTTCTAGCACATGGGCTCTTCGACTGCCAAACTGGCTGACCAAGGAACTGACTCTAACGACAAATCAGACGAAGTAAACTAACAATCACTGTGTGATTATGTTACATCTTCCGTTTTCTATGTAGGAATTTGCATTGTATTTATTGTGACTTATTGCAGTTTGGTTATGTTAAAGAGAATTAAATTTATGATTTAGCCAGAGGTTAAAGCATATGAGGATCCACATTTGGATCTGATCAAGAGAAGTTTGTCCTAGATTGTGATTTTAAACATGAAGCTCGAAGCAAAACTAAATATGACTTTTAGTTGTCCACTTAAGAGAGCAGGTGAGTACATTTGGGTTAGTTTCATATTAAGTGGAGACATTTTGAAATTTTATGAAGGGAAAGAAGATGTCTGTATTTTTATAGCCAAAGGGTGGAATATAGTGGAGATGCACTAGTTATTTCCCAGGCAGCATTCCTTTGGGGGAACTCTATATATTCTATATAGTTTTCTTAGGATAGTCCTTTATGGTAGTCAGCTCCTGGCCCCTCATGGTACTCAGTCCAAACCTTCTCATTGTTAATACTGTATACCACTTCCCTAGTAACAATGACTGATCTAAAATAGAGAATGAATTAAGCAAGTGGGGCCATGAAGAGAGAATGGGGCCAATGCATAGGGGTAAGCATAACCAAGAGATAGAAAGTACCATGGTTCACAATACACTGATTTTAAATGCTGTGCTCCTGAACACTGTGATTCTTGAAGCCAATCTATCACTAGGCTTTCCTATTTTATTTACTCAATTCTCTTTTCTACCAGCTTATTGGAGCTGGATTTCTTTCCCTTGCAATTGAAAGAGCTTTAATTAATATAGAGATACACGGGTTCACATAAACATACATTCAACACATACGTCTTTTAATATAGCCCAGTGCTTTAGAGCGTGTGGAGTCTGACAAACTGCATTCTAATCCCAGCTCTTAACATAGTGCTCACAACATAGAAGGTAATTAATATATGGTATCTGGCATTATTAATATCATTATCATTTAGTCACATACATTCTCATATACATACTCCTACGTATACCCACCTCTTGATTAACAATTCATTTTCAACGAATATAAAATTACTCCTCTTTTTCAGAATGTGTCCTCATTTCAAGTCTCCGAACTTTGATATCGTGGGACTCTAAGTTTTAATGCTCTCCATCTCCTTACCACTCGAAACGTCTAGGACACTGTGATTATTGTGATAAATGAGCGAAGTGGCTGCCATTTTCCTGGGGTACAATAAGGAGGTGATTGCAATGTACCTCACAAGGACAAATATCCATATTTCCACTGGTAGCTTTTGGGATGTTTCACAATTGGGCAAAATAAAGTTTTGTTTTTCAATCATATTTGATAATAAATAGTGTCCTGGGCTTAGATCCAAAAAGCTAGAGATCCAGATTCTGTTCTGCCAAGCCCAGGGTATGTTTTAGAACCTCTCTTAAATGTTGCTCGGTCATTTATAAAGTGGGAATAATACTACCTGCCTTGCAGATTGTTAAAATTATCAAAATAAAAATGGAAAAGAAGTGATTTTACATTATAAAATATTAAGCTAATTTAAGGCATTGGAGATTATTGAAAATATCCAACGCAGGGGCACGTGGGTGGCTCAGTTGGTTAAGTGTCTGCCTTCTGCTCAGGTCACGATGTCTGGGTTGTAGGATCGAGCCCTGTGTCCGGCTCCCTGCTCAGTGAGGAGTCTCCTTCTCCTTCTCCCTCTGCCTCTCCCCCCTGCTGGTACGCGCTCTCTCTCTCTCTCAAATAAAAAAATAAAATCTTAGAAAGAAAGAAAGAAAAGAAAATACCCAACACAGCTTTAAAACTAAGAATGAAGTTTCAGGTCTTCATGTCTGGATTACTTCATGTCTGAAATGTCAAATTGGCCATCCTTGTCTTGCACTCCCTTTCCTCCTTTTCTTTATTTCCACTGAGGTGTCATTCTCTGCCCCCCTTGAAGACTTGAGCAAACTGCTGAAGTCCTACATAAGGCAGGATGTAAACACCCTTGAAACCCCTTTCACACAATGTGCCTTTCATTACACAAGATTAGATGAAGACAATAACGGCACCGTCATTTTTCAATTTTTCGGCTTTCCTTAAGCCAGAGGTGATGATATAACTCAGTTCTGACTAAGGTGACATAAAAGAAAATTTGCGTAGAAATTTACAGAATTTATTTCCTCCACGATAAAAGGATATGATAGAAACACATGAGGAAGTCCCTTCTGTCCTCCTCCTTTCTTCCTACTTGGAATATTACCCACTGAAGATGTTTGAATCAACAGTCATTTTGTAGTTGTGAGAGAGATCAGGGAATCACGGTGAGCATACAGCGACCTGTTAGTGTTACACTACTGGACCAATCTCCTGAAACTACCATCTGGTTTCTTGCTTGTGAGATAATTCGACGCCATATAAATAGATGTGTTTATTGCTGATGCCACTGTGTGTGGGGGGGTACTACTTGTCTTGCAGCCAAACGCACTGTAGCCCATATACAGGCATACCACCGGAAGTTCCCTTAAATGAGGAAAGTGGATAAAATTGGAATCTAAGGTGTGAGGATCAAGTGTCAGAGAGAACATTTTCAAATGCCAAGACTAGTTAAGAGTGAGTAGTGAAGAGACTGGGCTGAAGCTAACAAGTCAAGATGAGAAGTTGACTGAACATAGGTGGGAACAAGGGAAAAGGTTTATAATGACCACTAGTAATATTATTGACTATCCGTTTCTTGCACTTATGGGTCAGTGTTATGTAGTTGGCTTATCAGATTAAGAGTAGACTGCTCCCGTCAAATTTGTCAATACCATGGGGAAAAACGATTTAAGTTGACATGTATCTAGATTTTTAATAAAAAGTTCCTGGCGTATATCACATAGCATTTAAAACAAAGTATGGCTGATTCCTATTCAATCATCCTTAAGGAGCACTGAATTGAATTTGATTGATTTTCCTGGACCGTGAGCTTCTAGAGAATGGGTACAAGCTAGAGTCCCAATAAAGATAGCAACAAGAGTTGTGGGGAAATATGTGGATGAGAAGTTAAGGATTAAAAAACCCCAACATTCTAAGGTAGAGTTACTCAAATTTTGGTGTGCGTTAGAATCATCTGGGAGACTTGTTAAAAACAGATTGCTGGATGCGACACTTAGAGTTTCTGGTTTTGACTAGGTGGGGCTAAATAATTTATATTTCTAGAAAAATCCTTAGATGATGGTGATGATGATGATGGTGGTGGTGGTGGTGGTGGTGGTGGTGGTGGTGGTCTGAGCACCACACTTGGAGAACCACTGCTTTAAAAGGCAGTGCAAAGCAATGAACGTGGAGTAACAAAGGGTAGTAAAGTTACCATGTGGACCATATTGGGCTCCACTTAGTCTGGTGACTTCATTGATTCTGGGAACAGTGAAACAGCATCTCTGAGAGCCAAAATCCTGCCCAGGGTCTGAGGTAGCTCAGAAACTCACTGGCAGCCTATCTTTAGTTGGAAGCATGTACTGCATGTAAGCAAGCTGATATCTGCCCAATCAAAACTATCCCTTAGGGGCGCCTGGGTGGCTCAGCGGTTAAGCGTCCGCCTTGGGCTCAGGCCGTGATCCCCGCGTTATGGGATCGAGCCCCACATCAGGCTCCTCCGCTATGATCCTGCTTCTTCCTCTCCCACTCCCCCTGCTTGTGTTCCCTCTCTCGCTGGCTGTCTCTATCTCTGTTGAATAAATAAATAAAATCTTAAAAATAAAACAACAAAAAAAACCCCTATCCCTTAAGAGAATGTACATGTTCTTGAAACAAAGAACTCTTTTCCCAGGTGTAAAGGTAGCCTCTGAAAAACAATCCCTTTTGTTATATCCACGAAGAGGCCTTCATTCTATGAGACACTTGAGTTGCAATTTTCATAGCTTTTACAAACAGCTCTAGTTTCTCCGCAGGTTGCAAGTCTGCTCCCAAAGCACCAAAATGGAGTGGTGTCAGCATCTATCATCTCACCAACTGGAAGAACTCATCCCCTTCTCTCTCTCTGACTTAGTGTTCTAACTCACGGGTATCGTCATATCTCTACCCTCCATGAAAACATTCCTACTATTTTTCACTGACACAAAGTCTTGGTTAGAAACCTCCTAATTAGTTGCCCACGAACTCTAAATATTAGTAAGATCAGGTCGGTGGTATCAACATCTGTCCTTGGAGTGCTCATGTCCAGCTCCTTCCCATTGATCTCTTCTGGTCCACATGACTTACTCTTTTGGCCTGGCACATAATTCACCTAAACGAAAAAGATGAAATAAATCTCTGGTTGTATTCCATTCTGTCAAGTCATACCACTAAGCCATTTAGCTCTTACTGGTGAATATCCCTTTCCCCTTCTCCACACGGTCATCTAGAAATTGGTTGATGAAATTATAAGAAAATGTTGTCTCTTATTTGGTATGATGAATATGTTGTTTTGCAATATTTATTAATGTGACAGAAATCTATCAAGCAAAGCATCCATTTGAACATAATTAAAGGTGACCGTTTACTGTGGGCTTTCCATATCATTTTAGACTCATTTACCAGAGATAATTTTTAATGGATGATCATGCATGTTATGAACTAACTGAAGAAAGCTGAACTACATGCTGGTACCCTTGGTCATTAACACTAGCCTCAGATGCCTCAACTTGTTGCAATTAAAGTGACAGAAAAGCATTCTTCCCCTTAATTTTGTTATGGTAACCAACATGGTTTCTCCAGTATTTTATCCATACCTTGAATATCACATCAACAAAATACTTGCAGCATTCTCACAAAGTTATTTGTGGTGTATCTTTAGGGAGTTGGTTAAGATTTAGTGTATTATCTATTTAGGGTTGTATAGCACAGGGTTTAGATAGTTTTAGTGTTTTAGATAGAACCTGTTAGAGTTGATTGAATCATTACCCCCATCGTTGTGCCTGTGAGAAGCCAGGGAGAAAAGAAGCTATGATTCCTCCTCACATATGCTCTTGTGTCTAAAGAAGGGGGTTAATAAAGAACATTGACTTCACAGCTCACACCCATGAAGCCGCCAGGGCTGCCTTACAGCCGAGGTGGTGTTGCTAATAGGGAACTTTCACCTACCGTTAGTAGAAACTTACGTCAGCTTAACTGAAACAGTACAAGATGTGATGGTTTCATATATCTGCTCAATAGAGGGGGGTATGGATTTCATGCACATTTTGGGCAAAACTCTTGTTTCTCTGCAATTCTCTGGGCTCTGCCCTTTGCTTCTCTCATAGTCACATGATGGTTGCCAGCAGCAACTTAGCATTGCTTTCCTTATTACATTCCATGAAGCATAGGATAAGATGTTTCTCTTTCAGTTTAATTGGACCAACTTCTGTATCTATCCCTGTTCCAGGAACTTTCACCAGGAGACTGATTTGTACAGATTAACTTAAACCTGGGTTCCTAAAGCAAACAGTATCAAGGGGAAAGGAATTAAAAGAATTGAATTAATTGGCTCAGACTAATCAGAGTCCTTGCCTGGGGATAGGGTCAAGTCTTAAGACCGCCCCTAACAAGAAGAATGGAATGAATGTTGAGAGTCCTATGACAGTATTCAAGTGAAAGGAATATCTTGTCTATGCCTCAGTATCTAAAATCCCTGTTCATTCCCATGAGGTTCATCCCAGCTCCAAAGGGAAGGTGGCTGACATATTTAGGCTACTTAAATGTCTTTACTTTTTCAGTTTTTATAGAAAATGCTAATTATACTGTATGTTTCTTGTCTCCCCACTGTACAAGACACACATATTAGCCCCTCTAAACTTCCTTGGATCTTTATTTCTCTATTTATTCTCCCAATTTTTATTATCTGTATTTTTATACTTATTCTGAAATTACATTTTCTGTGTTTTTGTCTCCAAGTTAATTCTACAAGTTGACTATCAATAAAAATATTTTATTTTTATTATGAATTTCCAATTTATTTTGCTACAGAGTCAAATAGTAAGCTGTGATGAAATTCTCTCGTATAGCTTTTAATTTTTATTTAGACATTTCTAACCACCCTTTTTTCCCTTTGCCCTGTCTGCCTTTGCCAAATTATTTAGTTCTTCCAATAACTTGGGCATACTATCTAACCCATATTTCAGTATTATAATCTCATTCTCTTTCTTTCTTTCTCCCA
This sequence comes from Ursus maritimus, assembly GCF_017311325.1. Lineage (NCBI taxonomy): Eukaryota > Metazoa > Chordata > Mammalia > Carnivora > Ursidae > Ursus > Ursus maritimus. The sequence goes on along the minus strand of NW_024424897.1, from coordinate 27,058,575 downwards.
CCTTACCTTCCTTCCTCCCCCCTCCCTTCTGTTCTCATCACCTTTTTTTTTTTTTATCTTTCATCTTCTAAAATTTCACAATGATATATTTAGATTTGGGTAACTTTCATTCCTCCTGATTGCACTTTGATAGTCCCCTTCAGTGCTAAGATTAATTTCCTGCTTGCATTGTTTCCTTAATAAGTTCCTTTTTCCTGTTCATTGTTGTTACTCTCTCTTTCTAGAATCACTACAGCTAAATATTTCCCCCCAAATGATCTTGCAGTTCCATTTGTATATATTCTAGACTGTGTCCATGGCCCTACTCCTCTGGTCAACCCTCATTTGTCTGCTTTCATCTTCAAAAAAATTATTGAAATTCCTCATTCAATGCTGATTCTCTTCCTACTTTAATCACCGTTAAGAATCTATGCACTTTTAGTCTATTACTATTATTTTATTGAGGTCCTAGGAGGAAGCATTTATACATGTATATGACAATCTTCCTTCTTGAGTGAGAAGTACATTTCAAATATTTAAACAACTTAGTAAGTCGTTTTATTGCTTGCTATTTTTATTAACAATTTTAAATCATGTTTGGAGCAAGATGCATTATATATGAACACAAGCACTTAAAAATATCTGTATATGCAAATATATATGCAAATATACATACAGACATGTGCAGAGGAATTGTTTTCTGGCTCCAGAGCTAAAATTCAAAATTACATCTTCAGAGTAACATCTCAATGAGGGAGGAATTTTGGTCTAGGTCTTGCCAAAAAAGGGAAGCCCTTGGTAATATTCTTTGGGTTAAAGGGGTCACCATGAAAATTGAAAGGATTCCAGAACAGCCTGAGCACATGCAGTGTTTAGGAAGAGGTTTATACATAAGGGAGGAAAGTTGTGCCATACATTGCAATGTGAGAAATTGAAAGATTTCGATTTTAGTCTTAACAATCGTATTTTTTAGCTGTGTGACCTAGAACAGGTCCTACCACTCTCTGACACTCATTTTTTTCTTTGTTGAGCAGCATGATACCTCAGAGTTGAGTATGAAATGAGATAATATAATTGAAAACAGTACAGGAGGCAAAAATAAATGCTCAATTAAGTATTAAACTTCTTTCATTTTATGAGCTTTGCCTATGTCTGGCATAGTGTGTTTTTATCCCCCTCTCTTGTTGCCAGCGCTAATTCTTTTACCCATAACCCCTAATTTTCCTCTCTGCTACCTAGCTGGAAACTACTTGCTGATTTGTTCTTTGCTGAAAGCATAATATTTACATCCAAGCCCCTGACAAACACCAAGGGCACCTCCTTTGTCTGCTAAGTTCAGGTTACCCTGTAAGGCGTTTCCACAGGTAAACTTAAGTTATCTATAATATGAACGCCACCTGCTAGGCAGTTAACAATAGATCACCACAGAAGCAGGCTGAAGCAAACACAATTATTCTTCTTTGCTTTGGGGCAGACTTTGCGGGAATTCTTTTTCCAACCATGTTGAATATAACTATGCAGAGTGACTTCAATACTCCATACTCATTTATCTTTGCATATATTTTGCTCTACTCGTACCCCACTGACAAAATCCTTCAAGGCTGGCTCAAGAATCTGTTTTGTGTGAATTCTTCTCTGATCCAAGCAGAGTAGGATCCCTCTGATCCAAGGGAATAAATAACTCCCTTCCTTGTATAAACCCTAGCTAAATGTACTTATCACTGTCTCTCACACACACACACACACACACACACACACACACAGAGTTATGAACCCTGAGAGAGCACTGGCCATGTCCTTCCTTTCTTCCTTCCTCCCTTTCTTCCTTCCTCCTTTCCTCCCTTCCTCTCTTTCTTCCTCTCTTCCTTCCTTCCTCCCTTTCTCTCTTTTTCTTTCTCTTTTTTTCTTTTCCTCTCCTCTCCTCTCCTTTCCTCTCTTTATTCTTTCTGGGTTTTTTAATCAATAGGACCTAGTGCATAGAATGATCCATACAGAGTATGTGTCAAATGATGTGGAATTGAGTGGAGTTTAAATCTAAAAAAAAGTATCTGGTCTTTAAAATGACTGTTGCACAAACTTTAACAAATATTTTGTGGGTTTTATTTTCGAAAAAGGAAGGAGTAATAATAATGACGATATCTGCTTTCCTTCTGTAGAAATTATTCAATTATTTAACTATAACTTTTTAATTTGACAATATCCTTGTAAGTACAAGTATATTTATGTTCCAGTTGGATGCATTACTTAGATGCTTGAATAAAGATTTAAATTAAGCTCTGCATAACTAGAATCAATTAAATCAAATAATTGCTTCAGTAGAATCACTACTGAAGATTGTAGAACTTATTTTTATCTGAGAAAATTATACATTTGCATGTAATATGCAGTAGATTCTTGTTATTCATGGTAGTTATAAAGTTGCTGCAAACATGGAATTAGCAAACACTAAACCATTGCTCCTAAGGGAAATACTGGGTTAGGTTCCTGAGAGCCTTTGGTCACAATATTTTCATCACCCAATCAATCTACAACCTTTTTAGAAGTATGTGCTTCTGCTTAAAGTCACATGATTTAATATATATTGTTGATTCGTTAACATTGAACTTATGGCCAATAGTACTGTATCTCGTGCCTGAAAGAAGCTCATCTAATATGTATATTTCCTCTGTAAGGCACATTAGAACTGTCTTGGGCTTAGGAGTGCTAGACAGCACTTTTAACACTATGCTTGTGGGCCATTTTAAACAACAACAACAACAACAAAAACCCAAAATGAACAAAAAGTGCAAAAATGTTACACTAAATAGAGCACAAAAGAGATACTTGTTTATAATATGACTGCTGAAACAGGAAGCAGAGGTCACCTTGTTCAACTTCAGGTGGAAACATGCCTGTTGGACATCTCAAATTTTCAACATTCTACCCATATCCTCAAATAGCTGTGAAACTGCTGTGAGTATTGATTTTGGGCTTACTAATGAATTTTAGCAAGTGGTCCAAAACACAGTTATGAATCAGGGACTAATTAGAATTGACTACATCCTCCTAATGATAATGTTCATTAAATTGATACATTGGCAGTGTTCTTCTCTCTTGGAAGGCAACATATTTATCATTCATAAAAATTGACTCAATCATTATGTAGTATTAAGATGGACTAAACTGTTGGTGGGGGAAGCAACAATGGAAGGTGGGAAAATATACCAAGAGTTTATGCTTGGGGCTTGGTTTCTGAAGCTACTCTGTCTTCTCCCACATAAGTTGTTACTGGAAATACTTTATTTCTACTCCCCTCTCTTTATAGTTTTCTCCTCTTTTACTTAAACAGAAAAAGCTCAGTAAATGGACAAAATTAACTTGGATTATGGGCTAGTTCATTCATAAATATACTAAACTCAAGTTTACATCTGTACAATCTAAGATAGTTATAAAACAAATTATATCATAACTTTTTTTTGGTTTTTTTTTTTTTTTGGTTTCCAACTTGATTTTGGTACTAGGAAGCTCTAAGTGATTTTAAGAACATCTCACAATTGTGAAAGATACTCTGTTACATACATATTTTTCTATATCTTACCACATTTATTTTCCACTTGTATCACTACACTGTACTATCTTGAACGCTTTCAAATCTGTTCTCTATTCTGTGATAAATACTTGTGTCCACAGCCACAAATCTTTCTAGAATGAAAATGGACTTGTTTAACTACTTTGATAATATGAAAAGTGATAAAGTAGTGTTTATATTAAAATAGTCAATATACAACATATTTTAGTGAAGTGTATCCATCATTCTTATTAAAACAGTAATCATTACATATAACTTAAAGTCACAGAGTTAGAGAGTACATGAGGATTGGACACTAAATTAGTATGTAAAAAAATGACTATAATCAAAATACATCAGTGAAAATTCCTAAGAAAGTTGGCCAACAAATAAGGTCCCGGCCCAGCATTTAAAAACCATATTGTAGGAAAAATATGGCTTCTAATCTTGGGCTCATGTTACCTCGGGAGATGCTTGTATCAACAGATTCATTTGGAAACTGAGATTTATGGAGGAAATACTTCATTCACAGCTCCTATCTCAAAAGGATTTAGGGGTATAGGTTCATTAACTAAAATGGCAGAAAGAATTACTCATAACATTTAAATTGTTATTTGTCTTTCTCCTTCGAGTCAGTGTGAATTGAATATACACATATTAAGTATGTATGATTTAGATCTACATGCTATATGATCTATATCATACATAATAGTGTATAATCTATATATCACTGAAATATATCCTTCCCATAAGGGGAAGGATTTTACTGTGATTTTTTTTTAATGATTTTTTATTATATTATGTTAGTCGCCATACAGTACATCCCCGGTTTCCGATGTAAAGCTCGATGATTCATTAGTTGCATCTAACACCTTTACTGTGATTTTGATCACTGTTATCCTCCACAGTACCTCTCACATGTTCAGTACTCAAATATTTATAAATGCATGAAGGCAACTTACAGTATATGTAAATGCCCACACAAAATATAATAAATTAGTTTCCAGTCCCATTGCATGAAAAGAATTGAATAGCTTTATTTTAAAATCTGTTCTTTAATGATTTAAACATATTCAGAACAAAAAGAGGCAAACCAGAATACATTAACCTAACTACATTAAAAGGTACCATCTTTCATCTAGTATCTACCAAATATGCAGAGAAATAGCCTAAATGATCTCATCCTCATAGAAATAGTCTTGTACTTTTTGACAAACTTATAGAGAAAAATCTTCATGACCTTGAGATAGTTTTTAGATATGACACCAAAAGCATGACTAGAAAAGAGAAAAATATATACCAGGGGAAAATATTTAGAAATCATTTATCTGGTGAAAGACTCATATTAAAAATATTAAAGAACTCTCAAAACTCAAGAGAAAGAAAAAATAAAAACCTAAGTTAAAAATAAATAGGCCAACACAATAGTGAAGGAGAAGAACAAAGTTGGAGCAGTTAACTGACACTATCCGACGTCAAGAACTACTGAAAGGCTACAGTAATAAAGACAGTGTGGTATTGGTCAAGAATATACAGATAGATCAGTGAAATAAAATAGAAAGCTGAGAAATAGACCCACATAAATATAATCAACTGATCTTTGACATAAGGACCAAAGGTGAAGCAATAGAGCCGAGATCATCTCTTCAAAAGATGGTGCTGGAAAACTAGACCTCCGCATGCAAAAGAAAGAAATCTAGACACAGACCTTACACCCTTTATAGAAATTAAGTTAAAATGGATCAGAGACCTAAATGTAAAAGACAAAACTATAAAACTCCTAAGATAGCATAAGAGAAAAATCTAGATAACCTTGGATGTCGCAATGACTTTTTAGATACAACACTAAGGGTGTTATCCATGAAAGAAATACTCGATAAACATTAAAATTAAAAACTTCTGTTCTGTAAAAGACACTATCAAGAGAAACAGAAGACAAGCCAGACTGGAAGAAAATAGTTACAAAAGATGCATCTGATAAAGGATCGTTCTAGGAAACATATGAAGAACTGCTAATGCTCAACAATAAGAAAACAAGAAATCCTATTTAAAAATGGGCCAAAGAGCTTAACAGACAACTCATCAAAGAGGATATGCAGATGACAAAAAAGTGCATCGAAGGATGCTCCACGTCATAGGTGGAGGGAATTGCAAATTAAAAATATCACCTGTACTTCTGACCAACTCCGTGTACATCTGAGGTTCCAACAAACTCTCTTTGGGTTTGATGAATTTGCTAGAGCAGCTCACAGAATTCAGAGAAACCTTTGCTTACTAGATTACTGGTTTACTGTAAAAGGCTATGACTCAGGTGCAGCCAGATGGAAGAAATGCGTAGGGCAAGGTATAGGGAAAGGGGGCGGAGCTCTCCTGCTCACTCCAGGTGCCCCACTCCCCAACACTTTTAGGTGTTCACCAGCCTGGAGCTCTCCAAAACCCCTCCCTTTTGGATTTTTATGGAGGCTTCATTAAATAGGCATGATTGATTAGATCATTGACTTTCAGGGATTGAATTCAACCTTCAGCCTCAATTCCCTCCCCAGAAGCCAGGGAATGGGACTAGAAGTTCCAACCCCCTAATCACATGGTGGGCACCCCTGGGAATCAGCCCCCATCCTTAGATGCTTTCTATATCTCACCTCATCAGCATAACAAAAGACACCTTTATGGTTCTCATCACATAGGAAATTCCAAGGGTTTCGGGTTATCTGTGCCAGAAAAGGGTTTAAAGACCAAATACATGTTTCTTATGATAAATCACAACATCACAGTTTTTTCAGTTTATGAATTTAAATATAATCCTACCACACAATCTAGCAATACCATTCCTAGGTATTTATCCTAGAAAAATTAAAACTTATGCTCACACAGGAATTTGTACACAAATATTTATAGCATCTCTATTAATACTTGTCAAAAACTAAAGACCACCCAAATGTCCTTCAATGGGTGAATGTATGAACAGTGATATAGCCATGAAATGAAATCCTACTCAGTGATAAAAATGCAATAACCTGGATGAATCTCAAGTCAGAGCTGACCCTAGCTAAGTCAGGGATCTATCATGGGGTACACAAAGGTGAGCTGCATTCACTCTGCTAATTTCAACCGTGTCAATGGTGTTCCAGTCAATTCCCTGCTCTCAAGGACAGAGAGCCAGATCATGGTGAGATTCCATCAACAGGTGTCACACTGAGTTTTTGAAACACACGTTTGGCTCCTTCCTCGCTGTCTTCCTCCTGCAGTCTGGTTTCTGTTGCCTTCTGCACCCCCACCGTGCTTCCACCAGATATGACTGCTCATGGGCAAACCCGAATCCTGATCAAAGATCTCTTTTCCCCCCCAAATGTCTTCTAAAGCACTGTGTATAGTAATGACTATAAATCATTGCTTGAAACAAGGATGTCAGCTAATTCCACTACAAATGTAGTAGTAAATTTTGCTTCTAATAGCATTCTTTACTGAGAATATACTTAACACTAAAACATAATTCAGAGCAATTGATCCAAAGAGAGCTCTCTCTGTGATCATGTGGTTCTATTAGGTATAGCATTTTTTAGAATATGGGGAAGAATGAATGGATTTCATATTTTTTATGCAGTTCATCTGAACTACTTGTCACTGAGCTTTGAGTAAGAGTTGGGCAGTGGCAGTGGGGAATTTGAAATCTTATGTTCTAACAAGGATCTGGAGTCTAGATTGACGATGGGGCCAATTACAGAGGCAGCTGTGTGCTTTGAGAAATAGACCAAAACAAAACTGCAGAATTCCACCTCAATAGAGATGAATAATGAGAGATGTGAAGGGCAGAGTCAAGACTCTTTTTAGAAATTAACTGCTGATGCCCCAAAAGTTTTATCAAAATTAGCAAAAAATTCCATGGACTATTAGAGATTGGTACAGGGTGAAATGATTAAGAGATCAAGCTGTGGATTCAGTTAGACCTGAGCTGGACTTCAGTCCCAGATGCTTGTCGACTAAATTAAGGTGTTAGCTGATTACCTTGGCAATGGGTTAATTGCACTATGTCTCTCTTTCTCTCTATGTAAAGTGGCAGTAATAATAGTAACTACCGCCTAGGTTGGTTAAGATTTATTTGAAATATGCACATAGAGTGCTTAGCATTATGCTTTCGACGAAATAAATGCTAAATAAATATGAGCAAGTACCAGTAACATTTTACAAACACACCCATTCAGTCCTGTGATCAAATTACTTTTGGAAATTCTGGAGTAAATTAATTTAAGCAGGCTTCAAAAAATATCTTTCATAACCTTTAAAATATTAACACGCATTGTAAATTTGCAAGAGGGTGGTAGTGTGCAGCATTTCTCAAAACAGTTTGAACACAAACCCTGATTTCTCGAAGTATTCCAAAAGGACTAGTGTGCCAGAGAATCTTCTTTAATGCTCACTTTTGCAGGCTCTAGGAGTTTGCCATAGATTTTTATGATGATAGCCATTTTGATTTAGCAGTTTTGATACAATCATTTTTATGCAAAGGATATTTTAATGAAGTATTGACATAATCACATCAAAATGGCTCATTTTTTTCTGCATTACCAGATAATGTGCACAGCACATACCCCTGACCCTCATCCATTACGATGTCCACTTTCTACTCCATTCATTTCTGTCATTTTAGAATTTCCATGCGCCTGCGTTAATTTTATAAACCAGAAAAATGTGCTATTTCTGATTGGGCTACGTGATCTCGGTTATTTATCCTTAAAACCATCATTTTAAAATTTATTCATGGCATTGTATTCTACCGAAACAACTGAGAAAAAATTTAATCGAGGATTGACTATACAGTTGACAGTCGGATTTAAGGGATCTTTTTATGGACCCGCAATTTCCTCTCCCCTTTCGACTCCAGTGCCGAATATAGATTCAATCAAACAAAATTACTACAATTAGGAAGCGTACAAAAAGCAGATTAATTTGTCGGCTAGATTTTCAAAGAGAAAGCAAAATAAATTCCATTAGTATTCTGAAATTATTATTGGAAAGTAAATAAGTACGACCACCGTAATGCTCATGAAGTAATAATTAGTGAATGTGAGCAGCAAATCGGTCAGGATATCAGAGAATTGTTAGAAACCAAGCAAACATTCTGCTTAAAATGACTGAGGAGTTCTTCTAAATTAAGCTGGTATACTACTCATGTCTTATGCTTATACATAATTTGACTTGGGTGGTGCCTAACGATTATGGCCTCCCTCATCCCATCTCTGACCAAACTCCTCCCTGACTGCTACCCATTGCTCTGAGACGCGTCCTTACGTTTATTATCCCTAACCCACGCTCTTCTTTGTCCCTAACAGCCCACGCTCTTCAAGCCTATGCCAGGTCCCGTAGGGGGGCTCAGCAGTGGGATAAGCCTCAGGGATGAAAATATCAGCTTTATTTCCCGGTTCCTCTGACACCACGTTTCCCTGCTGTTTTCTAATATTTCTCTGACAACTGCTTTTCATATTCCTTTGCCAGCTCATCCTTGACCCGATTTTCAATTGTTGGTGTTTTGTTTTGTTTTTTTAAAGGTTAGTCTTGGGTCCTCGGTTCAAGGACACAAGTATTCAAAGGCATAAGAAAAACAGGGAGAAATTCCGACTGTCACTGCAAGTCCTCATATGCTTTCTGGTCACGTTAAGACATATGGGCCATCTATAGTCCCATATATAATCTATGGGAAATCTAAGTGATATCCATATATGTATGACTCAAAAAAGAACGACAAAACTCCAGGTTATGTTCCCATAGTGACATAGTTTATGTGACATTTTCTAGGTTTATCTTAAGCCATCCTGGAAAGACCAGGTAAATGCCCTAAAAGTATTACCTGGAAAAGGACACTCTCGTTAGTTCTATTAGGGTGCTTGCCTGGAACTCTGTCGTTAGCATATCTACAATGAGATTTGATCTGGTTACATTTCTTCCTTTCCTGATGTATTCCTCAGGAAAGGAAGAGAGTGGATTGCAGGCCTGTGGCTAACTCCCTTCTTAATGTACTTAGCCTTGGTGCCATGATGAGCAAGTTGCTTAAACTCCCTGGGACAGTTCTTACTGTAGCCCCCTGTTGTAGCCACGCCCCTTGATAGCTCTTACTGTAGCCCCGCCCCGTGACAGGAGATCTTGTTGTAGTCCCGCCCCTCGGCGGGAGATTTTACTGTAGCCCCGCCCCCTGACAGGAGACCTTTAGCTCTAGTCTTAAATCTCTCATAGTTATAGCTTAATACATCCAACTGCCTACTTGACAACTTCACTGGGATACTTCCTAGGGGTTTCAAACTCGGGTATAAAACTGCATTCATAAAACTGCATTCCCTCAGCCCTCAACCCCACCACAGATTCTGCTTTTCAAACAATATTAGTTCCGTTAGAACATAATATCGGGGGCGCCTGGGTGGCACAGCGGTTAAGCATCTGCCTTCGTCTGCCTTCGGCTCAGGGCGTGATCCCGGAGTCCTGGGATCGAGCCCCACATCAGGCTCCTCTGCTGTGAGCCTGCTTCTTCCTCTTTCACTCCCCCTGCTTGTGTTCCCCCTCTCTCGCTGGCTGTCTCTCTCTCTGTCAAATAAATAAATAAAATCTTTAAAAAAAAGAAAAGAACATAACATAGCCATGCACTTAATAGCTCTTGAAAGAAACCTCATAATCCTCCCAGACTTCTTTCCCATATATCCTAACCATCTGTAGTTACTGCTCAAATACATCCACTTCTTTTATTCCTTTGCCAAAACCCAATCCAGGCTCCTTTAGTCTCTGACCTGGATGATTTAAAAAGCCTTCCAATTAGCTTCTCCAAATTCATTAACACACTCTACCTTTCCCTTCACTGAAAGCACAAATCCAACCCTCTAATTATCCTACTGAAAGCGATCAGTGGTTACCCATCACTTTTATTTATTTATTTTTCAATTTAAGCTTTTTAAATACTGGTGAAAGGCATTTGTAGTCCATAGAAACCGTACTTAATGTGACTGATAGCAGATGCTTCTTCATATAAATTATCACTTTAATATACATGTCTTATGGTCTATGAGAAAAGAGAAAGACCAATGTATCTGTTTTGCTACATTTTAATAGTAGTTTTAAGGGATTATTTTTTAGGTCTCATCAGCTACATCAAACAAAAGGTACTGAGTACTCCACAGGGTACAGAGTGCTGCCAACACTTTAGAAAATTTACATGACTTGGAGAAAATGTGGTTCCTGCCCCTCGAGGAGCTGACAGTCTGGGGGCTGAGTGAACAACAAAGTAATTTATTCAGGCAAATTCTTCATCCCCTTCAGCTATTGTGGACGGAATCATTTTGAAATTAAACTAATCAAGACATGACACAAGACTAAATTTGGTTGAGAATTCTTTCAGGCTCATAAAGTTTTAACATCCATCTTAAACAGAACTGACTAACAGACAACTTTTAGAACAGAGACCAAACTCCTCAATGTAGATTCACATCCCTCCATCATCTAGACCTGCTTCCCTCAGGAGACTTATCTGTCATTCCCGCTCCTTTCTGAGCCCAGCATTTTCTTGCCATCTATTGAATGATCTGTTTCCTAAACCTATTATGTTTCGTACCTCAAGGTCCTCACACAATCTCTTCCATATTTGGAACACTCTCTGCTCTCCTTGATCCAGGGAAGTCCTCCTCATGCTTGTGAGCTCGGCATGAACATCACTTCCTCAGTGAACATTTCCTTGAGTCCCAAGAGAAATCAGGTAATCCTATTCCGAACCTATCATTTCCCCTCAGAGCCTGCATCATGATGAAAATTAAATAATTTTGTAATTCTTAGTAGGCGCGTTTCTGCAACAAAAGGTATGCTCAATAGAGGGAAAGACTTTGTTAATCCTGTCCAAACTGCATTCTTAGGGGCTACCTCAGTCTTTGGCTCTTGCTAAAATAGTAGCCTCCCCCCCCCCTTTTATAATGCCCCAAATGGAATGGCTTGCTTGTAGTCCTTGTAAAAAATATATTTGAAAAATCACGTCATGGTAGCTGTGCCAAAATGTCATGACTCTAATTGTTTCACACTAGAAAAATATCTCAATATTACATATAGGAAACATATAATTGTTTTGTAATACAGACTCCTGGAAATTTTTCTGGGAAATGTTGGCTTCATGTAACTCAAAGACTTTTTTTTTTTTTTGAGATAAGCACGCACCTCTCTCTCTCTCTCTCTATATATATATATATATATAATATATTCAGCTGCCCCAAATGAGAATTTCTGTTTTAGAAATGTTGGTTTCTAAATTGTATTAGATAGATAGGATGGCAAGTTATCTATTGTGGCTTTTTATAATTTAAGACAGTGAAACTATCATCAGCTTGGGGGATAACAGTTATCCTTCTCTCAGTGTATCAGTAGGTCTTGAATCTTGATTTACCAAATATGATTTCACATCCCTAGAATAAATAATTTTTTAAAAAGAGGAAATGGGTTAAGAAACAAAACTTTTAAAAACCAGTGCCTTAAGCTACGTCAGTATGCAATATTCCCATCAAAAGCTAGTCTAGCCCTTATGGTTTTAGTAAGATTCGTGTTCTGTGTGAGAATCATTGCCTGGGAGCTCATTTTTAGGTTGCAATACTTATTTAATCATCGTTTGCTGTCCAGAGTCAAAGTCTGAATGAAACTCAACAGAGAGACCAATACAAGGTGGAAACGATCTCATTTTGTTCCTAACAGATTTCTCTGTGCAGTATTAATGATAGTCAATACTGATCTATCTGCTTAAATTCCGCCTCTTCCTCAGCAGTGGGCTGTCTCGTGAAACCTAGATTAGCAATTTTTTTGGAAAAGGAAACCAAAATACAATTTAAAAGATATATCCAGAAAACTGCCAGATCCATAATTTAGGAGAAATAGAAAGATGTACCTTTAAAAAATAATAGTCCCTTATCTGAGCCTATTCAAAAGTTCTTTATCAAAAAAGAAGATTTAATTGGCAATATATAAACCCTCTAACCTGAATAGACACTAAACCATCCAGGTGACAAAAATATCTTCACTGGACAATTTTTTTAAATTTGAGATTTATAATCAACTGTGGTATTATTATTCATACCAAATCAAAAAGAAGGTTGGGAACCAATAAAGAAAGTTCTGGTCACATTTTCTTGACTGTAAATCTGAAATACATGTACTTCCCACTTTCCACAATTCACTGGAAGCTAAGAAGCATATTTAGTATTTCATTCAGTCTACTCTTTATAGTCCACAAATTCTAGAGATTGGGTTATTCCACGTATTGGCTCTCTGATTTCCTTACAGAATTGAGTTTTTCCAGATGACGCTCTGATAGAAACAAAACAAAACCTTGTCTGTCTGTTTGGAAAGAGAAAATACTGAACATACTTATTCCACCAGGTGCGTAAAGCAGATAGTCTTCTTTTGCACAAACTGTCTATAAAACGAGGACACTCCAGTTCTTGTTTCTGGAGCAGATGATGCTATTTGTGGTAGGTGGAGACAATGCCTTGGCAGCCAGTAATCTCCATGTACAAACCCAAGTGGTCTCATCATTCAGAGTCCTTGAATAGCATTTTCAGTGTTCTTGAACCAAGAATTTATCCATTTTTCAAAGCCACCAATGTCATCCCCAGATTCATTTTTCTTTGCATCTCCAAGTTTTCAGTTCCCTCTCCTTCCAGAGTGATTTCCCTAGCTGGCCACTGTACGAAGGAGAATTTTTACCTGCCGCTGTGAATTAAATTCAGGGAGGACAGTGAAATACACAACCAATCATTTATCAGACTCATAAAGCCACAGAATCCGCTTAGTTCTCAGAAGAACCTACATTTTTCATTAATAGCAATGCTTGTGGGACAAGGCACCAAAATGATTAATTAAAGTCTTCATTCACTTCACATATGTAGACATTTTCAGGTTCTTATCTTTTTAGGATAGGATTCCTTTTCATTTCTGCTCTTCTCTAACTAAATTGTGTACTTTATGAATACCGTCTATGAGTAACTTGTTTTTGAGAAAAACAAAGGATTTTCGGAGGTTAGGGCTGCTATTTTATGGTATTCAATGTTGTCATTTTCTGACTGTGAATATTGTCAGAAGAAGACAACCAGTTCTTTTAACTAAGCTTCTTACAGTGTCCTATGATTGGAAAAGATCCTGGTCTATTTTCCTTGTATGAAATTACTAAGTTCGTTATTGAAAATTATAGCCAAATATCTTCCATAAATCAGCAACGCCTACCATAGGTGGGTAGTATAATCCAATAGTATGTTTTTATGTATTTAAAACAATCTAAAGAAGTAGACCCCAAAAGTCCACAATATACTAATCCCACTTCTCTGTGGGTTTTCTGGGTATGACAGAGTCTGTTGTAACTCAAGATAAAACAGAATGCCTATTAGCAAAACAATTTGCTTAAACTACAGAGGAAATGGAGGAAATTCACTCCTAAACCATGAGTATGTGGACACTGTGAAACACTACTGTGGACGCTTATTTTTACATGAGCATAATCAATTAATGACTTCTGGTTACTAAGATAGCTTTTATTTGTTTAACTAGTCGTTCTTTAAATGTGGTCCCTGAGCCAATAGCATCAGCAACACCCTGGAATTTCTTAGAAACATCAATTCTTGGGGCCTGCTTTAGTCCTCTAGGACTGCTTTAACAAAATACCATAGATGGGGGGTGCTTAAACAACAGAAATTTATTTTCCCACTGTTCTGGAGGCTGGAGAGTCCATGATCAAAGTGCCCACCGATTTGGTTTCTGGGAAGGGCTCTCTTCCTGGCTTGCAGACAGCCACCTTCTTGCTGTGTCTTCATGTGGTGGGAAGAGAAAGCTGTGGTGTCTCTTCCCCCTTATTATAAGGGCAACAGCCGTGCTGGATGAGGGCTTTATCAACTCTTCATAGGCCCTACGTCCAAATATAGTCCTGTTGGAGGTTATGGCTTCAACATATAGATTTCAAGGGGACACAAACATTTAGTCCATAAGGTCCCAACCCAAATGTAATGAGCCAGAAACTCTGAGTAAATCCTCCCGTGATTCTGATGCACACTAAAATCTGAGTGCTAACACTAAGGGAGTGGTATTCAACCTAGTTAAACCCATTAGAACCACCTAGGGGATTTTAGAAACATGCCAGTGTTTCTAAACCTGGGGCTGACCCTACAACAATAAATTCAAAATATCTCTGGGTAAATCTTGGGCATTGATGTTTTTAAAAGCTCCAAGATAATTCTTATTCGCAAACAGCAAACCACCATTCTCAATTCTAATTACCTTCCCCAAACCTCGTTCTTCCTGAAATTTGCTTTATCCTTCTCTTCCATCCTCCAATAACCCACAAATTATAACCCAATTTCTTCAGCCAAATTCATAAAAACCTATAGAGCATAATCATACAAGGTTTGGAGAAAATTTTATTTTCTACTCTCTACTATAGAATCTAGCCTCATCAATAGGCTTTTTTGTTAAATGTGAAGCTGACTATAGCTAATTAAATCTTGTTTTCTAATTCCTTCTCTATGTAATATAATCCAACAGATTTAGTTTATCTTTGCAAATTATCTCATTAGAAGATAATACATGTTAAAGTATTTCATTATCTTTAGAGGTTTGTGTTTTGTCTTGTTTTCCAAAATATTTTATTTATTTGAGAGAAAGAGAGCGAGAGCACACAGAGGAAGAGGGTGAAAGAGAAGCAGACTCCTTGCTGAGCAGGGAGCCCAACGTGGGGCTCGATCCCAGGACCCTGGGATCATGACCTGAGCTGAAGGCAGACGCTTAACCACCTGAGCCACCCAGGAGCCCCTGTGTTAATGTAAGGTATCATTACTGTTAAATGGAATGTAGGTTCCTAGGAGACAGAGAATATGTTTATTTACCCATGTCTTTTCAATACCTCAAAAGTTCTGGGATGTCCAGAGATCAATTTGTTTACTTTTAATTATTTCATTGATTAATACTGTAAATTAAAGTCAACACAAACAAGAATTTTGATACCTTGACTTTAAACTGAGTTACAATAAAACAGGCATTGGATCATGTATAAAGCATTAACACCCAAGAAAGAAAATTAAAAAGAGAACATTTGTAAAAGCCGATGGCAGGATATCAACAGAGATAGTAATTGGAAGAATAAAAGATCTCTTAGGAAAACATGAAAAAAAATCTGCTTCGAAAATTAGTATTTTCTTGCCTGTGACTCAAAGGAATAAAGATAATGAGGAGGAGAAGGAAAAAGCAGGAGAAATACAATGGTTATAATTAATGCAATCTCTCTATAATCCAGACAACACAAAGTTCTAGCCAAGAATTCCTTTACCAGTTATTTTTAGGCCCAAAAGATGCATGTATGTATATATAATAATATTAATGTTAATATATGAAACATTCAAGTTATATAAAATATCTCTGAACTTTGGAGAGATATATAGATGATAGATATAGATATATCTGTCTATTTCAACAATTGAGACATTAAAATTGATCAGATTTGGGATCAAATTCTATTTCTATCCTTGCCTTTGCTTTTCCATGTGACTTTGGGTAGGTTGACTGACTTCTCTGAAACTGTTTTTTTCTTGTGTAGTTTGCTATGGAGCTTAAATAAGGTCACACACATTAATTGCCTTATAAAATGCCTCACATAATAGACACCAAATAATTTTAGTTCTCTTTCCTCTTTTCCCCTGAAGATATTCGTACCTACATTTAAGTAGAATTATGTTGTTTTTTAGGTATATTGCAATTGATCGGTGAAAGCAAAACTTAGAATGTGGAATTAACATTTTGTTTCATAAGCTTTTGTCCTAAGGACTGATTTTATTCTGTTTTATTTGACTGACTGTTTTTTCACACTTGTCTGAAGAGCAGAGAGATGTGTAAGAATTGAAATAATACTGAACTCAACCTTGTTCACTTACTATTTCAGTAGTCAGAACATCGCTATTTTCACCTGTTATTTATTAGTAAGGAGCTGTGAAAAGCCTGGTCCTCCCTCCCTTCCCAGAACATCGTATTTGAATAAGCAATACAATTCAGAGTAAAACACTCCCTGCTTTATATTTTACCAACAACTCCCTGACTTCCTCAAGAGTATTAGTGCTCTGAAAGAAACAATTTCCATTTACATTAATGTGTACTACACGTTATCTTAAATAATGTGTCATGAAGATCTTCTTGCAGAAAAAACAAACAAACAAAAAAAAACCACAGAAAAACAAAAAGCCCAACCCAGCACTAGGAGAGACTACTTTCCATTATCCAAGTAGAATGACTGGGACTGTAGATGAGAAAATGATTTACATATAAACGGAAGAACCTACCTAGACATACATAGGAAAATTCTGGAGTAATTGTCAAGAGTTTGGTAATATCTGCTTGCTATTTCAGTAGAAATCAAAAACACAACTGACCTTCCCCAACTCTCAACAATAATTTGAGTAAAAACCATGAGGAGCTATATAATGCACTTAAAAAAAATAAAAGTATTTTCAACACATTCTAAATATCTCATTTTCATCAGTCTTAGGTGGCTTTAGGGATATGGTATAATGGAAAGAAACCCAGACTGGAAACATTCAGACTTAGACTGATTATTGGCTCTGTTCTCTAGTTTTGTTTGTTGCATATTTCTAGGTATGACTGACTCATCTATAAAGTGAAGAAAATTGTACTCCATGACCTCCAGCAGCATGTTCAAACTTTAACATTTTGGGATGCAGTAAGATTCATCAAAATTTGCTCATTTTCATGATTTTTATGTGCTCTGGAAATACTTAAATCATTGACCAACATTTTGATGTTTGAAGATATGACAAAGCCTTGAATACCTTCAAGGGTATTCAAAGCTTGCACATATAGTTTGAGGGTTATGAAAACACTCCGAAGATAACAAGGTTATTTAATTTAAAATAAGCATGTGCTTGGATATTACCCACAAAACTGAAAAGGAAATGAAAGTAATGGTCCAATGGCTTGAATTCATTAGGCTCCGCCTGAGGGAGGATTTACACAGGCATCTTATGTGAGAGGATAGGAAAAAAAAAAGTCAACCTCTCCTTTCCCCACTCCTCCTAATTGCCTAACAAAGTGCCGTTGTTTAATGTTTAATAAATTCCTTCAAGTAGATGGCAGAAGCCAAAATATAATTAGCAAGGTCAACAGAGAAAGAAACCCAGAAAGCCCAGTGGAATATGGGAAGAACTACTTAGGAGAAACCAAAAGACTCAAATCTATTAAACATTAGGGATGCCCCTGAACATTTCCCGGGAGATAGAGAAGCATAGGGGTTCCTTCTTAGCCACTTACTTTTTTACTTTAAAATTCTTAAGGGAAGGAGGGAAAAGTGCATTCGCCTGATGCAGAAATGAAAAGGAAAGAGTAATTCTGTATTTTACAAATAGTCCACAAATTGCAAAGGAATTTCTACCAAGACAAAATTTAACTCATCATTCCTTAGGACGGCAGCCAACAGAGCTGAGGGAAAGCAGAGAATCAGAGGAGAAAGGCAGATTGCTCACAAAATTCCAATATTATCCTGAACACAGCCATAGTAGGCTTCTGAGTTAGGAGCACAGAGATTCCACGATTTGTATCTTCGGACTAAAAAATAGTTCACATTCCTGGTCATATCCAGGGCGAGTGGAGCAGAGCACGTGTGGAAGGGAAAGAACAAGTGAGACAAAAAGAGAGAAGTGTGCTGGGGTGACTAACGCCCAGTGATGCAGAAACTAATTCTGTACACTTGGGCTAACGGGGCTAAACAAAGATAACTTTGAAAAGATGTGTAATATTGCTGAAAATTTAGCTAAACAACTCAAAATGCAATTAACAGTCATTTCACCCTCCATGACCAGGTTTTTATCATTATCTGAGATTATATTTTTGGGATAAGGTTAATATTTATAGAAGTATTACTACATTAAAACCTAGCATTTGGGACATTCTATGCCTGATTAATGCATTTTATTCCTCTTCTAACGTCTTTCTTGCCTTCATACCAGGCTAATGTAAAGAATGACCCAGAAAGTTCGAAACCCACTAATCATCTTTGTATCTGCAAAAATGAAAGTAATGTGGGTGTTCCCAGTGATTGAATGTTTAATGATGTATAATTGTTCTCTTCTCACTATCTTCTGAATGTACCTAGGAATTTTTTTCTTAAAAGAAGTGTACAGGTGTTAGAAATCATCTTTCCATCTTGATAGTGACGATAGTGACACACCTCTGTGTCAAAAATTACTGAACCTAAAAAGTGGATTTTATAATGTATGTGTATTTAACCTCATTAAACATGACTTTTTAAATGCCCAGAACTTAAAAAAATAAAAAGTATATAGTAAATCAAAAATATCCATGTGTCAGTCAGAAGAAGTTAAGTGACTTATTTTAAAAATCTATTTTGAATAGGTTATACATATTCATGAAGCAAAATTTAAATGGCGCTTAAGGGTATATGATGAAATCTCTGTCCTAATTTTTTTCAACCCACCCAATTTCTTTCCTTCGAAGACAACTGCCCTTCTAGTTCCATGAATAGTCTTTTAGAGAAAGTATTCTCTACATATAACAACCATATGTGTGTTTCATATACACAATGGGATCCCATTCTACACCTTGATTTTGGTACTTAATATATTTTGGAGATGATTCCATATCATCATACATAAAGCTGACTCATCTTTTTGATGGCTGTTCAGTTTTAACAATGTACTATTATAAAAGCATCTCTATTCAGTCCCTTTTATATTATCATTTAATATTGTTTCGATCTTTTGCTACTAGAAATAATTCCAAAATGAATATACTTCCAGATGCGTGTATATAGGTAGAATAAAGTCCTAGACGTGAAACAGTGGGTCAATAACTATGTGCATATTTAATTTAATACCCATATATCCATATTCTTGTCAATAACAGAATGTCATCAGCATCACATTTTTTTGCCAATCTGATATGTGAAGATGCCATAGCATTATAGTCATAATTTCTATTTCTCTTGACGTGAGAAAAAATGAGCATATTTTCATATTTTAAAAAACTTTTGGTTTGGGGGTGGTAATTAAATCAAAGTTTATAGCAATTCATTAAGCCGTGTGTACACTCATGCTTTAATCATTTGTTTGTAATTAGTATTTTTCATAAACTGTACTTCCTAGCCTCACTCTCATCTTGGGTTATGGGTGAAATTTAGATTCGCCCATCAAATGCATTTGCATAGGGTTGCTTGAAGACAGAAATTAGATGTCATATTTCTTCTGCTGCTGCTTCTGCTTTTTCTGCTGCCAAATATGGTTACAGAGGCACTGGAATTTTCTGTGGCAGCCTTAGAAAAGGTCCCAGAAACCAGCCATATGCTTCAGAGGCAGGAAACAGGGAGTCCCTTTTTGGCCAATACCTCTTGCAGTCGTAGCATGATTCTGCAGCAGATAATTGTAATGCCACCAATCTCTTGCTGAAATGTTTTCCATTTTCACCTACTGAACACTATATAGTATTCTTATAGATCCTGGGATGATATCTTTTCTAATATATATATTTTTCGATCTATGAATAAGGTGCGTTATCCTTGGGCAAGCCATCTTCAGGGATCTTGTGCTAGGGGCAAGAAAAAGAGAGCAGGTTCTGAGGAATTTTCCCTAGTTCTGACTGCAGTTTCTCCCAGCCCAGGGTTCTATATTATGTGTGTTATCTCTTCTAGTCTCTTTCTCCCAACAAACAGCTATTTTTCTCATTCACCTTGCCTCACTGACAGACTGCTTCCCACAAATATTGCACATCTTCATGTTTCCCCATCCAGCACTTCCTCCCCTGCTATTCTCGTTAGCCAACGGTATCCAGAAAAGTTTCCATGGCCAGCTTACATGTATCCACTGCTCCAAAGGAAGGCTTGTTCATATCAGTTCAGAGTCAGTCAGTTACATTGGAGAGCTGCGGGAGGCTGCTTGGGAGCCACAACTGTTGGCATCTCTTCTGACCTCTCCTAGTTTCATTGACAACGTTGTTTATTATTCCTGAGAGCACAGACAAGTCCCACTTGACTCTGCCATCTTACTAACCCCAGTTTATTAACTTGCAATAGTGTAAAGTCTTTGCCTCATAAACACATCAAGGAATAGAAGTAAATTTGGTTTATAAGAGTAGTTTGGGTTAGAAAAGGGATTCCAGATGACATAGTTTGAGCTTCAGAATTAGTAGAATGTGACTATAAAACACAGAGGGATTTGAGGCTGCTGAGAACAGCCTTGTCGGGTTTATTCTGTCAAATTAAGTCTGTTTTTTTTTTTTTTTTCCCAACAAACATTCCTTGGGGGTCCAGTACACACAAAAGTTCATGGTGATGATAATCACGGGATTGTTGTCCTGTTTTTTATTCCCTTGTCCCCCCTCCTCTTTTTTAATCCATATTTGGTTTCCAACAACACTCTAATTGCATAGAAATCACTTATTAAAAAAATATACATGCCTAAGTTTTACTCCAGACCCAATGGGTAAAAATCATTAGGAGTGTGGCCTTGGCAAAATATTTTAATAAACTACTATGGTGATTCTGATACCCAGCCAATTTTGAGAACCACTGTCCTCAATCACAGAATCTGGAACGACAAAAAAAAAAAAAAAAAAATCAAGTCCAACCTAAGTCCTTCAAATTATTTCCATTTTCTACCATCAATAAGTCATAGCAGTTAAACTTTTGAAGGCCAACTGCAATAATTTCTCTCCAGATTCTTAACCGTGAATATAATTAATAAGGTTAAACTGAAGTTAATCTGTCCTCATAAGAACATTTTAGGCCCAGACAAATTCTATTTTATCTACTTTAAAAGATATACCTCTTTGGAATACTGTTTAACATCTGCTTTCAGCAGAGTGACAAATTCAGATGACGGGGTCCATCAAAAGAGAGACAAACTTGTCACTCATCAAAGAGTGCACTTAGTTACAGAAAGAAAATAAAGCTATTCAGAGAAGAAAAGAAATTGGGAATGTCTACAATGAATTCAAGCGCCAAGCCATTATTTTGACAGCATGTAGAAGAAAACACCTAAACATATGCATTTACCGGAGCTCCTCCTCCCCCCCAAAAGCACTAGCTGTTTGTGTGTTTTGTGATTCACAATGCAATGAGGGTGTTTCAGACTCTGTCATTCAACTAGAATTCGTTGCTGTTATGCACGAAGAACTATGACGTGTCTTATGTTGTTTCATCCAACCCTTACAACAATCCCATGATTTAAGTGTCCTCTCCATTCTACAGATGAGGAAATGAGGGATCCGTGGTGTTAAGTTACTTATCCAAAGAGACACTGCTAAGGGTCAAAGGGTTACTCCCATACAATTATTTTGGTGCTTTTTATGCTACAACAAAATTGCCTCTTTCGCTATGCATGTTAGCCTCTCGTAGGCTGCGCGCTTCTACAATTTGCCCTTCATTCGTATTTTCTCCAGCATTTTCACATCTCCTATTCCTTCTTTGATGCATCTTTTCATAACTGGCCATTCTCACTTCACCTTATTCCCAACCACCAAATACATGAAACATCCTTGGGATCTTCGAGTCCTCCGAGGAACGTGTGAGGAGAGACCAGGCTGGTTTGGAGAATCTTAAGAAAATAAATCAGCTTCACGATGCCTGCTGGTATAATGAAAACGGAACGTGATGTTCAAAGTCAGTTTGGAAATGTAAACATGCACAAAATTTACGTAACGGTTAAGAGCCACTTTCTCATTCTACAGCGTAATCCAGAATGTACCTGCCTTCTAATTATTGTGAAAACTACACACCGTAATAAATAAGATCAGTTCAGGAGAGATAGGAAAAAGGAGATTATGAATGGTAACACAGGTGTCAAGATGAAAAGTCTTTCCCTCAAAGGCCACATTCAGAGATCTTGTTTATTTATTTTCTTACAAGCTCATTTCTTTTCTTTGTGACAAAAAGTACAGATTCATTAACATTGGAGGGAGAAACCTTACCTGGATGCAGGTATTTTTGAAATATAAGTCACCACACTCTGTCCCCTCCATTGTGTAACAACCACGAAGAGAACATAGCCTTAAGAATTGTGTGCAGTTGGCTTCCATTTTGAGTGGTTAGTTGGTATAGTGGAGCTGTGTGATAATTACATATTTTGACTATGACCTGCATAATGCATAAGAATCCAAAATTAATTATATAGAAAAGAAGAATATTAAATGTCTTCATTAATTCATCAACAATTAAACAAAAATGAGATAGATATTAAGATCAAAATGAGTTTGAGGTCTACATTATGAAATGTTTCCCAGTGCTATTTTTTTTTTTCAATTATATCTGTGCATCATTCCTTTTAAGAAGACAAAGAAAGAGGGACACTTGGGTGGCTCAGTTGGTTAAGCTCCAACTCTTGATTTGGCTCAGCTCATGATCTCAGTGTCATGGCCTCATGCCCTGTGTCAGGCTCTGCGCTCAGCAGGGAGTCTCCTTGAGATTCTCTCTTCCTCTCCTTCTGCTCCTCCCCCACTCACGTGCACACTTGCTCACTCTCTCTAAGTAAATAATCTTTAAAAAAAAATACAAAGGAGGAATATGAACCTTACTTTTAGATAAAACAGAATGCAAATCCTGAGTCTATGATCTTGACAACTATTTTAAATCTGTTTCCTCAAAAGAGAAGTTAGGATTATTTTAACACTTACATTACAAAGTGTTAATAAAGGTTGAATTAAATAAACCAGGATCCACCTGATGGGTGTAAGAGCAAATGTTAGCTGTTGTCCTTTTTTAACTACACTTTGGGAAGATGAAGGGCTTTAAGTCTCATGCCCATCTCTATTTAGAACAGAATGACTTTTCATGTCTTGTTTATGCTGACTATAGCCCAGAGAAACAGAGTACCAACAGCAGTCAGATAAATAGGCCTCCTCTTCCTCTACAAAGAGGCTAAACACTACTTTGAACTATTTTTCCTTTTGGTAATTTGAACCCAAGAGTCAAAAATTAAGTCAAACATGTCAGAAATACTCTATTGTTTACTTTTGCTTTTTCTGTGCCATTTGAACGATGGAAACAGGCATTTTATACGTTATCAAAGTGGCACCTCATACTTGCTCACATTACTGATTTAAGAAATAAGAATTCTTGAAAGGAAATCAATTTCGAGCGTGGAGCAATGCTAAATCTTGCCACAAAACAACAAATCTTTGGCTAGACATTTTACAGATCTTCTAGAGCATTAATTTCTATCATACTGTATACGGCGATTTGACACCTTCATTTAGCACCAACCCTCAAAGCAAGACTTTATTTAAGATGCAGCAGGGGGGCACCTGGGTGGCTCAGTCGTTAAGCGTCTGCCTTCGGCTCAGGGCGTGATCCCACGTTCTGGGACTGAGCCCCACATCAGGCTCCTCTGCTGGGAGCCTGCTTCTTCCTCTCCCACTCCCCCTGCTTGTGTTCCCTCTCTCGCTGGCTGTCTCTCTCTCTGTCAAATAAATAAATAAAATCTTAAAAAAAAAATAAGATGCAGCAGAAAGCAGTAACAATTAGTTAACAGATACGTTTGAATTTAATACTTATCAGGCTTATTTCTTAGAAACATGGTAGGAGAGCCTAAGCTTACGTACACCTGTAGAGACTGTAAGATTGAGTTTCCTCTTACCATGTTATTTCTTCTACCACCCACTCTGCTGTTAGCACTGCATTTCACTGAATATTGCTGTATCCATCCCCCATAATACCCAGTCCTCAGCAGCCCTACCATTCTCGATACTATCTCAATCTTAAGACTACCTCATTACTCTCATTATTTAATACTAGGTTGATATTATCTATATTATCACTACCATTTCCACTGCCTGTCTTTACTCTCTTTTTTCCTGCCTCCTTCAGAATTCCTTTGCCTTTGACATGTCTTACAGAATTACATAATAACCATGGTATCCATTTCTTGCTACCTCGTGAATACCCCCCATTATTTTTCTTAATTTCTGGAGCCTGGCTTAGATTTCATGTTTCATCCCTCGAGTAACTTAGTTCATCTGTACCTAAGAGAAGATTTCACAGTGGAGTTATTTGCATGGTGCATTATTGATGCTTTAAAAGTGATGTAGATTTTCATCCATTTTAGGTTTCAGTTGAATGCATGCCTTAGCATGAGGTTGGCAGTGAGAAGGAAAATGCTTTTGTAACAATCAGGTTCTCCCTGGTTAGAAATCCAGGTGTTTGTTTTCTACGTTTTTATAGTTACCTGATGCAATGGGGGGGAAGTTGAATCTGTCATCATGTTCACAAAGAGATTACCCATGGCTGAGATTTCAGTCAATTATATGAAAGCTTCTCCTCATCTGTGAGAGTGGAACCGTAATAGGCTTTTAGGGTTCTTCCTTCCCTATCATTATATGGTCCTCTTTTATAACCAACAGAAACTCAGTGTATTTCAAATGATTCTGAATCTAAATCCTGTTTTCACTTACTCAAAGACTTTCCTCTTTTGAAATCTGGAAGACTTATCTTACCAAGGATTTGGTAACTTCAGGAATTCTATGTTGGGATTTTAGCCACTTTAGGAAGTGGCTACTGATAAAAATCTAATGATTTTGTTGGAGTTTGGGGTTTCTTTTCTTTCTTTTTTTTTTTTTTTTGCTTATAGGGTCTGCCTAATGAAGACAATACACACAAAGTCAAAAGGGGGTATTTAAGTCAGCTTTCAAACACTCTGTGGCAAACCTAGGTTGCAGAATGTATCTTGGATCCGAAGTCATCTTGTTGGCCTGCATATCACTGAGTTGAAAACAAAGATGCACAGAACAATGGCTAGTCTCAATCACAGGGAGAGAAGAGTAGAAGATACCCCCATCCCACTTCATTTCTCTCATTTCCAGGAGACCTGGTTCACTCAGGTCAGGTGGATGCCTGGCATTTGGAAGTCCAGTTCCCTTGAGGGGAAATAACCCACTCGTCATTAAGATTATGGATCAAAGAGATAATTTCCCCTAGCAGAGGAAATAAATAGGCTATGAGTTAATGTTGACTTTTTAAAAAATATCCTTTGAGAGTAGAGTAGTACCCAATACAAACACCTTTAGGAAAGGGAGCAGGTGTCTCTTGTGTGTGTGGTCTCTCCTCCATGAGTATGTGGGAATAGTCATGCCCCACAGAACTCACGGGCATACAACCCTGGTACCGCTTCAGGTAGTCCTGTGAGAAGACTGTAAAAACTGAGACGATGTTCACTGTCTGTGAGTCAGACATCCTTCAAAGAAATTTTTAAATCCTTTTAAAAACCTTATCTGAATCAAGTTTCCTGGTACTTATATGATCTTGAAGATAAAAATGTCTGTCTTTTCACTCTGATTCAGTAAATTCCACCAACGTAAATATTCTAGATGAAGCTGAAAGATAGTATTATTTCAATCATGTTTAGAATACTGAGAACAAGAGCTTGCTCTTCCTTCCCTATGGCCCTCTTATAACCAACAGGACTCTGTATGTTTTCAATGACTTTGAATCTAAATACAGTTTTCACTCGTGAAAAGACTTTCCTTCCCCCTCTCTCTTTATGATATGGCTTCCTAGATCATCACAGAAGCAAGTGTGAAAGAGAATGAACACTATACGTGAGAGGCTACCGGGGCCAGACCTGGACATGGCACTTACAACCTCCCTCATATTTTATTACCAGAAGTCAGTTGTATAGCTGTAAGGAAGGCTCAGAAATATAGTCTGTGTGTCAAGGGAAAAAGATAATAGGTTTGCTTAGAGATAACCTATCTCTGTTATAAAATATCAGAAATAGAAGGATAAGTCGTAACTGACTTAGAAGACAAAAGGAAGCAGATACCTAAGCCTGGCAGAAGGAAAGGGAGAAAACAAGACAGAGGAAAGACTAAAGTGAGTTAAACTGCAGAACTGCAGAAAGCCTCAGAAATTGGAGACACCAAGAACATCTGAAACATAATTTGTGGCAGGTCTGAAGAGAGATCGGTATGTTTGCATACATAGAAATTAGAACCCCCAAATACCTTACTCCATTCTCCCTGCCAAGTGACTACCCACCCTCAACACCAGAAAAATAACAGAGTTTATTTCATGGAGCTGGTTCTACAACTGAGATAGAAAAGAGGTACCATATTGGAAATAATGTACTGTTTGAAAGTCATTGTACATAATGCTGAGGACTAATTTAGCCCCTTTGCCTTCATTAAGTTCCAAAAACCACTAGCAGCTAGGAAATATGTCCACCTCCAGAGCAGCTCTATGGGTATTACTTCTGGGCATAGGCTCCACATTAAGTGCCTGTAGATATTCAATTATGAGAGGACATTAAAAATGTCAATTTCTGGGGCACCTGGGTGGCTCAGTCAGTTAAGTGTTTGCTTTCAGCTTGGGTCATGATCTCAGGGTCCTGCGATCGAGCCCCGTATTGGACTCCATGCTTAGTGGGGAGTCTGCTTCTTCCTCTACCCCTCACCCCACTGGTTCTCTCTGTCTCAAATAAATAAAATCTTTTAAAAAAATGACCATTTCTTATATAACCACTCTCTAGATAAGATTTGTTCACATGATGGTTGCTCTCATTCCAAATCTCCAATCATCTTTAATATGTTCTTCTCTGAACTATATACCATCAGCCAAGGATCAATACAGATCGGAGGTAACCCCCCTCATGTGAAAGATACAGAACAAAACTAGCAGTGGAACAAATGACCTTGGAAGAAAGACATTACAGAGTGCAGAACAAACATTTTAAAAACACTCTAGAATATCTTAGAGAAAATAGAGTAAGCATTGAAAGAACCTAAAAAGGAACTCTCCGAGGACGGGAGGAACTTTGTAAAAGTTAAAAAGTTGGTGGGAGAAATAGTATAATGAGAGAAAGGACAGGTGCCAAACAAGCTGATCAATGATGAATGCTCAGCATCACTTCCTCACTCTGTGGGGTATTTTTGTTTGTTTGTTTGTTTGCATTTTAGATTGGCATAATTTATTACTTTGTTTCAATGATTTTTAGCAGCTGTATTTAACTGAGACTTGGGAGATCTGGGATTTTTTAAAAGTCTATTCTCAATTTTTCTTTACATTTGTTATATAATGATTTAAATAATTTTACTTTTTTAAAAATTTATTTGGAGAGAGCACGCGCATGAGCACGCGTGTGCACACACACACACATGCGAGCAGGGGGAGGGGCAGAGGGAGAGACTCTCAAGCAGGCTCCCTGCTGAGCGTGGAGCCAGACTCCAGGTTCCATCCCATGATCCTGAGATCATGACCCAAGGTCATGACTAAGAGTTAGTGGCTCAACTGACTGAGCCACCCAGGCACCCTTAAGTAATTCTACTTTTTCATTTTAGTTCATGTTTATTATTTATTTTACATTGCTCTTTTTAAAAATTTCTTCTGGTTTGACCAAGTTGCTACGTATTATTCCTTTTCCTGTTGGGAGTATGCAAGTCCTATCACACTTTTCCCTCCATTAATGGCTACCTTCAGTCTTCCTGCTCACTCTTCATTCACCAGACTTTGTTCTTCATTACATTTAAAAATAGGAAAACTAGGACACCCTGGGGTCCTCAGTCAGTTAAGTGTCTGCCTTTCCCCCAGGTCATGATCCCAAGGGCCTGGGATTGAGTACCGCATCAGGCTCTTTGCTCAGTGTAGAGCCTGCTTCTCCCTCTGCCTGCCACTCTCCCTGCTTGTGCTCTCTGGCTCTCTCTGGTTTTAACCTCAAGCCCACACATCCAGCTCTGCAAAAGGTCCTGAGTAGGTTACTGGAACAGTTACTAAAGAATTGGGCCATGTGTCAAAGTGAAACCACTTCTATTAAGACTTTCATTTTCTTCCCCCTCCCTCCATTACTCATTTTAGGTATATTCCTATCTCCTTCCCTATATTTTCTCTTCGCTCTGACCCTGAGTTGCGAGGTGGTATAGTCCAAAGAGTGTGGGCTTAACAGCTGGGAATAAGAGGGTTTATGTTGTGTTGTTACCACTTACTGAATGGGCAAATATTGTCAATAACATAATTCCTTAAACCTCAGTTTTTTCATATGAACAACAAAATTGACAATGCGTATTTCACACGATTAAGAGAATTAAATGATACAAAGTATGTCATCCTTTCTAACACAGAGGCTTGCAGAAAGCAAGAAATCAACAACATGAGGCTTGTTTTTTCTTTCTCCCTGATAAGACGTGTGAAATTGTGTCACGGTCTATTGAAAGGGAGACCCAATGTCATCTATACACATTGACAACAAATTGACCCGTTGAGGGGAAACATTTCTGCCATTTAACCAATTTCTTGCCATAAGAAAAAATAAACAGCTTTGACTGATTATTTTACCAATTGAATTGCTCATTCTGTTGCCATTGTCAACCTGTAATCTAAACTAATTAGTAGCTAA
The DNA here is from genome assembly GCF_017311325.1 of Ursus maritimus. Lineage (NCBI taxonomy): Eukaryota > Metazoa > Chordata > Mammalia > Carnivora > Ursidae > Ursus > Ursus maritimus. Next base: position 27,029,664 of record NW_024424897.1, on the reverse strand, counting down.
ATGAACTCAGTCTCTCTTCCTTTTTGATATATTTATGGTTAAAATACCCAATAAAAACTATAAACATAAAAACCTCTATGTTGGTTCAGAGAAGATGTTATTATTTGATTTCCGAGGGCAAGTCCATAGTTGTCTTTATGCATATGTTAACTTCTCACACAGCATGACTTTCTCTTGCATACAAGGAGAACAGAACGAATTACACTCCTTTTATTTGTGAATAATATTAAATTAGTAAGCATTATCTTTATGAATTACATGTCTAACAAACAAAGCTTTTCTTGGCCATCTAAGGGACAGAAGCATAGTCAGTGAATAAGACAGTATTCCTGCTTTCATCTTCAATGAATGGAGTGCTGTTATTCATAGCATTTTGTCCTATACACTCTGCCATAGAACAAATTGCTAGAATATTGAAGAAAGCCAAAATGCAATTTTATTTCACTTTCTAATGCTTGTTTGAGAAACTCATTAAAGAAGACTGCAAGGTCATCAGTTCAAGCTCACAGATCACACGGGAGGCAGGATCTGGTCATTCCAGAAACCACTGCTCCTTTCTACACTCAATAATCACTCGCATTGAAATCAGAAAGAGGAATTCCCTTTCTGCAGCTAAATATATTGTCAGAAATCACACGTGTCAGGCAGAATCTGAGGGTTTTAGCCGAAATGCAGAGTCCAGAAAGAACTTGGAGAGGTGGACTACATTCTCCTCCCAACTGCCAAGTGACCTGAGTGGGAGTGAATCTTGGAACTCAGCTTAAGTAAGATCACAACCTCTAATTATAAATAATAGATACAGCTGGCAAACTGAAACATCCAATTTTAATTAGATTCTTTGCAGCTATATGTCTTTGATGTGGTTTTGTTCAATAAATCACAACAGCCCTGTGTTTTTGTTGTTATTTTCCCATCTTCTGGTGCGTGGGTTAAGCTTATATAACATATTTGATTGATAGCACGGGTTGGGGGTAGGGGAGGGATATCAACCAAAGAGGTTTTTTGCTAGTTCTACCAGTGAGTTTAGGAAATTGATATATTCATTCTGAGGCTCAGTTTCCTCTGTATTAAGCTGTTGTAAAAGTAGCCTTCCCTGTGCCCACTTTTTAGCAAAAAGTTCTGACCATGATTTCCTTCTTTATAACTGGGAAATGGGGTCTTTACTGAAAAACAGAACATTAAAATAATTTAGGTTTCTAAAACCAGAATAGAATGTCAATGACCTATTATTTCAGGATGATCAGATTATCTTTAAAAAATTTCTTCATCTATTCATTAGTTATTTAATATGTCTTTTTTGGACATCTACTCTGTGCATGACATCAGGCTGAGTCCAGGGATTATGAGCCAAATTGATTGTATCCTGCTTTCATGGAGCTTATGACCCAATTGGAAAGACAGAAAATTAAACAAGCAATCAAAGTTTCACCCACGGCATCACATTAACAATTCAGGATGTCATGGAATTACCTAGTTGGGAGACAGGGGTCCACAATGCAATGAGGCAAAGACAGATGAGAAATTTTTTAAATTGCATGTATTTAGCCATGAGTACTTACTGATAACTTTCACAGGGTAACTTCATAGGAAAACTTCAATAGAGTAATGAGTGTTAGAATAGTTGGAAAAAATAATTTAAAAGTGAGGAAACAGAAAAGTGTCTAGTCATGTCTTCTGCTCATTTCTTAACTGGATTACTTGTTTTTTGGCTGTTGAGTTTGATAAGTTCTTTATAGATTTTGGATACTAACCCTTTATCTGATACATCATTTGCAAATATCTTCTCCCATTCCATCAGTTGCCTTTTAGTTTTGTTGATTATTTCCTTCACAGTGCAGGAGCTGTTTATCTTGATAAGCTCCTAATAGTTCATTTTTGCTTTTGTTTCCTTTGCCTCCAGAGACATGCCTAGTAAGAAGTTGCTGTAGCCAAGGTCAAAGAGTTTGCTGCCTGAAAACTCTAGGATATTGATGGTTTCCTGTCTTACATTTAGGTCTCTCATCCATTTTGAATTTATTTTTGTGCATGGTGTAAGAAAGTGGTCCAGTTTTATTCTTCTGCATGTCGCTGTCCAGTTTTCCCAGCACCACTTGGTAAGAGACTGTCTTTTTTTTCCCATTGGATATTCTTTCCTGGTTTGTTGAAAATTAGCTGAAACAAAAATAAACACAAATATTTTTAAAGGTTTAGGTCTAAATGGAGGAAAGAAAAATGAGGTGCTAACTAAAGGGGGTAGCAGAGAATGTTTTGAGTCTGTGATCTTTTGTAAAACACTCTTGAGAAGGAAGAACAAGAACATGGTTAAAATTTTTCAAGTATTCTACACGTTAGTATTACATACCTAGTGAATGTTCGTGTTAGAAAATGTAAGCCTGCACAAAAGAATTACTTGTAAAAGTCATCTACAGTCCTCCCACTTAGATCTAAGTGCCGGTAACATTTTGTTGTCTAATCTTGCCGTTTTAAATACATATATACATTAGTAAACATATATACACATATGCATGATTAATTTTCATTAACATGAGTTTATATCATACATATGGTGGTACAACATATTTTTAATGAAAACGTATGCTGAAAATCTCTCCACTCAATAAATGTGTATTTTCTTTAAAACTATATCCTCTTTTCTAATATAGTTATCACAATCTATTTTATTATTCTATTAAATAATTAGGATAATTTTAATCATCAAACAATGCAGCTGTGGAGTGCATACTTGTGGTCCCACTGAGATAATTACACACTTGTCCAATTTTTCTTCAGGGCAAATCCCTACAAGTATGATGGGTTTTACACTAACATTTTGCACAGAATTTGAACACTTATTCTAAGGCTGCCACAGAGATGTACACTGGAAAACCATCACATAGTAGCGAATCCCAGATCCTGGCTGATTTAGAGCCAACCATGTTTGGGGAGGTGAATGGGGCCCCACTGAATACAGACCAGAAAACTGTATTTAGGCACTTGGAAGGTTACAGCAGTTCTGTCCAGTAGAGCTGCCCTGGCAGAAGAGAAAAAGCCAAACCGCTAATTAAACAAGGTGCAGCAGAGAGAAGACTGTAAGAGGAAGAGATTAGTCAGTGAACTTGGCATTGACATTTGTGAAATGAGGAAAACTAGAGTCTCCTGCATGAGAAGCATTGGTTGGTGGTTTAAGATTTGTTTCTGAACTAGAAGCCTGACAGGTAGGCGACAGTCTACCAGGTTACATTTTAGGACTGTTGGCTGGGAAAAAAGCTGCACGATTGACCACCATGCTGCTTAAACTGAAACCGAGAAGGGGTGGAGGGAAACAATGTAACAAAAATAGAATACATGTTTCTGAATTACCAGCATCACTTCCTAGTGTTTCATGGTAGACAATTATCATGAGTTTGGCGTCTCTTCCACAGAAGGACATAACTAGCAAAGGATGTTTTCTAGCAGCCATCCTAGAATACCTAAAGTATATACACAAAGTAAGAAAGTAATTTAATCAAAACAACAACAGTAGGCGTGCAGGATGAAATTATTTTATATTTGATAGTATCCATTTATTTTAATTGTTGTAACCAATTAAAATACGTTAAAAATAAAGAGGCCATCCTGTTTTGCAAATGCATTTCCGAAATACATTAATTCAGAACAGAAGCAGAGATAGCAAAGTACAAAGTATTATACAGCCGGTGTTTTGGAAGTCAGCATTCAAAAATGATAGTAACACATAAAAGGTTTAAATGGGCTGTAAAATATCACGGAGTATAATTACTTATACATAAAGTATCACGCAGTATGATACCACCTCATCTTTGCTTATAATTGTTATAAAGCCATTTACCTATGAAAACTGCATCCATGTTGTGTGGATTTTTAAAAATTTATGGGACTGGGAGATAGTCTGAGAGTTCTGATGTTATATGCTGTCAGACTGCTTTACTCTCTATTTGGCCAAGAAGAGAACAGGCTAGTATTTTGTGTTTTGTGTTGAATTTTTAAAAACTTACATTTAATTTTTTTCCCACCTACCAATGCAGAAGAAAAATGCCACAATAGTGTGATTACTTGAATCTTTGTAAAAACGGCAGGACAGGGGCGCCTGGGCGGCTCAGTCGGTTGAGCATCCAACTCTTGGTTTTGGCTCAGGCCATGATCTTTGGGTTGTAAGACAGCCCCACGTTGGGCTCCATGCTCAGTGGGGAGTCCGCTTGAGATTCTCTCTCTCTCCCTCTGCCCCTCACTCCGCTCTCTCTCTACAGTAGATAAATAAATCTTTAAAAGAATACTTTCAGATAATATTTATTATAATCATAACATAAACACTCCTTAGATTAGAATCCGTAACTTTTCATTTGTATAACGTGTGGGTTTAAGAACTTGACAAAGATCAAAGAAACAGTGTAAAAGAACTAGTTTTACATTTTTTAATAAGATTTTATTTATTTATTCGACAGAGAGAGACAGCCAGCGAGAGAGGGAACACAAGCAGGGGGAGTGGGAGAGGGAGAAGCAGGCTCACAGCAGAAGAGCCTGATGTGGGGCTCGATCCCGTAACGCCGGGACCACGCCCTGAGCCGAAGGCAGACGCTTAACCGCTGTGCCACCCAGGCGCCCCTAGTTTTACATTTTTTATTGTATAGTTTTTTTTTAATGACTGTCATCGTATAGAGTTCTTTTCCAGTCTGTTCACGTCTTTTCTATAGATAATTAAAATTCTCATTACATAGCGTGTCTTTTTCATTACCTACATTTTAGCAGGTAAGGCCTAGCAATTCTTTTATACTCTGCTTTGAATTTTAAAAAATTATCGGCAGGTTTATTGCAAATTAAATAAATAGAAATTTAGCTTTTGATCTAATTATGATGGTCTCGACACATGCATTTAATTAGTGTTTCTCTTCTTAAATGGTACTTCTAAATTTTAATTGTGGTAACATCACTCAACAAGAGATTTGCCCTCTTAAAATTGTTTTTAAGTATACACTAAATTATTGGCTACAGATGTAATGTTGTACAGCAATCTAGAGCTTATTCATCTTACTTTTCTGAAACTTTATACCTGTTGATTAGGAACTCCTTATTTTTCCCCTAATCCTAAGCGCCTGGCAACCATCATCCCACTCTTTGATTCTCTGAATGGGACTATTTTAGATTCTTCATAAAAGTGGAACATGAAGCATTTGTCTTTCTGTGACTGGCTTATTTCACTTAACAGAATGTCTTCAAGTTTCATTCATTTTGTTGCATATTGCAGAACTGGTTCTTTTTTCAACCCGAATAGTATTTCACTGTATGTATATACCACATTTTCTTCATCTATTCATCTGCCTTTTATGTGTTTTTACATCTTGGCTGATGTGAATCATGCTGCAATAAACGTAAGAGTGTCACATCTCTTCAAGATCCTGATTTCAATTTTTTTTTAAGTTTTATTTTTAATTTTTTTAGTAATCCCTACACCCAACATAGGGCTTGAACTCACAACCCCAAGATCAAGAGTCACATGCTCTTCCAAATAAGCCAGCCAGGCACCCCGACTTCAATTCTTTTAGATAAATATGCAGAAATGAAATTTCTGAATCCTATTTTGGTTCTATTTTTAACTTTGCAAGGAACCTTCATTTTGTTTTCCAGAGTAGCTGCATGATTTTGCATTCTCATCAACACTGAGCAAGGGTTCCAATTTCTTCATATACCTACCAATACTTGTCTTTTGCTTCTTTGATAATAGCCATCCTGAGGGCAGCTGGGTGGCTCACTTGGTTAAGCCTCCCACTCTTGGTTTCAGCTCAGGTTGTGATCTCAGGGTCATGAGATTGAGCTCCACATTGGGCTCTATGCTCAGCATGGGGTCCGCTTGGGATTCTCTCTCCCTTTCCCTCTGCCCCCCCGCTTGTGTGCGCACTCTCTCAAATACATAAAGCTTTTTAAAAAAATAGCCATCCTGACAGCTGTGAGGTGATTTTCTGATTTTGATTTGCATTTCCCTGATGATAGTGATGTTTAGCATTTTTCAAAAATTTATCTGTTTGCTACTCGTGTGTTTTCTTTGGAGAAATGTCTCTCCAAGTTCTTAGCCCATTTTTAAATTGGTTTATTAGTTTTTGTTATTTTTATTTTTTAGATTTAGTTTTGGCTACTGAGTTGCAAGAATTCCTTGTATATTTTGGAGATTTGCCTCTTATCAAATACACGGTATGAAATATTTTCTCCTATTTTGTAGGTTGCCTTTTCACTCTGGTGATTGATTCCTTGGGCTGTGCTGAAGCTTTTTAGTCTGATGTAGTCCCAGTTGTTGCTGTTGCTGTTTTTAAGATTTTATTTATTTATTTGAGAGAGAGAGAGAGAGAGAGAGAGAGAGAGAACAAGTAGGGTGAGGGGCAGAGGGAGACGCAGACTCCTCACTGAGCAGGGAGCCTGACGTGGGGCTCGACCTGGGACTCCAGCATCATGACCTGAGCCAAAGGCAGACCCTTAACGACTGAGCCACCCAGGCGCCCCTTGTTTTTTTGTTTCGTTTTGACACCTGTACTTTTGGTGCGAGGTCCATGAAATCACTGCCAAGTCCAATGCCTTGGGTTTTTCCCTTCTGTTTTCTTCTAATAATTTTACGGTTTCAGGTCTTACATTTAAGAATTTAATCCATTTTCACTTAATTTTTGTGTATGGTGTAAGATAAGGGTCCGGTTTCATTCTTTTGCGTGTGGATGTCCAATTTTAATGTCAGCAGGCTGGGTCCAAGCACCCAAAGGAGGGCCCTGCAGGACCAGCCAAGAGCGTCCCTGGCTGTGTGCAGGATAGAAATCAAACACGAGCAGCAAGAAGTGTAAGCAGAGTTTATTGAAGGTGTAGAGAGTGCAGGTGCTGACAGAATGTCTGGGAGACTCAGAAAGGAGAGGAGGAGTCTTGGCTTTGTTCAGGGTCTGGAAGCTTTTACTGAGGATTGTAGTCTGGTGTAGGCATCTACCCAGGCACCCAGGGACTGGTGAGAACAAGAAAAGCACCCAGGTGTTATTCCTTGGGGCCATGGGGTTTGGCATCAAGATGTCTAGCTCTGGTGGTATGGAATATGCTTTGTCTGGGCATTCTCACCTGGTCCTTTCTTAGATGTTCTCTATTCTAAAGAAATCATTATCTCCTTGTCCCTCACAGGAGGACATACACTATTTGCATTCTGAGGCATGTGTAAAGTGGGGGTGCAGCAAGAACAGAAGCAGGTAAAGTAGCAAAAAGCAGGTTTTTATGGAGCCCTTCAGTTTTCCTGTCTCAATTTGTTGAAGAGACTATCTAGTCCCCATTGTGTATTCAACAACACACTTGTTGAAGATCAGATGGTGATGTAGGTGTGCATTTATTTCTGGACTCTCTATGCTGTTCTGATCTGTCTTTATGCCAGTACCATACTGTTTTGATTACTGTAGCTTTGTAATATATTTTGATATCAGGAAGAGCAACTTCTCCAGTTTTGTTTTTCTTTTTCAAGATCGATTTGTCTATTTTTGGTTTTTTGTGGCACATATGAATTGTAAAATTGGGGTTTTTGTTCTCTTTAAAAAGAAAACAGGATATTAGAATTTGGTAGAGATTACATTGAGTCTTTAGATCACTTTGGATAGCATGGATATTTTAACAATATTATGTCTTCCAATCCAGTATTGTCTTTTTACTTGTATCTTCTTTCATTTCCTTCATCAGTGTTTTGTAGTTCTCAATACACAAATCTTCCACCTTCTTCCTGTTCATATGGTGCAATGCTTGGGGCAAAATCTCTAGTGAGAGGTTGTTTTGAACCTCTCCTCTATTTGCTGAGTCTGGTTGTGCATTCTCCTGGGGTGCAGGAGCCTTTCAGTTGGTTTCTGAATTCTCACAAAGAATTCATCCATGAATTTTTGCTGAATCAGTGTGTTTGTGAGACAAAGGGCTACTCCTTCTGCCAACTTGCTAATGTCATTCCTTTTGAAGTTTTAATTCATATTCTTTAAGTTTGGTAAATGCCATAAACTGCATACACCGCTTTGAAATTCACAATGTACGCTTGCTTATTAAGAGATCTGCAATCACTCCTGTTTACCAAATGCTGTCAAGGTGGTGCCAGCCATTGTCTTAGCTACTTTAAATGTCTAATCCTAACAACTTGCAAAGCTCACATCATGTCTACTTAGTCGGTGAGGAAACTGATAGGTGAAGTAATGTCCTAAATTCACTGAAATAATCACAGACTTAGCGATACTGGGATTCACAAATGTCTAACACCAATGCCTGTACTCTTTCTACAAGGTACTTTGATACATGAAAAATAATTCATAATTTCGTATATATTCATGTTCAATTTGATTCAGGACCTCCAAATCAAACCCTGTAATAAAACCAGGCTTTAATTTTTATTTATTATTGTTTTTGAGAATTGAGAGGCATGCCAAAAGTAGGATGTATGACAACCATATGTACCTAGTAGGGCGCATTGTGCCTACGGCTTTGTTAGACTTTCATTCTTCTTTGCAATTCTTTTACTTTATCTGTATATTTATGAGTGTCCAGAGTTAGGTTCAGGCCAGAATTTTCTTGAGGTCTAGGATGGTGCCTGGCTCACCCATGTGTTCTGGCTAAGGACTGAATAGCTGGCACAGAGTATATGCCTTCAAGGGGCATTGATTAAAGATGTGAAGAGTCCCACCCCAAGGGCTGATTTACCAGTCCCTTCTGTTTTCACTCACATCAACACTGAGGTAGAACTAAAACCTTTCACAGTTAATATAAAAAACCCATTCACTCCCAAAGCTGTACCTAGTGGTCTTGAGTTTAGGGACAATTCTACTCGGAGGTAGAGAAGACTTGCACAAAAAGTGTAACTCAGTTCCAAGCAGCATTGCTCATTCTTGTTCTCTGCAAATTACCTGTAATAATGCTTCGAAAAGTGATCCTCTTTCTGATGCTTCACCGTCCCACTGATTCTGGCAGCCCATTCTTTATAGTCCTGCAAAATATATTTTTTGCTATAATACACAGATATGACATATGATATATATGGTATTTAGTTATAAAGATGACAATCTCAGAATGACTATACATATATATCTGAATATAGAAATATAAAGTACAGCTGAAGAAGTGAATTTTGCTGCTCTACATTATTTTTAATGCAGTAGTTCCAAATTAATTAAATGAGAAAAGTTCCTTTTTGATTTCCAGTCAAGCTATGTCTAAACATTTCCTTAAACTCTGAGCACGTCTTTCTGCAACACATGAATTTTAACTTATAGGTATCATATAATTGCAAGTATTTTGTTAAAGTATTTTTTTCTTTTAATCCACGAGGGAAAAGTTTTCTTAAAACTATTTATCTCAGTTTGAATAAAAAAATTTATTTATTGTTATCTGCAACAATACAATTTTGAGTTAATATTTACCTCCCTCTAAATTCTACACAAATAAACAAGCATACATTTCATATCAAGAAGTTGAGACATACACCGTTTGGACAATTTAACCCACAGCATTTATATAGCTATAAAGGGACTACAGTGCACTTTTATATCCCATAGTAGTACTTAAAGAGAATAAAAAATGTAAACTGTAAGATAATATGCTTATTTTAAAAGTATTCTCTGATCCTGTACCACTGCATAATGGTGTATAAAATGTGCTACAATTTTGAAGTCAGAGGACCTAGAGTATAGTACGAAAAATTATATTAATCATTAAAATCTGCCTATCATTTCTTTTAAAACCTGTATACTTCAGTCATCATGAGAGTTTCTTTAGATAGACTTTGGAAAACACTCCAAGGTAAACTATGTGGCATATCAGAGTATCTTTTGTTAACTTGTACTATTGGAGGAAAAGGCCCCATGGCTTTTGCAATCATACACCCAAGTAATTTTAGGCTCAATGATTTTATTATCATTACCATCATTTTTTCCAGTGGTTTATCTTCAACTACCAAAGCACAAATGGAATCCAAAAAGTGGAACATTTCTCTATTATGTTGTTCTCTACTGTTTAAGCAACCATCTCCTTTAAAGCCATGAGAAATGAGACAAGAAAGCTACTTTGGGGTATATATTTACAGATTTATCTATTTTATCTAATCACCATGAATGCATCTTCATTTTATATGCTTCAGGCCTGCAATTTTACAATAGTAACTAGAGATGATTTTCTGTAACAATGTATGGTTTATAGCTAAGGACCAATTTAATTCAATAAACAGTTTAGTGACTCTATTTGCCAAGTATTTTCTTAAACTCAGGGACACAGAGGCAGATGGGACAGAGGCCATTGCCTTCAGAATGCTTACATTTTGAAGACAGAGATGAGTATCTGGTATGTGATGAGAGAGCTATGCACATAGCCCGAAGGGACCAAAAAAAAAGAGAACCGATGTCAGAATAAGGGGGGCAGGTGAAGGGGAATAAGAACGCACTTATATTGATAAGCACGGAGTAATGCAGAGAGTTGCTGAATTACTATACTGTATACCTGAAACGAATGTAATAGTGTATGATAATTACACTGGAAAAAAAAATAAGGGGGAGAGAAAAGTCATGTTTGGAGTTTGATATTTAAGTTAAGTCTTAAAGGGCAAATGGGGTAGACCATGGAGGACGTTGTAAGCAAAGAACAGCACATGCAAAAACAAAACTGTGAATGTTTATGGCATGTGTGTGACATTTAAAGAAATACAGGTAATTCTGAAAGCCTGGAGATGACAGCACAAATTAGGGAAGCAGCAAGAGATGAGCATGGAGAGATAGGATCACTTATGAGTACATATTTTCAGCTACAATGAGTACCTGTGTCACCTCATGAACTGATTTTAAGAATAACATATAGCCAGCATTGCTCTTAAAATCCCATAAGTATATGTGGCTTTTATCCATCCAACCCTGTTCAGTGCTGTGTGGGTATAAATGTCTGAGACAGATGATGGGCATTGGACATACTCTGATGATCTGTCTTCCTTTTATTCTTACATCACTAAAAACTTTTTAGATTTTTCTCTTTCATCAAAATCAAAATTATTTAACTTGTAAATGCATATATGATACAACCCCATTCTAATTTAAAATGTATCTCAAAGGATAGGAAGTTATTGAGAGATATGAAGTAAGATAATATGAAAGATCGTTTTAGCAAAGTTTGAACAGGATAGAACTGGAGGCAGGACCCTGATTAGAAAAGTAACACAACTGTCCAGTTAAGATGAAACAAGAGAGGGGCGCCTAATTGGCTCAGTTAGCAAAGCATGCAACTTTTGGTCTTGGGGTCATGAGTTCAAGCCCCATGTTGGGCACAGAGCCTACTTAACTAACAAAGAAAAGAAAAAAGATGAAACAAGAGAGAAAAACTGAGGCCGAATGTGTAGGAATGTAGAGGAGAACACAGATATCGGCTACACTAAGACGGCAGAGTAATATTCCTAGGTTTCTGATTGGATTTGGATGTTGAATCAAGTTTGGAAATCTACGCGATGTTCCAATTTCCCACACAGATAACAGCCACAACACCTAAGGACTGTTAGCAGATGTATTCATTGTGCTTTCTGTGCACATCGTAGCCTGGGTCTTCCATACTGCAAATCCTGAGGGAGCACTTGCAGGATAATATTTTATTAGAAGGAGCTAGTGTAATAAGAGTAGGGATAAAGAGAAATCAGAGAAGGAAAACAATGATAAGGACATGAGCTTCTTTTTTAAAAAGATTTTATTTATTTATTTATTTATTTATTTATTTATTTATTTATTTAGAAAGAGACAGCAGAGCAAGAGAGACAGCACAAGCAGGGGGGCAGAGGCAGGGGCTAAGGTAGAGGGAGAAGCAGACTCCCCACTGACCAGGGAGCCTGAGGAGGGGCTCCATCCCAGGACCCTGGGATCATGACCTGAGCCAAAGGCAGATGCTTAACTGACTGAGCCACCCAGGCACCCCTAGAACATAAGCTTCTTGATGGCCCCAGTTCTCAAGCCAATGCAACTATACCTGTTTTTCAGTCACGCTGGGTGCTAAAACATATGATATTACTGAGTGTCAAAGTCCTTGATCTGTGGAGGAGTAAGACTGAATAATTTATCTGCTGCATTATTTTCTTTTCCTATCTTTCATTATTCAAAGACTGAGACAACAATATATGGAATGTGGCTAAAGCAGGGTTAGAGGGGAAATTAGTAGCTGTAAATAACTATGGTAAAAATGAAGACTGGTCTCCAACAAATAAGCTAACTTTCCAACTGAAGAAGAAACCAAAAAAATCAAGAGAAAAGTAAACCCAAAGTAAGCAGAAAGAAATAACAAAACAAAAATACATGAAATAGGAAACTTGAAAAAAATCAACAAAACTAGAAGCTTGTTCTTTGAAAATATCAACAAAATAGACACAACTATAGCAAAAAAGGATGGTGGGGGGGTCAAAATTAGGAATGGAAAAGGAGACATGGTGAACAACCTACAGAAATACCATGAGCAGGGGCGCCTGGGTGGCACAGTGGTTAAAGCGTCTGCCTTCGGCTCAGGGCGTGATCCCGGCGTTATGGGATCGAGCCCCACATCAGGCTCTTCCGCTATGAGCCTGCTTCTTCCTCTCCCACTCCCCCTGCTTGTGTTCCCTCTCTCGCTGGCTGTCTCTATCTCTGTCAAATAAATAAAATCTAAAAAAAAAGAAAAGAAAAGAAAAGAAATACCATGAGCAAGTGGGATTTAACCCAGAAGTTCAAGGTTGGTTTCGTTCTGAAAATCAATTAATGTAATATACATTATTAATAGAATGGAGAACCCAAGCCACAGGATCACCTGATTTTATCACAGCATTTAACAACATTCAACATTCTTTCATGATAAAGCCCTCAACAAACTAAGATTAGGAGTTAACTTTCTCAACCTGGTAAAGGGCATTTACAAAAAAACCAACAGCTAAGATTATACTGAATACGGACTTGATGTCTTCCTGCTAAGATCAGGAACAAGACATGATGAATGTTCTTGCCACTTTTATACAATATTGTACTGGTGGTTCTAGAAAAGGCAAGTAGGCAAGAAAAACAAAATCATCGATATTGGAAAGAAAGGAACAAATAATAGACAAGTATAAGGAATCCGCCAAAAAAATTTTGACTTCAGCTGGGTTGCAGGATACAAAACCAATGTAGAAAAATCAATTGCATTTCTATATACTAGCCGACAATCTGAAAATGAAATACAGAAAACACCTGTATTTTCAGGGCATCGATTAGATAAAAAACTTTGTAATAAATTTAACAAATGTAGTGCAAGATTTGTAAAAAGAAAACTACAAAGCACTGAAAGAAATTAAAGAAGGGGCATTGGGTCACTCAGTCAGTTAAGTATCTTCCTTTGGCTCAGGTCAGGATCTCAGGATCCTGGGATCCAGCCCTGCACAGGGCTTCCTGTTCAGCAGGGAGTCTGTTTCTCTCTCTCCCTCTGCCCCTCCCTCTCCCCCTCACTTGTAAGTGCATATGCTCTCTCTCTCTCTCTCTAACAAATAAAATCTCAAATTAAAGAAGAGCTAAGTAAATGGAATAGCATCCTATGTCACTGACTGGAAAACTTAATATTTGTTAGGTTGGCAATACTCCCCAAATGATCTACAAATTCAACATAATGCCTATTAAAATACCAGCTGCCTTCTTTTTTTTCTTTCTTTTTCTTTTCTTTTTCTTCCTTCCTTCCTTTCTTCCTTCCCTTCTTTCCCTTCCCTTCCCTTCCCTCCCCTCCCCTCCCCTCCTTAGAAATTTTCAAGCTGTTTCTAAAGTTTGTAAGAAATATAAGGGACTCAGAATAGCCAAACAATGTTGAAAAAAATTATAATAAAGGAGGACCTACACATCCTGATTTCAAAAATTACTACAAAGCTACACTAATCAAGACAGTTTTTCTAACATAAAGAGAGATATATAGATCAATTAAATAAAAGTTAAGGTCCAGAAAAGAACCCTTACATTTATGGGCAACTGATTTTGACAAGGGTGTAAAAAAAAATTCACTGGAGAACAAATATCTAATCTGTAAAACTCTTCTAAGAAAACCTAGGAGTAAATAATCTTTGCTTTACGTTTGGAAATGGTTAGGTAGATATGTCACCAAAAACACAAGAAACAAAAGTATACATAGATAGGCTTCATTTAAAACAAAACAAAAGAACTGTTCAGAAACAATAGCATTAGGACAGTGAAAATACCAACCACAGCATAAGAGAAAATACTGGCCAGTCTTATCCAATAAGGGAATTGTATCCATAATACGTAAACAACTCTTACAATTCAATAATATAAAGACAAGTAACTGAATTTTAAAATGAGCAAGGAATAGAACAGACATTTCTCCAAGAAAGATGTACAAAGACAGTGAGCACATGGAAAAATGTTCACGGTCATTAGTCATTTGGGAAATGTAAACAAAAATCATAGAATTCACACCCACTAAGACAGCTATAATAAAATTAAAAAAAAAGCACAATAATAAGTGTTGGTGAACATAGGGAGAAACTGGAACCTACATATATTGCCGGTGAGGAAGTAAAACGGTGCAGCCAGTCTGGAAAGAGTTTGATAAGTTCCTCAAAAGATTTTTAACTTTTTTTTTTATTTAAGATTTTATTTATTTATTTGAGAGAGAGAGAGTTGGGGGGAGGAGGAAAGGGAGTAGCAGACTCCCTTCTGAGCAGGGAGCCCGTTGGAGGGCTCGATCCCAGAACCCGGAGATCATGACCTGAGTTGAAAGGCAGAAACTTAACTGACTGAGCCACCCAGGCGCTCCTTAACCTTTTTTTTTTTTTTAACAACATTGCCATACTATCCGTTTTTACTCTTATTTATACATCCAAGAAAAATGAGAATATCAGTCCACACAAAAAGGCAGACATGAATATTCACAACAGCGTTATTTCTAATAGCCAAAAAATGAAAACCACCTAAATGTCCATCAAATAATGAATGAATAAACCAAATGGGATCTACCCGTACAATGAGACATTATTTGATTAAAAAAAAAATGAAGTACTGATACTTGAGTCTTAAGAATGTTATGCTAAGTTAAAGTAACACAAAGACAAAGTACTATGATTCCTTTGGTATAAAATGTGCAGAATAGATACATCTATACTGAAAAATATTAGGTGAGTGGTTGCCTCTGGCTGGAGGGTAGAAGTAAAATGAGGAGTGACTAAATGTCCTGGGTTTCTCTTGGCAGTGATGAAAATGTTCTAAAATTATGGTGGGGTGATTCTAGAAAAACTCAGCGCACACACTAAAAAGCACTAAGTTGTACATTTTATATTAGTGAATTTATGGTATTTGAATATATCTCCAACCTGATTTAAAAAATCAAGTCACTAGGGGGCGCCTGGGTGGCACAGCGGTTAGGCGTCTGCCTTCGGCTCAGGGCGTGATCCCTGCGTTCCAGAATCGAGCCCCACATCAGGCTCCTCTGCTATGAGCCTGCTTCTTCCTCTCCCACTCCCCCTGCTTGTGTTCCCTCTCTCGCTGGCTGTCTCTGTCTCTGTCAAATAAATAAATAAATAAAATCTTAAAAAAAAAAAAAGTCACTAAGTTACAGAAATATGTACAGATAACATAAAATGATGTCTAAAATTTGAGTCCAAATCTACAGAGGGGTATGTAACTGGTTAAACAAGGTTAGCCATGGGTTGATAATTGTTGAAGCTGGTCGAGAGTATCTGGGAGTTCATCATTCTGTTCTTTCTAGTTTTGTCTATGCTCAACATTTTCAATAAAACCAATTAAAAATACAATTTTCCCAACCATTATTTGAAGATCATGCCCCATGTGCTCAGAAACATTGCACTGTAAGAATGATCTTACATTTCGTGAAATATACCATTGATTGTGTCAAATTAACCATCAGCAGAGATTAAGCACGCTGGATATGTTACATAAAAGTCCTAGAGAAATAAAATGGGACAATTATTCCCTTGGTAGCAGAATGATGATTAGGTGGCCTCTTTGAAAATTGGTCACTTCCTTATTAGAGTGAGATTTTAAATTCCAACTCTTTGTTGGAATTCTTTCATTTTTAGGGAATGACTCATTCTGAGAAACTGTAAAATAAAAAAAATTTTAAAAAAATCTATCTTCCTCAAAAAAAAAAAAAAAATCTATTCTTTTCCTCCCTAAAGGATTCCTGCAGTCCCCTCTAGGAGAAAAAAAAAAAAAAAAAAAAAAAAAAAAAAAAAAAAAAAAACCCTTAGTAAGGAACTCAAGCCCCATCTCTTTATTATAATTAAGATAAAAGCAGGGAACTCCTCTCTTGTTTCTTAGGATCTGCCAGCCATGCAGATCTGGTCGCGCCTCCTTCAGGGAGCTAAGGCCAGTCCAGGGCAAGAGTTAGTATCACCGGGGATGGTAAATGCTTGGCATCCGCATTGCAATTCCCGCCTCATAGATCAGGGCAGACATTACTAATGCATTTCAGAATTCTTTCCTCCTGAGCCTTGAAATAATTCTCAATGAACAGACCCAGAGAAACCACCACCAGTCTGAATTTATGTGGGTTGAAACTTCTTTTCCAGGTTTTGTGTTGATGCTGGTATTAAGGATAAAGTTAAGAGAAGGTTAGGATTTAGCTTTATCATGAGAGTAAATGTTAACCTAGTATGAGAGGCTTTAACGAGGCTTAGCATTAATATTAGGGTTTTAGATAAGATTAGCGTTAGCATTAGGGTTCCTTTTAGATGGTATAATTATAAATCTGAGGCTAGAGTTATGTCTTACAACTTTTTGCTTAATATTAGAGAGGATGAAGTTAGAACTGGGTATATTTTACTGTGAGAGCCAGAGTCAGATGAATATCTTGAAAATATCCTAAGACCTCCCAAAGCTGACCTATTTCTTCTCTTAGGGTCGTCTTCAGCCTGTATTTTGGAAGAATAGTAATGAAAGAGCTAAAACAACTGTTAAATGATTCTAATGACTGAGCTCCTAAATCAGTAGGGTTTTATTTTCTAGATTATTCTATACAACTCAGATTTTATGAGTTAATTTTAATATTTGCTTAATAACATTTGTTAGGCTACTTACAAAAGTCATTGCAAAATGTTTCAAATATCTTTTAATCACCATTTCAAAAAAAAAATTAAAACCCAAATGAAGGTGATCAAAAGCCATTAATAAAATGAGAAACATAAGAGAACCGATCAGCATATGCGGTGAAATAGTAAGTGAAACTGAGTAGCCACATCTGCAGCGGACTGCATACGTTCATTTCAACCACAATGTAAAATTTACATTCTGTGAACATGACAGCAACATAGCACACATGCATTGCTGCTCAACTCCACCAACCTAACTCAATTTATCATTCTTGTTTCAAAATAGAAAGCAGACAGTGCTTTTATAGGTATTAGGAGCCATGCCAAACAGGATGAAATTTTAAATCCCTTTAAGAAATTTCTCATTTTGAAGTGTAAAAAAAGAAACTGTCTCTTAAGGAGAACCCTCTTACACTGTTGGTGGGAATGCGAGCTGGTAAAGCCACTCTGGAAAACAGTATGGAGGTTCCTTAAGACGTTGAAAATAGAGCTAGCATACTACCCAGCAATTGCACTACTAGGGATTTACCCCAAAGATACAGACATAGTGATCTGAAGGGGCACTTGCACCCCAATGTTCATAGCAGCAATGTCCGCAATAGCCAGACTATGGAAAGAGCCCAGATGTCCATTGACAGATGAATGGATAGGGAAGGTGTGGTGTGTATATATACAATAGAATACTACTCAGCCATCAAAAAAAAAATCTTGCCATTTGCAATGACATGGATGGAGCTAGAGGGTATTATGCTAAGTGAAATAAGTCATTCAGAGAAAGACAATTATCATATGACCTCATTCATATGTGGAATTTAAGAAACAAAACAGAGGATCATAAGCAAAGAGAGGAAAAAATAAGAGATAAAACCAGAGAGGGAGACAAACCATGAGAGACTCTTACTCATAGGAAACAAACTGAGGATTGCTGGAGGGGAGAAGGTGGAGGGATGGAGTAACTGGGTGATGGACGTTAAGGAGGGTATGTGATGTAACGAGCACTGGGTGTTATATAAGACTGATGAATCACTGACCTCTACCTCTGAAACTAATATTAAATTATGTGTTAATAATTGAATTTAAATTTAAAAAATAAAAAGGAAACTCTTACTGACACGATGCCATTGAGTAAGTGTAGCTTGCTTGCTTGCTAACTAGTTCTCTACCTATAGCCCTCCATTTTCCAAGAGGATCTGAAATAAGGGAAGTAAATGTAATTAATTTTAAAAAATAATAAAAATATTTTTTAAAACAGAGTATGAGAAAGTAAGGGTAAAATATGTAAGTCAAGACCAGGGGAACAAATAGTAATAAAGAATGCAGGTCATTAGATTATTACATTTACGCAAGAAGACTGCAAAGTGATCTCAGACTTCCCTAATTACAAACATAAAGAGAAAACAAGATGTTATGAGATTTGAATTGTCCACAAGGCAAAATATTACCAGTTACTAAGTGAATCAATTCATTAAGAAATAATCATTTCAAATCTTTGTCCTCTTAAAGCACTCTTTGCTCGTATATGCTTCCATATGCTAAAAGATGGAAAGATAAAATAGCATTATATTTTATTATCTATCCCTTAAAAAATCTCCAGTCTCAAGAGCAAAGTTACAGCGTATTCGTGCAGATTTCTTCAAGTAAGGTAAGGAGCTATGGCATAATAAATCTATTTCCAGTCTTGCAGGCTTTCACAAGAATCCAAAATAGCATCGTTTCATCAGGGGCCAAGTTTCATGTCAAGTAGTGTGTAAAGTCTAATAATACCCAGCAGGTGATAGAAGCAATGCATGGGAAAAAATAAAAGTTACATAAAAAATATTACCAGGGACATTACAGCTGTGACCAAAAATTCTTGAAGTTCTTTTGCTTAGATTATGTAACCATGTAGAGGGGAGAAGGAAAAGGGGTCACAATCTTGGACACTTGGCAAGTGCAATTTTCTCAAATTTTCCCCTTATTTCTCTTCCATACTTGTCTACTTACGGTTTTTCTAGGCATGTAACAGTGTCAGGGGAGATTGGGCTGGAAAGTGCACTTGCTGGGAGTGAGAAAATCAGAGTTCTAGCTTTGGTTTTGCATTCAGCTCGCCTTTCCCTTCATCCTCTTCCAGCTCCTTTCGCCCATCTTTAAAGAGGAGGCACTGCTCTGCTAGCTCACATCCCAAATCTACCCGCCAGTAAGTAATTATGTGACTTCAGGCAAATCACTTACCATCTCCTGTGCCTTAACTCTTTGTTCGTAAACAGGACCCAACCCTAAATCTTGCAGAATTTTGCAATTATTGAATACACGAACGTCTCTGGAGAGCTTACCAGAGTACCTAACACACAGAATACGCTCAATGAATGTTATTTCCTTTCCCTTTGTCTTTGCATTCTTCCCTTCAAAGTCGCCTCGATCTCTAAAATGTGTTTATATTGCGAAACAAGAGATGGAAATCACCAGTGAGGGATACAAAATAGGATCATGGTGTTTTTTTTTTTTTTTTTTTAGTGTTCAGGTTAAATTACACCGTGACTCCACCAGACTATTTATAGGAATGCTGTTTTTCCTTCCTTCAGTTGCCCTGATCCCAAGATAGGTGCATGAACCCTAGGGAGCTTAGTCTTTGTTCCTCAAAGGAAAGAAAGAAAGGAACCTAAACTCGATGCTCCAAATTCACCAAATCCTGTGTTCTTTGTCATGTATGTGTAACTGCCACATGAGAGCGGACACAGGGCTTGTTAGATGGGGTTGCCCAAAGTGTCTCATTTCCTTGTCTGGCCTAGCAAAACATCCCTTGATATCTGGTACTGTGTGTGTGTGTGTGTGTGTGTGTGTGTGTGTGTGTGTGTGACAATGAGGGAGGGTGGGGGGCAGGAAAGAGGTCCCTCCTCCACAGTGTTATGCTAAACAATGATGATACTAGTCTAGGTCTGGATGTCTCCATCATGTGTGTCTTTAGTGAGTCTACTTTCTAAGTACGTTCATACATACATGCACAACGTTTTCCCAAGATATGGCAGGGATGCCAGAGTGGCTGAGTTAGGGAAAAATCCAGCAGCACGAATACAGTGTGCCTGGAACTTGTCTTTCTTTAAACCAAAGGGTCATTCTTCCTTCCCCACACTCTTTGCTTGGTGGGACGGGGTCTCAGGCATATGCCTCTGAGTTGGAGCCCCCCGCCCCCCATCCCAGCAGTAGTACAGGGTAGGTGAGGATGCTCTCCTCCATCATGTTAGCAAGCCTCCCTGACCCGTCTGGCCCTTGAGGTCAGGCTATCTCTGGCTTCATCCATCCACCCTAACACGGACGGCGGTAGAAGATTCTCTTGTCCTGCCTCCATGGCTTCCAAAGCATAATCACCAAAGATCAATCTGACTTTGGTGTCTATTCAAAAAGCTGGGCTATTAATTTATCATTTGGTTACACACATAGGAAGGAATCTCATATTTTCAAGTGGCTATCTCTATCATAATGGTAAAAAAAAAAAAAAAAAAACCTGGATCAAAATGGGGCTCATTTCATACCCCAAGACACAATCGAAACAACTCTTTTTCTTGCTTTCTCATCCCTCTGAACTCCCCCTGCTTTTCTGCTCTGTCAGATTCTACTTCAGTGTTCCCATTTCAGAAATCCCTTTGGAGAAGGGGGAGCTCTTTTGGCTCTAATGAGTGTACCAAAATTGTTTCCCCAAGAATGATGAAGGCAGTCAGACTTTATATGGGTAGTGGTAATTGCTCCCCACACTGCCTTAGCAAGGAACAGAGCTGCTGGGAACAGCAAATACTGCAATGTTATGTAAAGACTCATTACTATCCTTTGCTTCTCGGTTTTGCTGGCTCCCACGGCAGTGATGGGCTGGGCTACGGTATGCACCTATGAGAAACCTTGAGGCCACTTAAGGATATGCCACAAGACAAGCTGCAGAAAAGAAGGAAAACGTAGCTTAGAAGTGTAGAAACAGAAATAAAGGAAGAGATATCACAGGATACAGGTGTGGGTCCCTAGCAGTTGCCTCAGGTGTCAAAAATTACCCCCTTATGAGAAGCTAAATCATCAGCTGATTTATATTCCTAAATCATTTAATTTCTTTCATTAAAATTCTCTCTGCCACCCCATCTCCCTCAGCTTCTGCTTAGTTTTTTTTCTTTCTTTCTTTCTTTCTTTGAAGATAGATGGGATTGAGAGCTAAGAAAGAGAAGCCTTCTGAGCTTTTGATACGATGGCGTAGAGGCATCTACTCCAGCCACATGTACTGAAATGTTGACTATGAAATACAGGCTCTAGGATAGGACGTCAGGAGACTCATCAACAACAGTGGGAGTGGCTTAAATGCGAGAGTATTAGGAAGTCAAAAACATAGGACATTTTTCTTAGAGAAATAAGAACTTAAATCCCGAATTTGGTTGAAAGGTCAAACTGCTGTGGAGATTTAAGAGGTTTAGAATCTTGCCGAAGCAATGCTTTGTTCTTACTTTTATTATTTAATTTTGGAGCCAGACAAAGCATGACTGGTGGGAGAGGGGAACATTTACTGAGCATTTAGTATGTGTTGGGCACTTTTGAACCAACGATCCAATTGGCCGCAGAAGAATCACTTGGAATGTTTACGACTCTTATTAAATGAGAGATGAGGAATTTGAGGCTTCACAATTTAAGTCATTTGCCCAGGATCACACAAGCATGAGCAAAGGCAGGACTGAAACCCTGTGCTGACTTCAGAGCCCAGGCACCTGCATTGCACCATGCTGCTGCTTTCTTAACAGGCCAGACTAGTGGAAGCAGGAAGAGCTGGCTGCCACGGATAGCTTTCGAGTTAAAGCCTGTATCCTCTGTGCCACCCATTCGGCACCTAGAACTCACAGTTCACATCCTTCCTTGTGCTTATGTCTGTTTTGGGTTGCCAGCTCAGGAATGGCTGGTCCAATGTCCAGTGACCACTAAGTACCTTTACGACCTTCGCCTCTTCATGGCTCCGTGTGCTGCCCTTTGAAATCGGTAACAGTCGCACCTACCTCATGTGACTATTGATGAGTTAATATCACAAACCACTAGAACAGCGCTTAGCACGCATTTAACTCTCCATAAATTTAGCTACCAATTTACACCTTTATCTTCTATCCCAGTGGCATGGAGTACCTCCAAGCTGCAAATAATAATTATATTTATAACACTATCTAAGATAAGACTTCCTCTGTTACTGGAGGTGTGCCCTTGAAAAGTCACGCAACTTTTTTGAAGTTGAGTTTTCAGATCTAAGTAAATGGTCATAGTCACAGTCCTCACCTTGGCTAGTTAATTATCAGGATCGTATGAGTTCATGTATGAGGAAAGCAATGCTTAGCAAGAAGCTTGTACGTGGCTGCAGCTCAAAATGATTTTGCTTGTTCTTTGGTTTGACCTTTGAAAGACATTTTATACTTTAGAAGGCACTCTGTTTGCTTTCCTGTGTTCTCATAGTACCTGGCGATGCGACTGTTTTAACACCTACCTTACAAGAAAGTTGTATTTTTGGTCTGTCTGCCTCGTAAAGCTTGGATTTCCCTGAGGCAGGGGCTAGGACTTCTTTATCTTTGACTTACTGGTGCATACGGTGATGGCGTGTAGTGTTGTGAGAAATCAATCAGTAAAAAAATGTATGGATGTTCTTCATATTTAGACAAAGAAAGAATAACAGAATGAGGGATATTAAAAAGAAAGAGGGGGAAGTAAGGAAAGAAGGAGGAAGGGAAAAAAAATACGTGAGTGGGAAGAGAGAAAAACCACAAGAACAATAACAGAATCATGTTGGTCTGTGGAGTCTGGCGGCAGTCCCTTATGGCGGAAAACTTTGTCTCGTCATAAAGTTCCCTGCAGAGTAACTAATACGTAATTAGAATTTCAAAGGCTTTTTAATGGGTAGCCAAACTTGAAGTCTGCATAGCGATATTAAACTCTATTTGGAATCTCTCCTATTCTTCAAAAGTCTTTCCATTGCATATAGAGCAATCATTTACCCCCCTCTTGTAACTGTGGAGCGTCTCCTTAAAAGCAAGAGAACGTGATTGCCTTTGTCTCGTCTCTGTCCCCAACACAATGTCCTTTCAAGATACTTACCTTTGAAGTGAATGAAGAGAAATGTGAGTAGGTTAAAAGCAAAAGAAAGGCCTTGGATTTTTTGCAATGGGTTTAATTTGTGGTGCCAAAGAGTCAGTTTAGGTAGCAGGAGGCACCAATCTGTTTGAATAGCGCCTTTTTCTTTCTTTACAATGAAACGTGGGAGAAAGGGAATCTAGCTCGGTTCACAAATACAGATCGATCGAGTACCTACAATGTATGCGCACATTCATGCATGGACACAGACAAAAGGCCCTTGGTCTTCCTACCTTCAAGGAACTTACAACCTAGGATAGTTGCAGAAGCAAATAAATTACATCAAAGAAGATATATATATATATCATGTCTAAAACTGCATGAGGATTAAAGTTACTGAGGAGGGTGTGCCATAGGGAGCGTCATGAATAGGTTTCCAGCAAGGGGACGTCTGAAATGGGATTTGATGGGATATATATGAGAAACAAGAGGGTAGGAAGACAAAGAGTATTTTAGGTGGGGAAAGGCACAGAAGCATGACTTACAAGAATATAACTGGGAATCTACCATCAGTTCTGTATGCCTGGAATATAAATCAAATGGACCAAGCTATCAGGTAGTGAGGCTGGAGAAATAACAACTTGAACTTCATCCTCTAGGGAAGAGCCAGGGATGTGGAGATACACAATTAGACATACGGTTTGTTTAGAAAGATTGCCATGTGCTAGCTACCATAAAGGTTATTTTCAAATTTGCCAGATAACTGACTCTACAACGTTGTTCCTCAAGCTTGATCATACACCAAAATCACCTGGGTGGCTTTTAAAAAATAGCAGTGAAAAATATATCGAATTAGAATCTCTGGGCATGGAGCCCAGTCACCAACATTCTCATGTGCAGCCAGGTTTGAGAATCACTGTGCGTAACCAGTCATGGCAGCTCTCCATGTCAGGGCAAAGATGGGAAGTGCTGGGGCGCAGGCTTTGTTAGTATTGAACTGGTCCACTGATGTCTTTACTAAGAGTAAAGGCGATGGAAGAAATGGAAGCTGACCTGACAGTGCTTTGTCACCTTGGCAAAGCCAGCCAGTTACTATGGGATTTTATTTTATTTTTATATTTTATTTTATTCTATTTATTTTATTTTATTATTTTATTTATTTTATTTACATATGAAATGTGCTTAATACAGTTGTGATGGATGTAGTGAGTAACACCTGACAGCAGCAAGACCTTTTGAGGACCCGAACGTTGATTACAGTGTATCATGCAAGTATCTATATATACACACTTTTCTTTTCTTCCTCTATTTTTTTAATGAATTTCTTTTCTTAAAAAAAATGTACATAATGTGTTTAGGGATAAATACAAGATATAAAGTGCAAAAGAAAACACACAAAATGAAAACTGAAAAACAGAACTCTCCCAGAGAACTATACACAGTGACTCCTGCTAGCAGAATGATCCCCCACAAAAAAGTCATTACGTTTCTTCCACATAACCATTAACCCTGAATATAATTCCTTACATTTCTTCACCAACTTCCTCACCACAGAACACAGCAAGACAAAAAATTTTACATTCGGAGTAA
Source organism: Ursus maritimus (assembly GCF_017311325.1). NCBI lineage: Eukaryota > Metazoa > Chordata > Mammalia > Carnivora > Ursidae > Ursus > Ursus maritimus. The sequence continues at coordinate 27,004,976 of NW_024424897.1, read as the reverse complement.
GAGAAGGGCTTCGTTAAAGTGACCCCCAACATACTGTTTTCTGAAATTGTCTGTGTCGTTCCAACAAAGATTCAGATTTTTAAATGTTGATGTGATATTTTAAAGTGAAACTCCATAGAACACAACATTTTTTAGGAAACTGTGCATTGTGAACATAGCCATCCCCCACTGATTATTTTTTTAAAGATTTTATTTATTTATTAGAGTGAGCATGAGTGGGGAGGAGAGGGAGAAGCAGGCTCCCTGCTGTGCAAGGGGCCCAATGTGGGACTTGATCCCAGGACGCCAGGATCATGACCTGAGCCTAAGGCAGACACTTAACCAACTGAGCCACACAGACGCCACCCCACTACTGATTATTAATCAGTCCAACAGTGCTTACAAGAATGTCTTATTGTTTAAAAAAAAGGTCTACAATGATGACAACATAAAGCTAAAAGGAGCGCCATAATATTGAAACGGTAGCTAGACCAGAAGTCAAGGTTATCAAAAAGAAAAACCTATGGGTTTCAACGAGATTGCAGCAGCAGTGAGTCCTAAGACGGACACCCAAATATCTTTAGGAAAGTTAATATGGTTCGAAAGCAGAGAGTATCCATCGTCTTTGACAAACATCCTCATTTTGCACAGTAACAGGCACGCTGGAGGGCTTCCCGTATTTCTGTTCTCCCTTTTCATTCCTAATATATGCTAGTATTTCTACAAGGTTTTATTGTATTAGAGTAGTGCAAGATTCACAGCAAATCTGAGAGGAAGGTCCAGAGTTTCCCAGATGCCCCCCTCCCTCCATGCACAGCCGCCCTCACTGTATCAGGATCCTCGTCAGAGCGGGGCATTTGTTACAACTGCTGAACCCACGGTGGTGCGTCAGCAACACCCAACGGCTATGGGTTCCCTCCGGGTTCACTCCTGGGTGTGTACATTCTGGGTCTGAACGAGTGTATACCCAGACATCTGTTCGTCCCTCCATCCCTCCAGTCAGCCACTCATCTTTTTTGTCTCCATGGCCTTGCCAGTCATGTAGTTGTCACTGTGTAACTTAGTAACATGCATTTACGTGTCCACCATGTCTTTGCATGGCTCGATACCTTCTTTTTATTTTTTTTAAAGATTTTATTTATTTGAGAGAGAGAGAAAGGCCTTATCTTTTAGTGAATAAAATGCCACCTTCTAGATGTTCCAGTTTATCCTTTCACCCACGGAAGGATATCTTGGTTCCTTCCCAGTTTGGGCAATTATGAGTAAAGCTGTACGTGCAGATTTCTCTGTGGACGTACATTTTCACTTCTCTCACAGAAATACCAAGGAACACTGTTGCTGGAGTATATGGTAAGAGTGTGCTTAGTTTTGTAAGAAACTCCCAACTTATCTTCCGAAGTGGCTGTGCCATTTTACGTTCCCACCAACAGTAAGATTTCCTGTTCCTCTACAGGGGTATTTAAAAAAATATACATATTTTTTTACCATAATAAGTAGTAAGAAATACATTTTATATCACAACAGGTTTAAAATTCTTCTCTCTACATACTTGTGTGTGTGTGTGTGCGTGCACACACACGTCCCTACATGTGAATATATGTAATAATCCACTGTTTCACACAAAAAAAATCACTTCAAAACTAAGTAGCTTAAAACAATAATGAACATGATCTCTCTCAATTTCTGTGGGTCAGGTATTTGGGACGAGCTTAGCTGGGTGATTCTGGCATCAGGTCTCCCACAAGGTTTTAGTCAAGTCTAGGCTGGGGCTCTGATCATTTGAAGGCTTACATGCAGTTGGAGGGTCTACTTCCAAGGTGGTCCATTAACATGGCTGGCAAGTTGGTGCCAGCTTTTGATGGGAGGCTCCATTCAATCTCACAGGGGTTTCTCCACACAGCTGCTTGAGCGTCCTCATGATATGGCAATGGCATCACACAGAGAAAACAATCCAAATCCTTGGCAGACCCTGCAAGGTTCTTTATGACCTAGCCTCAGAAGTCATGCACCATTACTCTGGTAATATCCCGTTGATGACACAAACCAGCCATGAAGGAATATGGGAGGGAACGTACAGTTCCCTGGGATATGAATACCAGGAGGCAGTGATCATGTGGGACCATTTTGGAGACTAGCTACTCCTTCCCATACCTACACCACACACACACACACACACACACACACACACACAAATATGGGAGGGAACGTACAGTTCCCTGGGATATGAATACCAGGAGGCAGTGATCATGTGGGACCATTTTGGAGACTAGCTACTCCATCCCATACCTACACCACACACACACACACACACACACTTAAAACTAAACTTTCTCAAGGTAACATGTAGCCTTATATGTGCAACACACTCTAATATTCTCTATTCTACTTCACTTTCAAACGCTTCTTTTGAACCATTAAATAGATTTCACAACCCACTAACTGGATGCCGCCCTTATCTGAAACATAGTTACGTACATGCTGTTGAACACAAACTCATTAAGTTTCAATATCCTCGATACCATATGGGGGGTATCCATAGGTTTTACACAGGTAATATGATGAAATCAAATAAAAGGAACTACTTTTTAAGTTTAGATTCTCAAGAAAAAGTAACTATCCCAACAACACAAGCTGTTGGAAACACAAGCTGTTTGCCATCTTATTGCTCCCTATACTCCTGAGATCTGGTTAAGGTAGAGGCTATTTGCCAAAGCAAAGAAGGCTCTGGCAGGGCAAAGAAGGCCAAGGAGGCAGCTATCTTCAGGTCCTCAAGAAGGTAGGGCATGGCAAGCCGGAGATAAATACAGATCCCATAAGCAGGGGATGACATAATTTATTGTTGAGACTGGAGAGAAAAAGGAAGCAGCATGACCAATGACACTGAAACAGGAAGTACAAACTCTGGATCATCCCAGGCACGCCTTCCTGTAACTGTTGTATTAGAGAAGATGACTGAGAAGCGGAAGTTGAAGACACTAAGTTCTTGTCAACAAACAGTAATCTGTCCCTTTTCCTTAGAAGGAAATTATCTCCTAGTTGTTCATGTGTGATAATTAAATGAAGATTGAATATAAAACACTTAGAAAGTGCCTGTATGTAGCAAGCACTATGGAAGTTCATGCTAACTGTGCTTGGAGATGGCCATCTTAGAAAAAAGGGCCTCATTGTTACTTTCAGATTAGTGCCTAGAACCAAGCATGACAGACTCTTGTTTGAGTCCTAGTAGAGAACACTTATTATCATTTCCTCACAGGGAAGATGTAGGAACCACCACTGGATCCCAGTGTATACACAACAAGGTCAGCTATATTTTTGGTTTATTTGTCTGTTTTGGGGGAGGGGAGAGAGAATCAGGCTCCATGTCCAGCTCCATGTCCAGCACAGAGCCCGATGTGGGGCTCCATCTCAGAACCCTGAGATCATGACCTGAGCAAAATCAAGAGTCAGACTCTTAACCAACTGAGCCATCCCGGCACCCCTAGGGTCAACCGTTTGGATATTCATTACCAACTATGGGTTTAATTATTCCTAACAAAACATCTCTCTCCTCAAGTAAATGTGTACATATGTATATACATCCTTTGGCTGTGTAGAACTCAGCTGACGGTTACTACAAGACCGTGGGTTTCTATTGAGTAAATTCTGTGAAATAATATGCTTTACCTAGCTTGCTTTAACATACCCATGTTTTCTACATGGTGAACAATCTCAGCTTATCCTGATCCTTAAAATTTCAGGATACTCAAATGAAGAATTAGTGGCCATTCTGACCCCATCAGCATAATCCCAGAGGTAAAGTTAACGTGGGCCACTCTTCTAGGGTGCAGAACTGATCCCGAGGGACATATAAATTCAAAGTGAATTTACTATTTACTGAGAATCATCTTTGAGATAGGCACTATACTAGGCTGTTCACCTATCTTAAATCATTTTCTTTTAGATCGAATCATCTAAATTTCAGTTTCTGTAGAAAGATGGTAGAGGTTATAAAAAAGGAAAATAATTTACTTAAATTCAATAATAAGTGATGATAATGATGTGGTCTCCTGTCTATGCAAACTGGGCTTTGTTCATTACTTTGTGCCTCAGGGAAATGCTTTCCAGTTTGTTTATTTCCAAAAAAACATGGTCCTTGGATGTTGGGTGCCAGCAGTACCTACTGACAATGTAATGAGTTGGGGGCATTTTCCTCCCTATGAAGTCAGGTTGCACTTCCTCTGGAATAAATCATCTATAAGAGACACGTTTGCAATCGGTAGCCACCATATCTGAAGATCGTACTCAGTGCAAAACTGATATAAAAATGGTTGCTTTGTGGTACCTGCATATAAAAGGACCCAAAGGAAGTCTGTTCCTCTCTTTCGCCCCACCTTCTCTATATGTCTGTGATAGACAGTCTGCAACTATGGAACCCAAAGACAGAAAAGGACAATGTAAGCATTCTTTAAGTTCACCAAGCACCTCTGTCAGTTCTATAATGAATGCAGATGCCAATATGAAATTTTTATTTTACTCTGTTTTCCTTCCTTGGTGCATTCTCAATACTGTACTTGTAGATGTTTCCCAGTTAAGATTACGCGCAGCACTCAGACTCTCCTTCTCTTCACTAATGCATATAATCTGTTGGCACATTGTTTTGGAGAAGCGTAATGGCCTCTGTAAAAGCAAGGAGCTTTACGACAAAGTGGAAGGTGTTAATATAATGGGTACAATAATTCTGGAGGAGAAAAAAAAAACCTTGTAGCTTACAATTTGGAGTCATTTGGCACCGCCGGGTCTATTCTGGAAAAGATGGTTTAAATGAGACAATAAGAGGAAACCAATTTACAACTTGAAATAAGCAGAGTTCATGTTTCCATGTTGCTAAAAGGCAAGGTTAGACGAACACTCTACAGTTATCATAAAATTTTTATCAAGAAGCTGCAGTACTTTTAATAATTCATTATTTTACCTTCTTGCAAGAACTCCTCTATGTGCTTTTGAAATGTTGTTTTTATTATCCTGGAAGAATTGGTTTTGAAGAGGAATCTTTCTCTAACTACATGGAGACAAGTCTATTATCAAGGAGTCATGATTAGTATAAACTAATTCTGTCCCTCCTCTTTATACATCTTCCAATTGATTGTGTTAACAAAGGCATCCTCCTTCCTACCTACACCAGCTTAATGGCATATTGTGGAAAATACAAAATTGCATATTCAAATCACCTTGAGAGGTTTAAAGAAATTATAATGCATGTGCTGATGTTTCCTATGAAGAGCTAACATTAACAGGCATGTATCTTGTTTCACTAAACAGAGAATTCCTTCTAACACCTTAATGAATGAAATTCTGTAGACTGCTAAACACATAATCTGTCAAGAACCTGACAATCCACCTTAGAAAGCATTTCATTAAAGAATGGTAAAAGTTACATGATACCACACTGATCAGGCTGAGCCAGTCACCCCAACTTCAGCAGAGATGAATGATCAAACATAAGCATGGTTGTCCAATCATTCTTAGATGTAGAGAAGCCACTGGTCCTTTGTTAGATATCATTTAATTGCACAACACATCTACCTGGCTGTCATCCTGATTTCAGTGCGTCTTGTCAAGATAATTCTTGAAGGCATTATCCAGTGACTGAGTTAGCTGGTGTCAAAAGTGAAAATATGGCTCACAGTGGGGAAGAACCCAAACCCAACAATTTATTTGGTAAAAACAAATACAAGGTAGGAAGCTTGAAGCCGTAACAAAATGGGCTGGCCTGAGCTTAACTTTCCCCAATTAATCAAATGTGTGCTTTAAAAATATGTTGGAGGATTCCAGCATCCATGCCATGGTCTGATAATTTCCAAATTATGGATTTTAAAACTTAATTAACCCAGGGAGTAAGAAAAGACAAAACAACACAACAAAAACAGTTCTACGGCTTCCTCATTTGGCGATTCTCATAATTAGCAAATGTGTATTAAAAATAAACATCTTTTCTTTCAAATGCTGCATTTATCAAATAAATTCTAAATGTTTTCACTTATGATAGACAAGCTGTTTTTAATTTTCACTGAAAAATCTTAAGAACCAAGTGTTTTTTCATATAAAATCCTGAATTTATCAATAGAGAAATATTTTGTAAAATATAGGCCCCATTCCTCCCCTCTTCACCTCAGTCACACAGCATGCCAAATATACTTTGATCATTTAAAGAGCTAATCCCACACAGAATGTCCAGCACACCAAAGAACATTCACTCAATGGGCCTAAGGAAGAGGTGGGAAGTCATGTGACAGGTCTCCAAAGGGAACTTGTTGAAAATAAAGGGAATTTTTGCCTCCAGAGAAAAACAAAAGCCCATTTTTGTTTTCTCCCTCCATGTCCTCCTGTCACCCACCCCACACCCCATGGCTGATCTGCAAGAGAGTAAGGGGAACACATGGCTGAGAGGGACCCTTCCATAGGCGCACAAGAGAGTGAAGTCCTCTTTGAACATAGTTCTTTTCTTATCCTCACGCCAATCCTGACATTGGCCACAGAATCAGAGGTATCATAAATCAGGGTAGAAGCTGGGAATACGGTACAGGTGTGTAAGTGTGCTAGAGCTAGGAATGGAGAGGCCTGCAATTATAAGGAACAGAAACCTGTTCGTAGGGCCTACATTTCTGATAATACACTTGGTAGATGGGTGTCTCTCTCTCCTACGTGTGTGTGTGTGCATGTGTGTATATATATGTGTGCATATGTATAGAGTAAATATACACATACAAATAGCTTTTTGCTCTTGTGTGTGTATACACACGTGTATGTGTCCATATACATACATACAAAGATTATATAATATATATGTAGAGATTTGGTCTATCAGTTGAAAGTCTTAGTTTACTCATCTGTAAAATGAGGTTAATATCAGAAGCTACCTTACAAGGTGGTTGTGACTATAAAATGAGATAAAATATATAAGTCCACGACTAGGTTTAACATATAGTAGGTGCCCAATAAATGCTATCTTTTAGGAAGTCTCCCGATCTGCTAATGGAAGTTCCATGTGGCATTCTGTTCATTAGTTTATTCATTCATTCATTACCTAATATATGCTGTGAGAACGTAGTGATCTGTGCATACCTCAGAACACAGCTGTGAACCAGATAAATCTGGCCTCAATGCTATTGGGTCCTATCATGTGGTAACAAATTACAACTGATAAGTATCTGGCACACACGACATGCACAATGTATATTAAGCACCCAGAAGGGAGGTGCTAGGACAGTTTATAAAAAGAGGCTTGATCTGATCTGCAAGAACAGGGGAGAATTCCGTAGGGAAGAAAACTGTAAGCAAAGACCTGAAGGATGAGTTGGTGATTTATGTGGAGACAAGAGGAAGATTGCTCCAAGGCAGAAGGAATTTGTGCAAAAACCTGTAGTAGGAGAAAGCATGGCAAATGGAGAGAGTGCACTGAGGATGAGCACCAGGTAAAGGTGAGGTCCCGTCAGGCAAAGCCTGCATCAGAGAGTTAGGGCTTGATCCCAAGAGTAATGGGTAGCTAGCTATTAAGATGTGAATCATGAAAATGACCAGGTTTTCATAGTCAATAGATTTCCCTGGCTGACCAGGGAAAATGGGTTGGAGAGGCCAAGACTCTAAGCTGGGAGCCCCACGGGGAATCTACTGCATTCACCTGGCAAGAGAAGATGGTGGCCCAGGCAAGCATGTGAAGGTAGTAGAAATGAAGTAAAGTGGATGATTCAAGGGAAACACTGCCAAATTAAATACAAAGAGGCAAGGTATCATCTGTTTAGAAGTAGATCCAGGTCAGCCACTGAGAGACAGTTGGATGTCTCTGGAATCCCCTTGCCTGAAGGACTGGTGAGAACCAGAAAGAGGTTCTAAAGAGCTATCAATGGCTGAGATTCAGCACCCAAGGCAAGACTCCGAGTTCCCATGAAGAGCTGGAGAACAAAGTAAGACACTGATAGAAAAGTTGGCTCCACCCAGGGATTTTAATTAATGAAATGCTAAGACCTGGGCAGGAGAGTGATCCAGGCAAATTCTAGCCTTGCCTAGGTCCACGTGCCTCTGGCTAAGGGAACAAGGAATGGAGAATAAAGGTTCAGAGGCTCAGATGTGCAGCCAGGCTGTCTGGGTTCAGATCCTGAATCTGTTATTTCCTTTGGGCAAGTTGCTTCACCTCTCTCTACCTCAGTCTCCTCCTCTGTGAAATCAGAATGATAACAGTAAGTGCTTCATAGGGTTGCTGAAAGGATGGAATGAATGATATAGAGTATATCGCCTGGCACATATCAAGAGAAGAGTAAATGCTAGCTGTTATTAATATTTTGACCCATCAGCTAACCTGAAATTGCTCTGCCTGAGTCAGAATGAGTTTATGGGCTCGGTGGAGTTGAGCCTGGAGATGGACAGCATCGAGGTCTATCGCTGAGCAGGGAAGGTCAAGCAACACAGACAAAAAGGAAAAGTTATTAAAAAAAAAAAAAAAGGAACCCAGGTTCAAGAGAGACACTAGCTGTGGAGAGCCAGAAGAAGGATCAGAGCACTCTGCCTTCTGTGACTAAGCATTGTTTCTGTTTGGGAGACAGCAGGGGGTAAGGGATCAATCTGCAAGACAAGTCAGTGGTTCAGAGACTATGGGGATGGGGAGACAGATGAAGGGAAGTGGTGGGATGGCCCCTGAATTCTTTTGCATGAAAAGAATATTTAATCTCTTGTAGAAATTGGTTGGAACATGAAGGAATAAAAGTTCCAAAGCACCTCCAATTACCTTGTATTTTTGCAGCCCATAAAGCTCAAGATCTCAAGCTCATTTTTAAAAAGTACAATTTTAATCCATTGTAAGAATTTTGGCAAAGGTACTATATGTCAGGGGGGCAAATTAGCAAAGAAGGATGATTTCAGAATAAGTCACACAGTTTTTATTTAAAAGGAGAAGAAGAATGCTTTGATCTGATATTCCCAATCTAGAAACAGAAAACCGAATTTTCTCTCCATTTCCCAGAAGAGCATTTTTCTGCTTTAAAATACTCAGAAATTTAGCATTTGGTGTGTGGCTGGCTTTGCAGCACTAAATAATGATTATTATTGTTTGGAAATGTTAATTAAAATGACAACATTTTCTACAAATCTCAGCAAGATACTTTTATATCTGCCTTGTAGCTGCAGTTTGTCTTTTGCTTAAGATTCAAAGATAATATCTGGGTGGCATTAAGCTGGATCCATCAACACCCTTGTCACAATAGATGGCTCTGGGGGCTGGTAATGGGCCTCTGAGCCATCCACCCCGGGATCACTAGTTCAGATGGGGCTCAGGCTAAGAGGGAATGAGACTCATTATTCTCCCAGTGCCATGAAGAACTTTCTCTTGGGTAAATCTACAATGTCTGGCCAATTTCTAGGACAAAGAGGATCTAATTACAGTGCTGTATTGCATTAATTAGCTCTATTTTCAAACAATACTAACAGCTCTTTGGAAGTGATGCAAAGGAAATGATACCTACCTGTTTTTTAAGTATTGGAACCGAATCTGTGGGTGTTTACTTTCCAGGTTAGCATAAGGCAGAAAACCTGAGAGAAAAGACATTGGCATTATTCTCAGTAACCTACTTTATTTCCTCCACTGCTACTGACAACATTACTGGGGAGAAAGGACACAGACTGAAACAAGCCCAAGTAGGACTGGTTAAGAATCATTATTCCCCACCTGGCCGGGATAACAGTGTTGAATGGGAATCGTGGTGGGAAGGAAGGAAGTTGTACCCTATGTAATTACTATGGGTCTTTGCCATTCGCCTCATTCTGCTCATTTACAAAATGAGCATCATCATAATGGCACGAGCTCCTAGGCTTGTTATGAGTACTGAGCAAATTAATGACTGCCAAATCTTAGCATATGTCCTGGTTCAGTAAATGGATGATGACGATGATGTTGCTGCCACTCATGGTGAGGAGGAGGAGGAAGACGGCGATGACAGTTGAGTGCATTTGACCTACTAGGTCGCTCTGTGAATGAGTGGTAGAGAAACCGGTCGGACTACATGGGTGAAGCAGATGCAGAACATCAGGGCACTAGACAGTCACAGATATTTTAAAGGGAAGCATGTGAAGGCCTACTTGCCAACTTGAACCGAAGTCATCTCGAAGCCACCTACTTCTCACGGTTCCCCTGCACATCTCCCTTCACAGAACACACCCTCTGTTGTCCATTATGGATGCACGCACAGTATGTGAGATGTGATATACGCCTTGAGTTCTAAGGTGAGTGCATCGTTTAGAAGGAGCACTGAGTTCTTGGTCAAAAGAGCCAGCCATGAATTCCAAATATGCCACTTGTTTGAGATATGGTCTTAGAATTCTTACAACCATGTTGGGGTTTAATTCTCTAACCCTTACAATAAGGACCTCAATAGCTATTTGTTACTGACCACCCGCTATAAATCAACACAAATGCTAAAATTATAAATACCGTTTCTTCAAAACAATGTCGGGGAAAGTGCTTTGTAAACTGCAAATACAGTAGACGATAGTTCCACATTTAACAATCAAAGGGGAATACCACGAAGGAATGAAGATTTAAAACATCAGTAGTACTGAAAGTCAGTTTTGGCATTTAGCATTCAGAGATAGAAATAAAAAACTGAAATTTCTGCTGGTAGATTTCTCTGGAGTTTTAGCTGGAACAAGGGCTCGTGTACAAAAGTGTTATGAAGGAAATATGCCAAGGAGTAGAGGAAGTAAGAGAGTAGGGGAAGTGGAACAAGTAAGGGAAGCAGCCAAACCAGGGTTCACTTGTAGGGGAAGTCTCAAACTTGGCTTATTCCTTAAGGGAGCTCCCAAGGAGCCCTGACCAACAGAACTTTGTACCATGTTGAGCAAGTTCTCTATCTGCACCATATGAGCTTGAAGTGTGGCTGGTACAACTGAAGAAGTAATATATATATTTTTTTAATTTCCTAGGGACTCATCAGGTTGTAATCAGGGGCTTGGTCAGACTATGTTCTCATCTGGGTGATTACTTCTTAAAGGAAAGAATCTGCTTCCAAGCTCACTGAGGGTGTTAGCAGAATTAAGTTCCCTGTGGCTGACTGTCCCAGGGCCCCAGTTTCTTAATTGTCAGCTGGAGGCCACCTCAGGTCCTAGATACTACCCCCAGTCCTCTGCCACATGGCCTTCTCCATAGGCCGTCCACAATAGGGCTGTTTGCTTCTTCAACACCAACAGTCTAAGACTGATGTAACCAAACAGAATCAAGGGAGTAACACCCCATCACCTCTGACATTTGTATTCTATTGTGACAAGTAAGTCAGAGGTTCTGGTCACACTCAGATGAGGAGACTTTTTTTTTTTTTTTTAATATTTTAAGATTTTATTTATTTATTTGACAGAGACAGCCAGCGAGAGAGGGAACACAAGCAGGGGGAGTGGGAGAGGAAGAAGCAGGCTCCTAGCAGAGGAGCCTGATGTGGGGCTCGATCCCAGAACGCCGGGATCACGCCCTGAGCCGAAGGCAGACGCTTAATGACTGAGCCACCCAGGCGCCCCAGATGAGGAGCCTAAGAACGTGACTCAGCAGAGGCCCTCTTAAGGTGTATGCACAATACTTCCCCGCTGTAACACTGGATATTTTTTTAGAGACTACCAAATACATTATTCCATTGAATCTTCACCAAAAAAAAACAAAACAAAAAACCCTGTAAATTAGATAAATTGGGAATTATTATCAATATTTAAAAAATGAAGGTAAGCAAGATTAAACCACTTGTCCAAAATGCACAGATAATTATTAGCAAAGGTGAGCATCCGTAAGTTTCGATTCTCTGTCCTGTCTTCTTTCTGCCCCATCGTGTTTCCTTACAGTGATTCAGTTATTTGAAAGCCCACCTTCACAAATTTTGCCTATCTGCTGGCTGCCCTAATACTAAATAGGTCATTATTTTTTTTTAAATAAGTATTTCGTTTTCTTCATTCAAATACATTGACTTTAATAACCATAGTTCTATTGGTACTGAAAACGGAAGACGAAGATAAGTTGCCATAAATAGATGAAAGCAAAAGGTGAATGTCCAGATATTAAAATTAATACTACTTGTGTCCTATCTGAATCCATATTGCAGGTCTAGTGTATGTCACAGAGAGGACAATCATAGCAGCTATGTTGAAAAATATCTCAAAGGGCATCTACCCTCCTGTTCCTAATTATAGCTTACAAGAAGGAATTTGGGGTATATGGCCAATGGACCTGCCTTCCAAGGAAGATGTGTTCTCTATAAGGTGGCAAGGAGCCCAGCATGTGCTCTGGACACTCCTCCTCTGGCTGTCTCAAAAAAGCAACAGTGGTGTCTGTCCTTAGGCACTGCTGCGACTTGGGTGAGAGAGCGTCAAGAGAAGAAAATGCAATTAGCAAATATAATTAGCTCCAACACATTTAGCATGTCTCCTCTCCTACTATCTCCACAGTTACACAAAATTCTTGCCTATCAAGCAATGCATGCATTTTTTAGCTTCCTCCTTCTTCCTGTTTTCTTCAGCATCTTTCTCATGACTCCTTCAAGGTGCTGGCATTCTCAAATTTGGAAAGTGGCAGGGAGAAGCCTCCTCCTTGTTCTAATTCTTCCCGCCCCCTTTTCACAAATGATTTGTCCCAGTGTCCCACCTCTCTAGAGATGGCTCTCTTTCTGTTCCAATTCTGTTTAAAAAGCTCCCAGAACAGTCCTTTGTATGTCATTCGGTTTTAGTGCTGCTTTTCAATGCAGAGTCCTACAACTGTATTTATTACTGAAATTTTATTCCATCAGACTCACCATGTACTCCTAGGAATATGCTTTCCTAAATCAGCATACAGATCTTAAGTTCATATTTTGTCACAACAAATGGGACAGATGTGCTAATTCTATTCTCTCATCTTCGCTGACGGGAAGTGAGGTTCATAAAAAATAAATATATATGCACAAATAGGGACAGAACAAATATGCTGCTTTTGTATAATAAGCACATCTGAATAATTAACCAACCCCAGCCAGCTTCTGCATAATTCTCTTAACCACTGAAGAAACAAGGAAAGAAACATTTGCTGGGTTTAAAAAGAAAGAAGGGGCCCCACAATATCGGTACTTCCTATAATGTCCAGATGGGTCATTTAAATCAAGAATAGTAGTAACAACTGACATTTTCACTGGAAAACTCCTCTGTATCCACGACATGCTTGTATTTGATCTTTGGAATAACCCTGATAGCATTTGCTCAACATAGGACTCTTGAAAAAAATCAAATCCTCCATGGAAACCAGCCGAGATAATGACCTCTGGATGATTATTTGCCACTACTATGAATCTCCCTATTCCTATCAGATCTATTACTCTTTGCTTGTATCATTTTGGATTGCTGATTTCCTAATCCCAAACCCTGATGTCTACTCTGGAGCACCTATTTATTTCAAGACCCATGTAGACTTTCTTTTCTGGTTGTTTGTCCCACTTCCATCACAACTCTGCACAGTCCTTTAGTTTCCAGGCTTCCAGGCTCCAGCACGAATCATATCCTTCATTAGTCTTAGCTCCATGGAACGGGCAGACTAGAACAACCATCATAACTGCCCTCTGGAGGAAGAGCTTGTAGCTATACACGAGATGCTTATAATTTATCATTGGAATGTAGTTACTATGGATGAAAAGATCAAACCTGAGCTTGCAGGAGTTGGTGGTTGAAGTGGGGTAGAGGAAAAGAAAATCAGAAGTAAGGAAGTCTAGGGCTGGCTCTCAAGGGCTTGACAAATAATCCATTTGGGTCTTGAAGTCACTGAAGTTGGAAAGGAATTAGTGACAGAGAGGAAGGCAATGAGTCAAATGCTAAACCTATAAATTAAAAAGGTTACTAGACAAAAGCAAAAGGGAGGCTACCAAATGTTAAGTTGTAATGGCCAAGAACTTTGAGTTTTGGTGGAGAAAGAAAAATACATAGCTTGAAAACAGCAACAGAAGAACTATAGGCCATGAGGTACGTGCAGTATGAAATGAAAATCCGCTTTGACTCATGAGAACTGCAGGAAACATCTATATTTGTGTTAGGGTCATTCTGAGAGATGGTTGAGAACATAGGAAAGATTACTGAATTAAGGCCAAAATTTTTTGGAATACTTTGAGGACTAGAAGATTGAACACGATTATAGTGATAATAGGGTTAAGATGTGGTAACCAATGGGTTTTGGGCTTCTGGAGATGATTGAAGCTAAACTGTATGAGTCATGAAGAAAGGCAAGGAGAAAGGAAATACTGCACAGGCTTTCACTTCTGAAGAGGAAAGCAAAACATCGTGACTTCAAAACTCACATTGGCACAGAATGCCTGTTCTGAGCCGTTGACAGTGTCAGAGCCTAAGTCCAGGAGGGCCACCCAACTCTGTGGGAAGCAGTAATGACCATCAGATGGGTGAGGAAGACAAGTATTCCGAACTGTGTATTTCACTGGTTCTCAAACTGAAGTGTGCGACCAGGAGGGCTTATTAAAAATCTAGCATTCTGAACTCCACATCCAGAGTTTCTGATTCAATACATCTGCGGAAGGCTTGAGAATTTGTAGCTTTAACTAGTTCTCAGATGCTGCTGCTGGTCATGGCATCAGCCTTTGAGAACCTCTAGTGTGCAGTCAAAGGAGGAAAAGTCATGATGGCGTCTACCATGCTCGTCTCCGACAAGGAGGAGGCAAATGTATTTTCCTCAGTGTGGTTGAGCATAGCTGGGGGCTCAGACCATATGTTTGAGCATGCAGTGCAGAACATTTCGAAGGTGACACAAAAATTGTTCACTAAGGTAATCTTTAGGGAGTGGGAATGGAGGGCAGGGAAAAGGGAAGTAGGACACAGATCTTGTAAACTCTTCAAAGCTCCTCAAATAATCCCTCGAACTGCAAAGGCATTAGTATACTATGTTAAGTCCAGCTTTTATAAATCCTCATCAAACATGCCTTCCTTCAGAAGTCCTCATTCTCTGGCTCTCAGCTACCAGGCTTCTCTTCTTTCACCATATATTAAGTCAGGGTCCCAGATGGACATAAAATTTAACCCAGATGTTTCAAATGGAGACTAAACTTTAATGAAGGGACTCCTAGAAATGTGGGTAGAGATAAGGGAGAAAAGAGCAGTGTTGAAACAGCCAGAGCTGCGAGCTAGGGGAAGTCCTGCAGCTGGAGGGACAGGAGAGGAAATTGTGGCTGTGAATCCCCAGCTAAGAGTTAGACCTGAGAGTTGTAATCTTTGAGTTCCAGCTCCTGCCATGGAAACAGAAGAAAATAACCTAAGCTCTCTCCCCTCCTGACCTCTGATATCTGACAGGTAACTTCTACTGGTCAGCAAGGGGTGCAGGTGATACATCTCTTGCACAGAGACAGAAATTGGTGGAGAACAGATTTGGGACAGCCAGCTAAGAACGACCAGCACAACCACCCTTTTCCCACGAGAGCACTCACTCCAGCAGCTGCCCTCCTTCTCCTTCATTATCTAGAGTAAGCCTGAATCAAGCTCCCAGAAAAACTTATGCTATGAACAAAATACTTATGGTCCAAATAGTGGCAGTTAACCCACTGAGTTTCAGATAAAGTCATCTACCTCTCTTTCTGCCCCTGCCACCAATTCTGAAACCTTTGAGGGTTTCCTGTTATAAATTCTACAAGAAACCCATATCAGTAGCAGAAGTTGAGTGACTGTTATTTGCAAGAATAAATGAATAAGTAAATGAAAGCTATGGAAGTTCTCCAATTTTCATCTCTTAGTGATTTAATAACTCATTGATTGTGATTTTTATGAAATATAGATGAATATGGGTGTCTCAATCCATGATTTTTGAATGGGTTCCTTCTCACAATTCATTCATCTGCCAGTAGGTCTCGATGCTGAGCTTGAAAAATTATCCTTTCTGAATAGAGGAGATTAATAAGCGGACATTTGACACAACAGCTGTTTATAGTATATACTCTATTGGCAAAAAAGACATTGTAACCCTCTGCAAGTTTTTATATCAACTAATGTTCTCCAACAGAACTTTCTGCCATGATGGAAAGGTTCTGCCGTTGCACTGTCCAATACGGTAACCATGAGCCACATCTGGCTCTTCAGGATATGAAATGTGACTGGTACATCCAAGAAACTGAATTTTTAACTTTATTTAGTTTGAATTAATTTTAAGAGCCATATGTGCCAGAGGCTACCGCATTAGACTGATCAGATATAGACAAAGCATAACCCGGAAAACAGTGAATGTCAAAATTCTTATTTGCTCAGCAACAGAGAAAATATTAATATATGATCTGAGTTTAAATTTCTCTCTCTCTTTTTTTTTTTTTTTTTTTTTTTGCTGATGTATAAAAGCAGAGCAGCACAACTTTTTTTTTGTTAAAAATAAAATGTGCATTAGCTTTATTCCCATGCTGGAGATCTGGAACGGTCTCTTATCTCTAGGAGTCAAGAGAAATCCATTGAATTGGAGACAGTACTTAGTGTAGAGCCCATTATATTCCTCATACTTTTTCTACTTGAGGGTATTCTCTTAATTATTTCCAAAAAGTCTGTATTTAGATTTCTTCCAAAACAGATGAAAATGGATTTAAATCTCAGCTCTATTAGTTAAAATTGTGCTCATTGGCAGATTATTCCGCCTTTTCTGCCATGCACGATAGCAATGCTAATTCCTACCTGTTAGCAATACCGGGCATATTGAACAAGACTATGTATGCAAAATACTTGTCATATTAGGTCTGCAATAAGTATGATTTCTTCTTCTTGGAACTTGTTCTTGGAAGGATCCTGGGAACTTTCTCTAAGATGACTGCCTACCCCAAAGACATTTTCCTGTGACCTTAGGTAAGCTAGTTAACCTTTTGGAATCAGTTTATCTAATATTGATACTACTATTTTCAGGGATGATTTCTGGATTCGGAATATTATATGAGCAAAGTACTCCGGATTTAGTAGGTGCTCAAAAGTAGCTAGAAAGATATATCAAGGTCTTAAAATAATGACATTTTCAAGGAAAAATTCAGTGGATAGAAGAGGGTTAGCCTTGATTCCAAACCTCCAAGGGATTCCTGACCTTTTCAGAAAAATAGACCAATTTACTTCTGCCAAGTGACTAAAATGAGGCAGGAAGTATTTATTGATGCCTGCTCTCATACTTGATTCCTTCCTCTTTTCCAGCACCCCCCTCGCCAAATAGACAAGGAAACCCATTTTTTGACCTTCTACTCTCCCTAAACTATTCTAGTCCACAGTTTAGATCAATAGTCTTTTATATATAAGAAATGCTTTTATTGAGCTCGAAGTATCTTTGACCCATCCTTTGGACAAAGACTGTGTGTGTGTGTGAGAGAGAGAGAGAGAGAGAGAAACTAAGTGGTAGTGGAGGAAAAGAGACTATAAAGAGGTATGGAAGGAGAGGGGTTATGATGGAAAGTTCGAGTGAAAAACTAGGCAGCACTAGTAAGAAGCCAAAAGAACAGCAGGTTGAATTTTTCCTTATGTTGAAGGGAAGTCTCAACTTAGCATCCCTAAATGATGCTTTTTTAGAGGTGATGCAAACACTCAGAATGTTCACCATAGCTACCGAGTCAACCGTTCTGTAATAGCAGAGTGCAGACCAAACACACTATACATCAGTACCACCTAAATACCATCCCGCAGACATTTGGGGGAGTCTAATATGTGCCAACTGCAGCAGTAGGCAGAGGTTATTACAAAGTTTATTGGAACAAAGTCTTTGCCCTCCAAGGGCTCACAGCCAAGTGGCAGGGACACACACATAGATAAGCTACTTACAAAAGTGTGATCTGGCCCCGCTTACTCAGCAAGAAGAAAGGGGAGGGAAATGTACCTATCTCTGGGGAAACAGTGTCTGTACTCAGGGTTTAAACCCATGGCAGAAATGCTGGAGACTACATAAACACATATAAAAAAGGAAATAAAAAACACGTAAAAGCCTACCTCGCAGAGGAACTGTATTAGCGAGGGCTGCCTTACCGAAGTACCACAGTCTAGGCGACTTAACAGGAATTTATTTTCTTACAATGCTCGGAGCTGCAAGTCCAAGATTAAGGTATTAGCAGAGTTGGTTTCTTCTGAGGCCTCTCTTCTTGACTCGAAGATGACACGACCTTCTCCCTGTGCCTTCACATGGTCTTTCTTCTGTGTGTGTCTGTGTGTGCTTTTCTTCCTCTTACAAGGATACCGGTCATATTGGATGGGGCCCACTCTAAGGGCCGCATTTAACTTTACCTCTTTAAAGACTTTATCTTCCAATACAGTTACATTCTAAGGTACTAGGGTTTAGAACTTCAACATATGAATCTGGGGAGGATACAATTTAGCCCATAACAGGAACACACATTAATATTTTGGTGTATTTCTTTAATATTACATAAATACATACTGAAAGTGCATATGCACATAAATAAATAGAACTTGGATGAAAATACTTAAAATACCTATTTTCTTATAATATTCTCTGGCAATTATTTCTACTTCAAATATTCTGTGAAAATTTAATTTTTGATGGCTGCGTAACACTCTTTCATTTTTCCGTACTATTCACCTATTTAAAATTTAAATTGTATCTGCCTTATCACATTACAAATAATGCTATAATAAAAAGGCTGGTGTATAAATCCTTGATCACAGCTGTTATTAGGTCAAATTCCTACAAGTAGAATTATTGGGTCAAAATTATGCGTACTTCAAAGTTTTGGTTTTTTTTTTTTTTAACCTGTCAAATTATTTACTGGGAAAGACATGCCATTTCACATTCTTACTAGTTGTACACATCAGTGCTGGTTTTAAATGTTTCATTTAGAAATGCAATATGAAAACAGTCATAATGAAAATATCATCTATGGGGTTTTCAGAGAAGGAATATAGTAAGCCACCAGGAAAGAGTATAGTTGATGGACTGCCAGAGAGCCTCTACCCTAATGAATTCACTGAGGTTCAAATACTGGTTCTCAGGGTGGCTGAATAATTTCTTAAATATAATATGGGTTATACAGGGCACCTGGGAGGCTCAGTCAGTTAAGTGTCTGCCTTTGGCTCAGGTCATGATCCCAGTGTCCTGGGATCAATTGAGCCCTGCATCGGGCTCCCTGCTCAGTGGGGAGCCTGTTTCTCCATCTCTCTCTGCTCCTCCCTGCTTCACGTGCTGTATCTTTCTTGCTCTATCTCAAATAAGTAAAATCTTAAAAAATACAGACATATAATATAGATTATAAATGGTTAAGACAGGTTAAGAACCCGGATCTCTATACTCTGATGAGATTGTTGCTGATACACTCATCTCTTGGCCTCAAGAAGCCAATCTTGATCTCCTATTCCAATTGCTTTGAATTTAATACCCACACTTGCTTCCCCCAGTTGCCTTTGATGGGAATTTATCTCAGCTCTCTCTCTGTAGAACCTAAATTCCACTCCTACCTAACCTGGCTCTTGTCCCCATAGTGGTTGTTTATGGTGTCTAAGGGGAACGGATGTTTATACAGACAGCATCCTTGCCTATTTGTTGAATGCAATGCATATTCAAGAGAAAAAAATTCTTAATGTATCCGGGCAAGGCCAATGTTTTGCATTTTAATTTACAAGTGAGAATGAACGTTCAGAGTAGGTTTTCCTTACCTTACTTACATTATTTGCAACACAAAATTGGTGAAATCGTTTGACTCTAAGACAGAAAGACATCCAGGCTTCCTGCACCTGCATAAAATCAAGAAACATAATATAAGAAAGTAAAACTGAATCTATTTCAGACTAAGGAAATCAAATATTATTTAAGTTTTAAAAGCATTATGTATGCAAATTTCAACCCAATCTCAGAACTCATCAGTCAAAGGTCAAAACAAGTCGTGTATTTATATATAAAACTGGGGATATAAATACATAGGCTATTCTGAGGCTAATTTAATTTCAATTATTAATTCATTCAGCAAGTTTTAATCAAATAAGAATATATTTTTAGCACTTGTTATCAAGACGAGTAAGGTATCGTCACTGCCCGCAAGTGAGAGATAGCTATGGCTGTCATGGGGGTCAAAGAAATCAGGGCAGAGCAAGGTGATAACAGCAGTGATAGACACACAGATACAGGCGAATCATGAGTGATTCATTTATTCTGGAGTTTTTGCTTGTGAATTGCATGAAGGCCAAGATTAGTGTCTGTTCTTTTTACAGATGTATCCCCAGCAAGTGGCACAGTGTTCACCCACTAGGTTAAGATGACTAAGGTAATCCGTGAAGTACTTGTGCAACCAATGAGGTATATGTTTGAATTAGTCATAGTAGCTGTCTCAGAACACTACCTTTACCCCATGACTATTGAAAGATTTCTTGAACCTTAGAAACGTCGGCATTCAACTTTGTTTCCATGTTATTAATTTGGTTATCTCTCCTTAGAAGAATGAAAATTGAAAGTGTATCTGCTTGTTGAGCATGCACTGAGGGATCAGAAAACTAGCTGAGTGCTTCCAAACCTTCCTAAACAACATTCACAGTTCATATTCTCAGCCTACCAATTCCATCCCTACAGTTCTCCCGACTTTCAAGGCTCCCTTCACACTGACCCCATATCCAACCACGGTAATGATGATGATGGTGATGGTGGTCATACCTACCAGGTGGTGTGATGGACACATGCAACCTATGAAGTAGATACTATCATCCTTCCCATTTTACACACAGGAAACTGAGTATTAGAAGTGTTCAGAGACTTGCTCCAAAACTAGTGGATGGAATGGGATTCAGATGAAGCAATCTGATTAAGAGACCCAATGCTTCTCCCATTCCAGGGTAGATACTGACACACCCATGACTGCATCTTAATTTTCTAGCCTGACTCTTTCTGTTTGACCTGGTTGGGCCTTTTGTTTGTTTTCTTTCCTTTCATTTTGTTTTGTTTTTATAATTTGCTTTAAAGTTATGAGCTTAAAAGTTCACTAGAATCTGACACCAATTCAATAGTTTTATGCCCAACTGCTTCAAGAATTTGTGTTATCTTTCTGACCTTTCTCTGAAATGCAATTGAATTTTTGGAGGTATTCCTATGCCTCATTTGACGAATTTTTTACTATATTCATCCAACGAAGAATGGTAGGGCTGGCAGGGGAAGGAGTGAGGAGGAAAATTAGCTGGTATTTGTGTAGTCACTGCATTGATTCCTTTGTATAAAATTATATATTTAATCCTTATAACAACTTGAGGTAGGTTTCATTACCCCCACTTTACATGTGAGGATATTAGGCCTAAAGAGTTTAAATAACAAGTTCAAGGTCATAGAATTATTAAGATAAGAGAACAGATTCCACATTTGAGGCTCTTTCCCCCATTATTTTCACTAGTGATGAACTCCCTCTCTACTACTTAAACTCCCTGGTTTCATTCCCACCTTATTCCATTCATTAGAAATTATATTCCTCATACCTTCTTGTATTAGTCACGTTAAGTTAGATTATGTGGCAGTAATAACACCAAAATCTCAGTTTAACTCAATGAATCTTTCTTTTTCATGTTACATAGGCAATGTAGTTATATGGGCATAGAGGTAGAGAACTGCTTCACATGCTCCCTCAGGGATACTAGCTGATGGAAATTTCCACCACTTGATATGCCACTGGTCACTACAGCAGAGGAAGAGTACTGGAAAGTCTTGAATTTGGTATTATATTCTTTAACACATAATTGGTCATATGACCCCTAACACATAATTAGTTGTATGACCCCCAGCACATAATTAGTCATATGACAGGTTACTTTTCTGGTAATCAAAAATCTCTCTACTTTCTTCTTTCCACACCTAGAACATTCTCCTCTCCTCCCAATATAGAGAACCCAAAAGTCCTGGGGTTTCTAGCAATGCGTAATAGCCTTGACATCAAATTTAGTGGTAACTCTTCATGGTCTAGGTTCCTGTTAGTTACCTAGACAGGAAATCCACAGTCCTCTAGTACACCACCTAACACAAGATGCCAAAGAACCACAGTGACTGGTCAAGCTGGAGTCATGCAATGCAGCAGTCAGGTCAGTGCTGCACCACCACTGGGCAGCTGTTGTGAAGAACAGCACCCCCAAGGATAGGGAAGAATTTTCAACTTGGTTCTGATTCTGCTTTCTGATTGGAGTACTCGGATTCACTGTTGTCTGGGATCCCTGTCCACTGGTCTGGGAGGTTCTCTATTGTGCCTTATCCTCCATAGCACATACAAAAATGATTGTTGGGGTCATGTATTCCCTATCCATTAGAAGGTTGTGGCCCAAGATGTGCCAGCCCAAGCTCTTGGTTTCTCTGTCACTCAAAGATGGTGTAGCCTTCGTATTTGTTTGTTTCCTGTCATTTCCAAATGCAAGGAATACTGCCTTCCCCATTACACACAGGCCTTTTTAGAAACTAGATCCTCCTTTGTGCTATATTTCTTTATCTTGACACCAAAACTTCTGCCTCCTGACAGCTAAAGGTGGGTACATTGAGTTTGCCTGACATAGTAGGTAGAAAGGACTTAATATGATCTTTGCCCTGAAATATTTAATCAATTGATAAGCTTTTCTGGATATCATATCCTTAATCTGGTATTTCTCCTGTGGTACATTAATCCATGGAAGGATTCTGACAGCTGTTTTGAAGGTCATGGCCTTCAACTAATCTTTCCTAAAGGTTGGAACTGTCATTCAAATTTGTCTTTCTCAGAGTTGGCGGGTCATGCATTTCCAGTATTTTTCTATTTGCTTCTATTTCTATTTGCAACCAGCCAGTTCTTTTGTGGGTTTATCTCTTTTTTTCTATAATCCCAAGCCAAATGCAGAAAATAACCACAAATCCACATGACAATCATTTTGTTTTCCACCGCCTTTCCCCCAGAGCTATCGTTCATCAGGTGGACCATCTCCCTTGCAAGTTATGACACAGCACAGTTTTATCAAATGCTTGGCCATTGCAGAGCAAGGATGGCTATTACTCCAGCCTGTTTGCTGGGTGGCCCTGCCCTTCATCATTTTTAGTTTTTTAGGGACCACATCCCACCACTGGTATTAATTTCCTCAGTAATTAGGACAGGCTAGATATACCGCATTGCAAATTAACCTCTACATGCCAGCGCCTTCCCACACAAGTGCTTGTCTCCTGTCCATGCTGCATAGCCAACACAGCTGGGCAGGGCCATGCTCCATGTGGTCTCTCAGGAATCCAAACGGAGTGAAGTCTGCAATCCAATCTGTCACTGCTACAGGGGAAGAGAGAAGCCTGGAGAATTCACAGGGCTCTTCTGTGCTTTAGCCTGGAAGTAATACACATCACGTTAGCTCAGAACAAGTTATATATGGATCTGCTTCACTGCGCAAGTGCTGGAAAGCAGAGAACACCTGAAATATTTGGTGAGCATTTCTGCTTCTGCCACGTGTGCCTTCGAAAAATCCAACATCAGATCTAAAACTTGAAGTCCTGGCTTCAGAATTATTTTAGTGTCCACAAGGAAAACAATATCCATAAAGACGTCCCCCCCCCCGCCACTCCGACCTGCAAATGGAGCATCTTCTCATACAACCTGGAAGTTTGCTTAAACTTCTATATGAGAATGGAGCTGATTCCTCTTGCAGTGAAACACACCTCAATAAAAATGAATGGTTGTGCCTATACTGTAACTGTAGTGTAGGTCCATTTGACTAAAACTTGAGTACATCTTTAGACATTTTGAAGAATCTCTTCCTTTTAAAGCCGCTATATTTACTGACATTTCCACCCCCTGGGAATCTGGTTCTCTTGTTTATTAGAGCTGCTAAAATGAAAGTTTGCCACCTGATTAATTTTAATAGTTTAGCTAGAAACCTGTGGGTAATGTATATTGGCTGCCAAGCTTGAGATAAATTCTGTTGGCTCTGTTGCAAAGATTTTGGCAGAAATAAAGTCTGCCCTTTGCAAGAAAGAAGCACAGAGGAGCTGGAGGGATGGAATTTCAAAAGCAAGTACGGAGCAAAAGACTGTTTTGTCTTTCTTTGTGACTTCCCACTGCGGCCGGGATCTGATAAACCCATTCAGCAATTCCTTTTTAGACCTCATATGTTTTATTTTAGCATTATAGTTAAGGAAGAGATGTAAGCCTTTTGTGTATAGCTGGACCCGATTCAAAGCAGAAAGACTTCAGAGGTGGCTTGGTGAAGCCAGCTGTAGGTTGTTGTGATTTTTAAAGAGATCTGGACAACTAAACAGCATCTTAAGGCACCAGGAGTCTACAATGGGAGATTTGTATTGGAAGAGATCTCACTGTTGTGTGATTTATTCACATCTTAGTTTTGTTTCCTGTTTTTGTTTTCCAATGCTGGTTCTTCTTCAAGGCCTGCTATGTAATTTGCAGGACTCAGTGCAAAATAACAAGGCTGATTCCCTTATTCAAAAATCAAGGGAAAAGTGTCATTAGGAGTATTAAAATACAAAGTTTTTTCCTTCCCTTTGTATCATTTTTTTTTACTTTATTTGCTATTCAATTCTAAGTAAAGTTACAATTTTAAATGATTAACATGGGTCTTACCATCCATCTTTACATCATGAAATACCACTTCTAAATGCAAATATCAGAGCATTTAATTTGTATGCTGAATCACTGAAATTACACAATTCTTATTTGTGGCTTGTCTCCAGAGAATGCCTGGAACTGGCAGAAATGAAAATTACAAGCCAGACTCAGGAAGGCTGTAATGAGGGACAGGGGATGCTCTCGGGCATGGAGCGATCCAGGGAAGCACCCCTTGGGCATGGGGGGTATTTGTGGGGTGAGCCAGATTCTTTCAGGCACCCAGGCTCTGCCAGATGATACAGGCCATGTGCATACTTGCTCTGCCTAACAGTGGCCTGAACTACTTACCAGGCATTGGCCAGGACAGCATCTTGAGAAGCTGACCTCCCACAGGTCCACCTTCCCAGCCCGATGTATGGGCAACCTCCTAGAGTATCGTAACCTGCACACCCGGATGCCCTTGGTACCTGGACTGGGGACAGGGAAGAGGCTCTCCACTTACTCACCACTGAGCTATCAGAGCAGGGACAGTAACTACTAAGCCCTGCCCCTACCCCTAGAAGCCATGGAATATCTGTGCCTAACTCCCATCTATGCCAGGGCCAAAAATGTATCAAGGAAACCAGCCCGGGGAAGGAGAGGCCAGGCAAGGCAGGGGACAAATATAAGGGGAGCTGAGAATTTGTCCTGGAGAGGCAGTTAGAGGCGTGACCATGGAGCTAAGAGGGACAGGCTCATTCTCCATTATTCTATTGGGCTCTGTTTATAAAACAGCAACTCAAAGGTAAAATTGTTAAGAATTTCAAGACAGCAGCAACAGAAAATTAACTCTAAGCATAGGTCCTTCTGAGGCCAGGCTCTGTGCAATGGCAGTCGAAACCCACAGAGCCAACCCTGTCCTTCCTTCCTTAGGAAGCAGTCTTCCTGCCATCCCTGAGCAATGCTAGAGTCGTGACCAGCAACTGAAGTTGTGATATGGTGTATGTCAGAATTTGAAGATGAAGAGATGTCGTTAAACAAATTGTCTTTAAGAAAATCTACTTTAACATATATACAATGGAATACTACTTAGCCATCAAAAAGAATTAAATCTTGCCATTTGCAATGATACCGATGGAACCAGAGGGTATTATGCTCGGCGAGGTAAGTCAGTCAGAGAAAGACAAATATCGTATGATTTCACCCATGTGAATTTAAGAAACAAATGAACACAGGGGAAGGGAAGGAAAGATAAGATGAAATTAGAGAGGGGAAACAAATTCTAAGAAACTCTTAACTATAGGAAACAAACTGAGGGCTGCTGGAGGGGTGGGGGGATGGGGTAACTGGGTGATGGGCATTAAGGAGGACACTTAATGGAATGAGAACAGGGTGTTAATATGTAACTGATCAGTCACCAAACTCTACCTCTGAAACTAATAATACACTATATGTTAACGGATGGATGGATGGATGGATGGATGGATGGAAGGAAGGAAGGAAGGAAGGAAGGAAGGAAGGAGAAAGAAAGGAAGAAGGAAAAAAGGAGGGAGGGAGAGAGGAAGGGAGAAAGGGAGAAAATCTGGAAGAGTAACACACACTATACATCTTCAGGTAAAGGAGAGAATAGAACTTTTCCTGCTCATTTGGAATTATATTTGTATTTAGGATAGGTAAGTTTATTCAGCAATAATTTAACTCTGAAATTTCAGTGGTGTCACATCAGAAGGTTGATTTCTCACTCATGGTGTATACTTACCAGGAGTGAGCACGGAGCTTTGATCCACACTGTGCTCAGGGATCCAGGCTGGCAGAGGCCCCACCTTTTTGTGGCTGTGCCCTCTGCAACCAGCGGCTCTGGAGTCACCGCTGCACTAGAAGAGAACAATGAAGGTCTGGGCACCAGGCTTAGGATGGTTCAGCCCAGAGATGGGAAGGCCACTTCTGTTTACAGGGAATTAGCTAGAAATAGTATCAATACAGTAGCTCCATAGGACTAAAAGAGACCTGAGCAAGGTGGAGAGGCCCATATTTGGTGAACACAAGTTGCCTCTGCCATGATTTTCACAGCATTAAATGTTATGTAATTTCAGGGGTGATGCACTGTTGTGTTCATGGCTGGGAGTTACACCCAGCTCTCTCTTGGTCAATTTCTTTTCCCTGACAGTTGTGACTATTAGATCTTCTAAATACACTGAGCCAAAGTTTCTTCAGTGTAAAATGGAGATAATAAAGTCCAGGTCACAATATTATTATAGATGTCTGTGAAAGCCCCGTGAAAATCATCACGAGCTATTCAAATAATGGAATGCTATCGTAAATCAGACTGAAAGAAAACCAAAGAGATACATTTATCTTGTCCTAAACATCAAAATTCTCAAAAGGATATTTAATATATTATTTCTTGGAGGCACTGAGGGAGAAGAAGTAAATTAGACACTGTATTAGTCATCAATTATTACGTACAAAATTACTCCAAAAGTTAGTAGCTTAAACTAACAAAATTTATCATAGCACAGTTTCTGTGGGTCAAGAATCCAGTTCTAGCTTAGCTGTGCCTTCTGGTCCAGCGTCTCTCACAAGGCTGCAACAAAGATGTCAGCTAGCACTATAGTCATCTCAAGGCTCGGCTAGGGGAGGATTTGTTTCCAAGCTCACTCATGTGGTCCCTGGCAGAATTCACCTCTTCCTAGGCAACTGAACTGAGGGTCTCGGTTCTTAGAGCAATTCATATCACGGCACCTGGTTCCATCAGAATGGGTGAAGGAGAACTTCCAGACAGACACAGATACAGTAAGAAAGAAAAGGATCAAGAATGACATCAGTCTTTTATAACAATCTCTATGTGACACGCATCACTGTTGCCATTCTAGAGCAAGTCTATTCTATTCCATTCTTTAGAAATAAGTCACTAGGTCCAGCCCATAAGAAGAGGGGATTACCCAAGAATTTAAATGCTGAGAGACTGGGATCATTGGGAGACATTTTAGAAGCTACTTACCACAGAGATTTTAGTCTGCCTTTTCCTTCTTTGTAAGAAAGAAAAAGCCTGTAAACATCCTCTCCCAACCCCCATCTATCACTGTCTCTGTGCAGTTCTAATCCACTCAAGTTCAACTATTACAACTGTCTCTTAACTGATGTGTGTGGCTGATTTGCACTTTCTCCTATCACCTTCTCATATTTACCATGATTGAAAGGAGCCTTCCAGAAGCATTATTATTTATTATTTTATTCTACTCAAAATTATATGTAAAGAAATATTCTAAATGTATTGCAAAGCAGTTCCTACACACTAGAGACTTCTCCACCACCATTTTCTTGGCAATTATAATTTTCTTCTTTGTTAATGAGTAATACAGATAGGATTTGTTTTGTCCTTAAAGTATATTTGATTTTTTAAATTTTAATTCCAGTATACTTAACATACGCCGCTATATTCATTTCAGGTGCACAATATAGTGATTCAACAATTCCATCTATTATTCAGTGCTCTTAATAAGTGTACTCTTAATCCCCTTCACCTATTTCACACATCTCCCACCCACCCCTCCTATAGTAACCATCTGTTCTCTATAACAAAGAGTCTGTTTTCTGATTTGTCTATTTTTTCCCCTTTGTTCATTTATTTCTTAAATTCCACATATGAGTGGAATCATGGTATTCATCTTTCTCTGATTTTCCTTAGCATTATACTCTCTAGATCCACCCATGTTGTTGCAAATGGCAAGATTTCATGCCTTTTTATGGTTGGATAATATTCCATTTAATATATATACCACATCTTCTTTATCCATTCATCTATGGATGAACACTTAGGTTGCTTCAATATCTTGGCTACTGTATATAATGCTGCAAGGAATATGGAGGTACATGTATCCCTCTAATTAGTGTTTTTGCATTCTTTGGGTAAATGCACAGAAGTGTGATTACTGGATTGTATGGTAGTTCTATTTTTAATTTTTTGTGGAATCTCCATACGGTCTTCCACAGTGACTGTACCAGTTTTCATTCCCACCAACAGTGCAAGAGGGTTCTTACTTCTCTACATCCTCACTACCACTTATTGTTTCTCGTGGTTTTGATTTTAGTCATTCTGACAGGTGTGAGGTGGTATCCCATTGTAGTTTAGATTTACATTTCCCTGATGATGAGTGACGTTGAGTATCTTTTCATGTGTCTGTTGGCCATCTGATTGTCTTCTTTGGAGAAATGTGGGTTCATGTCTTCTGCCCATTTATAATCAGATCATTTTTGGGAGACGTAAGTTTTATGATTCTCTATATATTCTGGATACTAACCCTTTATTGGATATGTCAGTGGTTGTCTTTTAGTTTTGTTGGTTGTTTCCTTCACTGTGGAGACGCTTTTTATTTTGACATAGTCCCAACAGTTTAGTTTTGCTTTTGTTTCCCTTGCCTTAGGAGACATTATCTAGAAAGATGCTGTTATGGCTGATACCAGAGAAATTACTCCCTGTGCTTTTCTTCTAGGATTTTTATGGTTTCAGATCTCACGTTTAGGTCCTTAATCCATTTTGAGTTTATTTTTGTGTACGGTGTAAGAAAGTGGTCCAGTTTCACTCCTTTGCATGTAGCTGTCCAGTTTTCCCAATGCCATTTGTTGAAGAGAGTTTTTCCCATTGCATATGTTTTCCTGCTTTGTCACGGATTAATTGACCATATAATTGTGGTTTTATTTGGGGGCATTCTATTCTTTTCCATTGATCTATGTGTCTATTTTTTGTGCCAGTACCACGCTGCTCTGATTACTTACTTGAAGTCTGGAATTGTGATACCTCTAGTTTTTCTTTTTCAAGATTGCTTTGGCTATTTGGGGTCTTTTGTGGTTACATACAAATTTTAGGATTATTTGTTCTAGTTCTGTGAAAAATGCTGTTAGTATTATTGATAGGGATTGTATTAAATCTGCAGATTGCTTTGGGTAGTATCGGTATTTTAACAATATTTGTTCTTCCAATCCATGAGCTTCTAGTATCCCCATTTGTTTGTATTGTCTTCAGTTTCTTTCATCAATGTTTTATAGTTTACAGAGTACAGGTTTTTCACCTCTTTGGTTAAGTTGTTTCCTAGGTATTTTATTATTTTTGATGCAATTGTAAATGGGATTCTTTCCCTAATTTCTCTTTCTGCTGTTTCATTAGTAGTATATAGAAATTCAGTGCATTTCTCTACATTGGTTTTTGTATCCAGTGATTTTACATAATTCTTTTATCAGGTCTAGTAGTTTTTTTTGGTAGTCTTTAGGCT
This sequence comes from Ursus maritimus, assembly GCF_017311325.1. Classification (NCBI taxonomy): domain Eukaryota; kingdom Metazoa; phylum Chordata; class Mammalia; order Carnivora; family Ursidae; genus Ursus; species Ursus maritimus. The sequence continues at coordinate 26,975,239 of NW_024424897.1, read as the reverse complement.
TTCTACATATAGAATCATGTTATCTGCAAACAGTAGAAATTTTACTACTTCCTTATCAATTGGATGCCTTTTATTCTTTTTCTTGTGTGACTGCTGTGGCTAGGACTTCCAGTAGTATGTTGAATAAAAGTGGTTGAGAGTGGGCATCATTGTCTTCTTCTTGACCTTAAGGGAAAAGCTCTCAGGTTTTCACCATTGAGTATGATGCTGGCTGTGGGTTTTCATATATGGCCTTTACTATGGCCGTTACTATGTTTACTATGTTCCCTCTAAACCTACTTTCTTGGGTTATATCATGAATGGATGCTGTACTTTGTCAAATGCTTTTTCTGTATCTAATGAATTTTTTTTTATCCTTTCTCTTATTGATGTGCTGTATCACACTGATTGATTTGTAAATATTGAACCACACTTGCATCACAGGAATAAATCCCCCTTGAACGTGGTGAATGACTTTTTAAATGTATTGGATTTTATTTGCTAATATTTTGTTGAGGATTTTTACATCTATGTTCGTCAGAGATATTGGCCTGTAGTTCTCTCTTTTTTTGTAGTGTCTCTCTGGTTTTGAAATCAGGGTAATGCAGGCCTCATAGAATGAATTTGGAAGACTTCCTTCCTCTTCTATTTTTGGGAAAAGATTGAGAAGAATCTTTTCTTCTGTTACCCTTGGTAGTAGAACTCATGACCTATGAAGCTGTCTGGTCCTGGACTTTTGCATGTTGATAGTTTTTTGATTACTGACTCAATTTCATTCCTAGTAGTTAGTCTGTTCAAATTCTCTATTTCTTCCTCTTTCAATTTTTGTAGCTTATATGTTGGTAGGGTTATATCCATGTCTCCTAGGTTGTCCAATTTATTGGCATAGAATTTTTCATAATATCCTCTTAAAATCCTTTGTATTTCTGTGGTGTCAGTTGTTATTTCTCCTCTTTCATTTCTGATTTTGAGTTCTCTATCTCTCTCTTTGATGTCTTGCTAGAGGTTTATCAGTTTTCTTGGTATTTCCAAAGAACCAGCTCCTGGTTTCATTGACCTGTCCGGGGTTTTTTTGCTTGTTTGTTTCTGTGTCACTTATTTCTGTTCTAATCTTTATTATTTCCTTCCTTCTGTTGGATTTGGATTTTGTTTGTTCCTTTTTATTTTTTCTAGCTCCTTTAGGAGTTAACGTTAGTTTATTTCAGATTTTTCTTGCTTCTTGAGTTAGGCCTGTATTGCTATAAACTTCCCCCTTAGAACTGCTTTTGCTGCATCCAAAAGATTTTAGATCATTTTGTTTTCATTTTCATTTGACTCCATTTATTTTTAAAATTTCCTCTTTAATTTCTTGGTTGACCCATTCTTTGTTCAGTAGCATGTTATTTAACAACCATGTATTTGTGCTCTTCCCAGATTTTTTCTTATGGTTGATTTCTAGTTTCATTGTGTTGTAGTCAGAAAAGATGGTATTAACTTTACTCTTCTTGAAATTGTTGAGGCTTACTCTGCAATCTACCATGTGATTATCCTGGAGAACATTCCATATGCACTTCAATGTGTATTCTGCTGTTTTAGAATGGAATGTTCTGACTATAGCTGTTAAATCCATCTGATCCAATGTGTCATTCAAAGTCATTGTTTCCTTGTTGATTTTCTGCTTAGCTGATCTGCCCATTGGTGTAAGTGGAGTGTTAAAGTCCCCTATTATTGTATTACCAGGGATCAGTTCCTTTATGTTTGTTATTAACTATTTTAGGTATTTCAATATTCCATGTTGGGTGCATAAATATTTACAATTATGATGTCTTTTTGTTAGATTGTCCCCTTAATGATTATGTCCTTCTTTGTCTCTTGTTACAGTCTTTGTTTTAAAATTAATTTTGCCTGGTACAAGTATTGCTACCCTGGCTTTCTTTTCACATCCATTTGCACGACAGATATTTCTCCATCTCTTCACTATCAATCTGCATTTGTCTGTAGGTCTGAAGTGAGTCTCTCGTAGGCAGCATATAGATGGGTCTTGGTTTTTGGTTTTTGTTTTTTTTAATCCATTCTGTCTTTTGATAGGAGCATTTAGTCCATTTATATTCAAAGTAGTTATGATAGGTATATACTTATTGTCCTTTTATTATTTGTTTTATGTTTGTTTTGGGGCATCTTCTCTGTTTCTTTCTTCCCTTGCTCTTTTCTTTCACCAGAATTTGGCTCTCTTTAGTGATATACCTGGGTTCTTTTCTCTTTATTTTTTACGTATCTACTACTGGTTTTTGATTTGCAGTTACCATTACGTTTATATATAACATCTTCTGCATATAGCCACCTATCTTAAGTTGATGGTCATTTAAGTTTGAACGCATTCTTTACTTCTCTCCTTTCCATGTTTTAGGTATATGGTGTCATACTCTACTTCCTTTTATTTTGTGAATCTTTTGAAATAGAGCTAAAATTTTGAACTCTTGTATCTCTGAAAAGACTGTTCTTTCAATTCAGAATAGATTGAGAATAGGAGTGTTCTTCTATTTTCTTATTCTAACTCCCTCCATCCCATGTAAATTTCATAGAATAGCAGTTATGTAAATGTCTATGGAGTAATACTAAAAACTGAGCTAATTAGGAGCATAAACATAAATGTAGGCAGAATTCTCTTTAGCATCATGTTTTAACCAACCAAATGGGTGGATTTTTTTGTTGTTTATTTGTTTGCTATATTCAAAGAGAATTTTTAAAAAAATACTATTGCCTGATAACCTTTCCTTATATTTGCTCTCATATCTACTGCTATACAAACATTATTAGAACTTATAATCTTCGCATGACTATTATTGTATATAGAATGTGTTACAGCTTATGTATAACTTTGACATACACCATCTCATTTCATCACATTAATACAAGTCACATAAAGATTAACAAAAGATATATTTAAATCTCTTCAAAATATTTCTGCATTGATCATTATATATAATTTTTTTCCCAAATTTAATGCAGGACTTGAACTCATGACCCTGAGATCAACACCTGAGCTGAGATAAAGTCAGATGTTCAAATGACTAAGACAGCCAGGCACCCCTTTATATTTTTTAAACTACCACCAACTTACCTGACTACCTCTTTGAGCCATTTTTTTTTAAATCTGAAAAGATCGAATGACTGAGAAATAGATTTTTCCAAATTTATTAATATACCAGTTCAGTTTTTGTTTACATCTAGATAGAAATTTAAATGAAGTAAAAAACCACACAATTCTATAATGCTAAAAAGTTAAAAATTTGGGCCACATTCTCATGATACAATAAAACTATAATGTAACAAATGAAAAATTATTCTTTGGAATACATGACAATAGAAATCCAAGGACTAAAAGAGGGGAGTTAGAGATACACTGTTTTAAGAACGTTACAATACAAATGGGATGGCATAATAGTAATTGTAAATTGTAGAACAGCAACAACAAAAACATCAGAGTTAGGACTCATAAGCCTATAGTGGAGAAAAAAATAAAATCAAAGGTAGGAAAGGAGTTAAAAAAAAAAAAGAACAAATAATATATATGAAAAATAGAAACAAACTACATGGTAGTAGATTCAAATCCAACCATAACAATAATTTTTTAAAAAGTAAACAGACAAACCACTCCAATTAAAAGGAAGATATTGTCAGACTGGATTTTAAGGAAAAAAAAAAAAAGACCCTATATATTGAATCTCTCTCCTCCCTCTCCTCTTTTTCTCTCTCTCCACACACACACACACACATATATACACACATATACATATTCATATACATTTTACACATAAATACACGTTTGTACAAAGTAAAAAGAAAATATATAAACACAAATCAAAAAGCTGAAGTATATATATTAATATTAGAGAAATTAGACTTCAGAACAAGAAATGCAACCAAAGATAAGGAAGGGCATTTAAAAAAACAATAAAGGAATTAATTCATCAAGAGGACAAATGTGTGCTGCTCAAAAGCAGAAGTACAAAATACATGAAAGAAAAAGAAATTAAATGGAGAAATATAAAGAGCCATAATTTTAACTGGATATTTTAACACCCCCCTCTCAGTAATTGAGAGAGTCTGGTAATTGACATTTTAGAATATTCCACCGAACAGCAGCAGAACACACCTTCTACAGTTTATATACCTTTTAAAGTGTACACAGAAGTTCATAAAAATAAACCACATTTGGGACAATTTAAGACAGCTGAAATGATACAAAGTATGTTCTTTGACTACAACCATACTAAACTAGAAATCAATACAGAATGATATCAGAAAAATCCCCCCAAATATTTGGAAATTAAAACACCTACAAGTAATCTATAGATAAAATAATCACAAAGGAAACTAGAAAACATACTGAATTGAGAGTAAATGAAAATAAAATATCCCATTTGTGAAATGAAGCTAAAGCACTTTTTAGAGGAAAATCTATAATATTAATTGTATATATTAGGAAAGAAATAATGTTTCAAGTAAATGACCTCAGGTTCCACTTTAAGAAACCAAGGAAAAATGATCATATGAACACCAAAGCATAAAGAAGGAAATAATAAAGACTTAAGAAATCAGCAAAGTGAAAAACCAAATAGCAATAGAGAAAATAAACTAAAAACTGGTTCTTTAAATAAGTCAATATGACTTATTATCTTCTAGCCAAACTTACAAAGAAATTTTAAAAAGATGACACAAATTTAAAATATTAGGAATAAAAGAGGCATTACTACAAATCCTATAGACATTAAAAGATCAGAAATAGCAAATAATACTTATGCCAATAAATTTGAAAACTTAGGTAAGAGGGACATAGTCCTTTGAAGACACTAACTCTAGAAGAAATAAATTGGCTGAATAACCTCATATCTATTAAAGAAATTATATTAAAACTTAAAATTCATCCCACAAAGAAAATTTCAGTCTGGAATGGTTTCAATGGTGAATTCAACTAAATATCTAAGGAAGAAACAATACCAATTCTTCACAATCTGAACCAGAAAACAGAAGAATAAATGCTTCCCAAGTCATTTGATGAAGGTAGGATTGCCCTGGTATCAAAATCAGCAAAGAAATTATAGTACTTCATGCCACACCCTCTCCATGAACTATTCTCTGCATCCCACTTCACTGTGACTCCATGTGACCCTTAGCACATAACTCTACCACTGCATTTATCAAATGCAATTGTTTACTTGGATGTCTCGCTGAATAAACTAAAATCAATTTTAGGATAATCACCATATCTTACTGTTACGGACTGAATATCTGTATCCTCTGGAAATTCATATGTTGAAACCTAATCCCCAAAGTAATGGTATTTGAACACAGGGCTTTGGGGAGGCAGTGCAGTCAAGAGGGTTGACTTATGAATGGAATTGATCCCCTTATAAAAGAGACCCCAGAAAGCTCCCTTATCCATTCTGCCATGCAAGGATAGAGTGAGAAGATACCCATCTATGAACCAGGAGGTGGGTCTTCACCAGACACTGACCTTGAAATTTGCATCCTGCACAACTGAAAAATAAGTTTCTGTTGTTTATAAGATGCCTAGTGTGCCGTATATGATTATAGCAGCCTGAACTGACATTCACTCATACTTGTATCCTCAGCATCTAACATACCATGCATGTTTAATTAACAAATAAGTGGATCAAGGGTACGCCAGTACCCAGAGACAGGAAATTCCAGTTTCCCTGAATTGTAACACCAAGTTAACGCCAACTTTGATCTGCTAGCTTTTTAAAAAATCCACTGGGTTCCTCCAAAGTTTCCTATTAGTTGAATGTTTTGATGAGTTACTATTTACACTTTCCAATCTGCTCATCCTCATCGTTTGATAGATGCTTTGTTTTCCAAATCTAATAAAACAGTCTCTCCACTCTGAGAAGGAAGAACATGATGGCCTAGGGAACCACGTGTAGCAAATTTGTCATTTTCTTGTACAGCTTCACCTACATCAAGCTCCTTTTGTAATAATCAATGGTCAGATTTCATTTTCTCCCTGTTCTCACTGTATCCTCCCAGATACATACCCAAGTCTATTAAAATAAACCTCCTGTTTTGTCACTCTTGTGCTACGATTCAACACATGCCAGCTATTAATTTCAAAAGCGCTGGGGAAACACGTAAGACTTCTTCACTCTCCTTTTTGTCCCTGCAGGATTCTTACAAGTGAGCTGGCTTTGTGCAGTGCAGGCCAACAGTCTCATTTGGAGATGAATACTTCATTACGGAATGATGCAAGTTCCCCAAAACTGTACTTGGGTGGAAAATAATTTAAATGGAAAATCCCCTTAGCTGTTTTAATATAAGGGAGTGCCAAGTGTATGTCAAAAAGAAGTAGGTTGCTCACTAACACAACTAATACAATATGTAAATAGGCAGAGATAAAAGGATTAGTTACTAAGACTTGAAATACCAAATTTAAGTAGTTTTTATTGATTCTCTCTCAAAGACAAAACATCGCTTCCTCTTTTCCCCCCTAGAAAATAAAGCAGCCTTTTATACCTGTGTTTATCTTTCATATGTGACATTTTAATAAATGTTTAAATGTTAATTCAAAAATCAGCATCTTGTCTATGCCAAACACCCTGCCACACATTAAGCACACATACATACAGATCACACAGTTTTTGCCATAATGGAATTCAGTGTCTTGGTTTGACCTATATTGACCATCATTAGCTCAATATAAATTTTTTTTTTTTAAGATTTTATTTATTTGGGGCGCCTGGGTGGCACAGTGGTTAAGCGGCTGCCTTCGGCTCAGGGCGTGATCCCGGCATTATGGGATCGAGCCCCACATCAGGCTCCTCCGCTATGAGCCTGCTTCTTCCTCTCCCACTCCTCCTGCTTCTGTTCCCTCTCTCGCTGGCTGTCTCTATCTCTGTCGAATAAATAAAATCTTAAAAAAAAAACCAACTTAAAAAAAAAAGATTTTATTTATTTGACAGAAAGAGACACAGTGAGAGAGGGAACACAAGCAGGGGGAGTGGGAGAGGGAGAAGCAGGCCTCCCACTGAGCAGGGAGCCCGATGAGGGTCTCGATCCCAAGACCTTGGGATCATGACCTGAGCCAAAGGCAGATGCTTAACAACTGAGCCACCCAGGCGCCCCTCAATATAAATTTTTAAAAAGGTATCAGTATGTTGTCACACCATTTCTGAAACACTGGACGAAAGACAAAGTACTAAAATAGTAAATAAGAAATGGCATTCTAATAGCAGTTCTGCCATAAATTAACGGAAGTCCTCGGAATGCCTAGTATTAAAGTAGTTATGGCACTAGTAAAAGTTAATAGTCATTATGAAGCTAGGAGTTAATAGTAGCAATAGCAGAAGTAGTAACCACTTCCACGTCTTCATCAATTACCAGAAAATAGATAGACCTTATGACAAGGACTTGTATGTGAATCAAAACATTTGATTTTCATAGTCACCCTAACAGGTAGATACAACTAGTATCCCCACTTTACTGTGGAGGATGCTGAGTGTCAGAGAGTATCAATGTTCACATAGTCCATAGATCCATAGTTTGTACCCAAACCGGAATTTTGAATCTAAGCCTCCTATTTCCAAAGCCCACCTATCCTAAGTGGGATTTAGAAATAGGGAGAACCCAATTAAACTCAGTTTTTATCACTTCCTACTCAGTGACTTTGAAAGTTACTTTGGGGGTTAGAAATGTTTTTCTATAAAGGGCCAGCTAATAAATATTTTAGGCTTTGTGGACAATATGGCCTTTGTTGCCCTCAATTCTGCTATTGTAAACAGAAACCAGCAATAGACCGTAGGTAAAAATTTAGTTCCCAAAATAGACCAACCCTTGACTTATATAATCTTATTTTTGTGTGTGTGTGTATAAAATGGAGATGATCCTACTTTTGTGGGACTGCAGTTAACTATTTTAAATAAAAATTATTTTAAATAAGCTGCAAAGAATGTAGTATGACAAATATTAGGTGCTATTTTTAAAATTATTGTTGTTTCTCTTCATTCTAAGCCACAAGATGAAGATGACATGTATATTTTTGCCCTTCAGTAAAAAGTTCACCAAAAACAAAAAAATCCCTTTAAAAATATAATACTGAGGGTGTATGTGTGTGATATGCTGTTATGCAAAGATGTATTTATTTATTCAATTTTGAGGAGAACCTGCTATGCATGGAATCTATTAGGTGCTGGAAATGCAAATATCAGATAAACACGGACTATTTTTACCAAATATAGCAATTCTATTAGGGAAGATCACTTGTGTGCAAATAGCTACCCAAAATTGGAGGATCTATTTTCTATTAATACCACTATAAAACTTATTTGGTATTGTAAAAATTGATTTTCTTATCTCATTTTTCCATTATCAGCCTATAATTTTGTTGAGGCCTGGGATGACTTGCTCCCTGTATACTCTCAGTGTTTACTATGGATCCTTACTCATAGCGTTTAAGTGTTGATACGGGAATGAACAATGAACAGCAAAGTGTTAAGATGTATGCAATCATAAAGAGACAGCTTCCAACTGGAATGATTCAGGAAAAGTTTAATTATCCATCTCTTGGCTATTGTGAATAATGCTAAGATAAATTGTGTGTGTGTGTGTGTGTGTGTGTGTGTGTCTGTCTGTACATCTTGTCAAAATCCTTTTTTCATTTCCTTTGGGTATATGCCCAGTAGTGGAATTGCTGGATCATATGGTAGATCTGTTTCTAGTTTTTTTGAGGAACCTCCATATTGTTTTCCGTAATGGATGGACTACGTTATATTCCCACCAGCAGTGTATAAGGGTTCATTTTTCACCATATCCTTGCCAGCACCTGTTCTCTTATCTTCTTGATGATAGCCATTCTAACAGGTGTGAGGTGGTATCTCATTGTGGTTTTGATTTGCATTTCCCTGATGACGAGTGATGTTGAGCATCTTTTCATGTGCCTGTTTTATAGATACCTAATGCAAAGTATAATGAATGTAGCTAATAATACTGTAGTATAATGTGATAAACATTGCTTCAGTGGCAATCATATTACAACATATAAATGTATCAAAGTAACACGCTGCACACCTTAAATTTACAAACTGCAACATGACAAATTTATCAAATAAGTAAAAAAAAAAATCACCCACCATTAAGCATCTGCTGTATGCTTGATGTAGGTGGCTTATAACACAGAAGTTAAGAGCAGGGGACTTTGGGAGATATTGGCCTGCATAGCAACCTTCTAATTGTGAGCTTGGGTAAAAATACTTAACCTTTCTTTTTTTTTTTTTTTAAGATTTTATTTATTTATTTGACAGAGATAGACAGCCAGCGAGAGAGGGAACACAAGCAGGGGGAGTGGGAGAGGAAGAAGCAGGCTCACAGCGGAGGAGCCTGATGTGGGGCTCGATCCCATAACGCCGGGATCACGCCCAGAGCCGAAGGCAGATGCTTAACCGCTGTGCCACCCAGGCGCCCCAAAATACTTAACCTTTCTATGCCTTATTTTCCTCTACCATAAATAGAGAAAGTTATACTCACTTCACAAAACTGTTATGAGAATAGCAAAATATTTTATTGAAAGAGTTCATACAATGCCCAGCACATAGTATTAATAATGGCCACAATGATAACAATGCTGAAGATTTTGATAATAATGATAAATGGCAACATCTGGACTGGGATTGGCTGAAAGCAAAACAGTAAGAGTGGGCTAAAGGTTTATAGGTTTTTGGTGAGTTTTTTCCATGTAACAAAAAATTTCAAATTCAGGCCATTGCTAGCATTAATTCAAGTGCTCTGCAATGTCTTCGGGGCTCTTTCTACCATCCTCATCTGCCAAGTTTTAGCCCGTACTACTCAATATGTGGTCCATGGGTCAGCAACATTAGCATTACCAGGCTCCTGTTAGAAATATAACGTTATGGGTACCATCTTAACCTAGGGAATTGGAACCGTATCTTCCTAGTTGCTTTTCTTATTCACATTAGCATTTGAGAACAACAGCTTTAGCCCACGTTTTCGTCCTCATAGCAGCAAGATGGCTTCTATAGTTTCAAATAGAGGAAGAATGACTACTGAGTAGAGGTTTTGTGTGCATGTGTGTGTTTGTGTGTGTGTGTGTGTGTGTGTGTGTGAACATACGTAGGACAGCATGTCTGGAATGCAGTAAAGAATAGAGATAAAATGGAAACTACTGGAAAGACAGTTGTTGGATTCTAGACAGGGAAAACAGGTGAAAGATTGGGAGGAGCCTTCCACATCAGGCCCAAGAGTCTGAATGTTAATTACTGGAGTATTGGAACAGGATCAGGATTGTGCTTCCAGGAAATGAGTTTTTAACAGCATTTAAGAAAGACCATTATAGACCCCCGTTCTCTTGGGTTGTCCCTGTCTCTGGAGTGTGACTCTCCATGCAGATGGAGAGGCTAGCCCCATAGTCCTGTTCTATGTCCCCAGTTTCAATTTGGTCTTAATATATTATCAACAACCACTGTCACCAAGAATAGACAACTTTTTAATGTCCCAGATCACAGTTAAGACTTTAAGGCTTGAAACACCGACTGAAGATTCGGTATAAAGTAAATAAATATAAATATAACCATACAAGTGGTCCAGAAGGTGTGGCTTGCTGGCTGATTTATTGCTGGCCTAGAAAGCAGTCCATTTTAGATTTTAGCACCTTGGACTTGTCTGAAAATTTTTAAGAAGGCTTGAAGTCCCAGGAGGTCCTTTCCCACACGCTAGAGGTCAACCTTTAGAATTCAAGTCTCCTCTCCTAGGACTACTTCATTCCTGTATGATGCAGGACAAGAAAGTTTAGAGTAACACCAACAATTTTACTCCAAGCATTAATGTTGGTGCACAAATTGTACTCCACTAATACTGGTCATGTTTTCATTTTTTAAAAACACTTATCGAGCTATAACTGATATACAAAGAACTTTACATATTTAATGTGTAAAATTTGATGAGTTTGGATCTGTGCAAACACCCTGTTACCATCTAACACCTTCCAGAATTTCCTTGTGTTTCCCTTTTTTTGTTGTGTCATCTTTTGTGGAAAGAACACTAAGTATGAGATGTACCCTCTTAACAAATTTTGAAGTGCACAGTACCATATTGTTAATTATAGGCACTATACTGTCCAGCAGATATGCAGAATTTATTTATCTAGCATAACAAACTTTATACGCACTGAACTAACAGCTTCCCATTTTCCCCACTGCCCAGCCTCTGACTTCCACTACTATAGCTGTTGCTTTTACGAGTCTATTTTAGATACCTCATATAAGTGAAATCATGCAGTTTTTGTCCTTCTGTGATCTGCCTTTTTCACTTAGCATAATGTCTTCTGGGTTCATCCATGTAGTTGCAACTGGCAGGATTTCCTTCTTTTGTAAGGCTGAATAAAGGACACATAGTGTCATACTAAGTTCCCATATATGTGTGCATGTGTGGTAAGGGATAAATTATCTCCCATGTTGTTATTTTAAACAATATTTTTATTATCATATATATGGAAAAATTCAGCTTTTAATAAATTTTGTCATTTTGTTTCAAATACTGATTAAAAAATACTGAAGTCCCCTTTATACACTTTACCTATTCTATCTCACCCTTACCTTCAAACTAACTTGTCCTACAACTCCCTTTCCTATTAGATTCTATCTAAATACCATTCCCTAGCTTGACTCCCAGAATGTCATTCATGTAAACAGTGTCTCCAAGAGCTGCTCAAAACAGGTAAATGTGTTTCTTTCCTGTTCATGTTTATACTTGTGTTCAACCATGTATCAATTAATTCTAAATGGATACTAATGTTTGCTTATTTGTAAACTTTAAATAAATGCCATCATGCTGTTTGCATATTCAGTGTATTAGGGTAAAGTAGGTTGATTTAAAGAAGCCAAATATTTTGGCGGTCTCACAGTCTTAAGGTTTTGCAGGTTTGCAGAGCAATCATGGAAAGGTGCTCATGAGTGTAAGCTGGATCTCTTCTGTGAGGTTATTCAGACATCCTGCATTAGCTTTCTACTGCTACAGAGCAAACTACAGCAAACTTAGTGGCTTTAAACAGCGTTCATGTATGAGCTCAGTTCCACAGATCAGAAGCACAGACACAGCATAGCTGCGTTCTCGGCTCAGAATGAAAAATCCAAGATATCGGCCAGGCTGCGTTCTTCTCTGGAGGCTCTAGGGCTTTTGTTCTCAAGCTCCTTCAAGTTGATGGCGTAAGTCACGTTCATGGTGAGTAATTGAGATCCCAACTTCCTTGCTGACTGTTAGCCAGGATCATTATCAGATCCTAAAGGCCACCCTCCTTGCTTGCCTCCTCCATTTCAAAGCCGGCAACAGAGGACATCCTTCAAGGTCAAGTCCTTCCTAAATTTCAAATCTCCAGGAAGAACACAGTCCCTTTTAAGGTATCACCTGATTAAGTCCGGCCAACCAAAGATAATCTCCCTATCCTAAAGTCAACTAATTTGGGCCTTGATTACTTTTGCAAAATCCCTTCATGGCAGCACCTATATTAGGGTCTGAAAAATATACCAGGGAGTAGAATAAATCTTAGAAGCCATCTTAAAATCATGCCTCGGAATTATTAACAACTATCTTTTCAGTGCACAGCTTCCCACGTTGTCCTGGGCATCAATATCCCAGTCCACCTGAACGGGACAAAAGTATAAAGAATACGTAAGACTTTTTTGTAGGCTGGAGCCTGGAAGTAGCACATTTCATTTCCGTCTACATTTCTGTTGGAAAGAAATTAGCCATGTGTTTCATCCTAAGAAGGAAATGTACATTTTTTAAAAGATTTTATTTATTTGAGAGAGAGAGAGAGAGAGAGAGAGCAGGAGGGAGAGGGAAAAGCAGGCAGAGAGCCTGATGTGGGGCTCGATCCCAGGACCCCGGGATCATGACCTAAGCTGAAGGCAGACTAAGCGAACCACCCAGGCGGCCCAGAAGGAAATGTAAATTTTGGTGGATAGCTAGAGGTCTCCACATTCTTCATGAATTTGAAGTTTCCTCTCTTTTTCTTCCACTGTCTCTGAGTTTACCTTTCTCAGGTCTGGTGATTTTGCGTTTATGTCCACAAATCCACAAAACCCACTTTGCAGAAATTAAGAAAGAAGCAACTTGTGTGAGGGTTTAGCAGCTCTGTGTTCTCTGCCTTTCCTGGAAGAGAGCCTCACAGACGCGGGAGCTCCAGGCAGTGGCTGGCAGCGAACTCCTAGGGTGGCCTGCTTCACATACTTGGCCTGGTTCAGTCCTTCCACTTTGTGTCGGTTGATTTTTAAAAATCTGTAAATTCACTGGAAGTCCAACTCCTAACCTCAGCTTCCTTTTTCTGTTTTAGACTTTGATGTCAATAAATCTATAGTTTTCCTTCTGATCACAGCTTTATTTCCATGTACTCTTTGGTCAATGGAGATACTTCTCTTAAATTTTAAGTATTCTCTTTTTACATTTTAACTACCATTGGTTTATGGCGAAGAGGAGCTGCAAATTCAAAAATAAACTCACAAATGCCATCTTTATCAGAAATATACGAAAATTCCTGTGGGGTTTTCTTACCTATTATTTTTTTCTACTCTTTGGTTCATGCTTCCCTGTCTCCTTGTATTACTTTCCTGGGCCTGCTGTGACAAAAGGTAACAAACTAGATGGCTTAAAGCAACAGATATTTATTCTTTCATGGTTCTGGAGGCTAGAAGTCCAAAATCACGGTATTGATAAGGCCATGTTCTCTCTGCAGGAGCCAGGGGAGAATGTTCCATGTGTTTTCTTTAGCTTCTGGAGCTGCCCATAAAACTTGGCATTTCTTGGCTTACAGATGCATTACATTTCTGTCTCCACTGTCATGTGGCATTCTTCCCGCATGTTATGTGTCTCTTCCAGTAACACTGGATTAGGGGCCCACCAAATGGAGTATATCCCAACCTTAACTTAATTATCTCTGCAAAGACCCTATTTCCAAATAAGGTCACACTCATAGTTACCAAGGGTAAGGATTCCAACATTATCTTTTCGAAGGACCCAATTTTACCACCAACACTCTTCATGTGATTTAACTGAATGCCAGAAATTTTATTTGAAAAACTATAAAAATAATTTGAGACCTACAATGATATATTACCTTCCTCCAGAGAAGATTACATTTGATTCCAGTAAGTGGCTAAAGGCATAAGCAATCAAGGATCAGCTTAATCCAATTTCAGTGTTTAAGAAATTCAAAAGTGTCCTTTAGTTACTATGAGGACTAATCTACCATTCACCCTTATTACAAATTGTAGCCATTTATAGTGTAAGCCTAAAATACGAGAGGTTTATCAGACCTCCCCCTCTCCTCCTTTGGTGGGTCCAAAGCTCCATTTTTTGTACTCATAGCCTGAGAGGTGATCCAAAATACTATTCAGCTTCTTACATTCTTTTTAAAGTCAGTAATTACCAATTGGGGGAAAGTGGCCCTAAATTTAAGTCTCACTTCTTTGGGTTTCTCTCTTGGTTCCTAACTTGTCACTACCTCTTTGATTTTCTCATGTCTCCAAGGCATATTTTTAAAATATATTTTGTCTAATTTATCAGCATTTTTTAGATGGCAAGATGATTGACACAAATTACTTGGTCTGTTAATATTCTGAATATAATTCTGATGTTTAAATATTCACTATCAAATATATGTTATCTCAAAATAATGATCTGCTGTGTCTTACAATGTTAACATTTTGTCACATTTCAAGAAAAAAATAGTACAGGAGCAAAATGTTGCCATAATTAACAAGGATAGTGAAAGTTCTTAATTTTATGAATGAAAAATTAAAAAACTTTTAGATAGAAATAATTTGACATTTCATACAAACAGTAAGAATTATGTATTACAGAAAACTATTATTTTGAACTAACAGATGTCTTTGAGGTAGAATTAATATTATAGGAAAAAGTAAAAGAAATTAGAATATACCCTAACTTAATACATAATTTTTGATGTATTAGCCTTCAAAAATGAAATTATACTTGTATATATGTTTTAAATTATTTAACTGAATTAAGGCCAGGAGTCATGAAAAATCCCTTTTTGGGAATTCTTAACATCTGGCAAGTATGAATTAATAGCAGAATGTCAACTTTGCTACCTTCACGTTTCAAAGGGAGGAATAGTTCCAATTGCATGAGCAACTCGATCCTTTACAGTCTTTCATATATATGGATCAGAGATAATTTATAAAGGACGTGAAATAAAGAAGAGTATTAAAGCAAATTCTCCTTCCTAAAAATTCACATTCCTAAAGCATCCAACCTGAAAAGTGAACATCTACTTAGAATCACAAATGTGCAGTATAATGATTATAGAAACAATCCACAAAATTTGACCACTAAAATTTTAATAAATACTAAAAGTTTAATAATAGTTAAATTTGTGGTACTACTTAAGATTTGTTCCTGTATCCTAAAAGTTCATTCTCTGATAGAAAGAGCGAGTTTCAGCAGACTATTGTTTTTAACATTTAGCCATCTGGCATTTGGCTAAAAAGCACATTCAGTCGCATGTCAAAATATATATTCATATGTTAAACCAATTTCCCTTACATCTTATATTTCTATAGTATATGTTGGTGGTGCTTAACTTTAAATTTTGGTCCACTGCTGTTAAAATATTGATTCAGGATCATAAAGACCTAGAGGACCAGGAATCCAATAATCTGGGCCTTAATGAGTAGACGATTATGAACTGAATATGTACCCCTAAAATTCATGTTGAAATCTTAACTCCCAGTGTGACAGTATTAGGATGTAGGGCCTTTGGGAGGTGATTTGGAGTTCTCAGGAATGTGATTAGTGGCCTTAAAAAGAGAACCCAGACAGCTTTCTCATTCTTTCTGTGTTATATACAGTGAGAAGACAGCCATTTATGAACCAGGAAGCGGGTTTTCACCAGATACCAAATCTGCCATTGCCTTCATCTTGGACTTACCAGCTTCCAGAATTGGGAGAAATAAGTTTCTGTTGTTAAGCCACCAGTCTCTGGTATTTTTTATAGCAGCCCAGACAGACTAAGACACTAATTAATGAGAATCAGAGTCATCTATTCTTTCATATGGGAAAGTGAGGCATATGGGTGTGACATATGCATGCCTTAGTGTGTTTGGTGCGGTCTGAACACTTTGGGCCATATATTTCATCTCAGTGCCCATTAGCAGCTGGAACATGACCATATCCCATAGGCCAGGTAATTAGAGGCTCTAGGACAGGATTATAAACCCTGAGAAAGTGACACAAATATTGAGGGGCACTTGAGAAAGTACTATTTGTAGCAGCATTTGCATTAAGAATGCAGCTATTGAGGGATTGTGAATATGGTAGATGGTGGCAGCCTAGTTTTCAGTCTCTCTGAATATCAACATAAAACCAGAAAGGGCAACTAGATAACAAAACTAAAATCCTACAGGCAATCTATTAAAAAAAAAAAAAAAATAGGTGGGCACCTGGGTGGCTCAGTCTGTTAAGCATCTGCCTTTGGCTCAGGTCATTATCCCAGAGTCCTGGGATCGAGTCCTGCATCAGGCTCCCTGCTCAGCAGGGAGTCTGCTTCTCCCTCTATCCCCTACCTCCGCTTGCGATCTCTCTCTCTCTCTAATAGATTTTTTTTTTTTAAAAAAAGTGATGAGACATCCCCTAAACTCCAAATTACAATGGGTAAACACAAACTACCAATAACCATTTGATCTGCACAGTGACCATCTCTGCAGATGAGAAAGCAGAGGGTAAAGTAACAAGGCATCGAATGGACCTGAGAACAGTAGAATCTCAAAATGAACAAGTATTCACTAGAAAGCACAGAGCGCCAGTTGAACAGCGGCTGGAAGGGTTTGTCCAATCCAATAGCAGATGAATACAAAGATTATACAGCAAATACTAAAGGAACTAGAACAGTCTACATTCTCTGAACATTAAGAGCTAACCCATTAGGACTCCCTTTTAGGTAAGAGCCTTGCACTTTGAAGAAACTGCTAGGAGTTGAATCAAAATTGAGCAGAAATGTAACAAAGGCGCAGATAAAAGTTGGGGAGGAGAACAAAGCCACTATCTTAGAAAGCAAGCCATGCTATCTTTGAATACTCCAGGAAAACAAGAGAAGAGAAATTCCTGCGAAGTTATAAAAGCTACACTGAACCACAACTAAACTATAGTATCTAGAAATGCACATTTGGGTAAAATTTTAAAGAAATTCATGGAAATGATTAATATAAAGTGAAGTAATGATGACATTTGAAAGGGTGAGTGGATTGAGACACAGAGGGAAGGAGGAACACTGGAGGGATTTCTAGGAATGGTGGTGAGCTTTTCACCTTATCATAACTTCTTATGTTATTATATGTTTGTTTTGTGCCACTTCTCTGTGTTTTAATTTAAAATTAAACGGGCTTTAAAAGATTTTGAAAGGAGTAAATAAAAATTCTGTGGCCACAGCACGGAGAATTCCCAAGTTAGAATGCCCAGTGTACTATCTATCACCTTAGAATCTTTTTAATTGCTTTCTTTTGCCAAGTCTAGTTTCTCGGGTTTTCTGTAGATTCTTTGAACTATCTGATCTTGTTCCAATTAAACATGTATTGGAAAAGCTAGACCTTTAAAGTTTCCCACACTCTGGATTTTTTTTATTGTATACTTACAACATGTTTTTCTGTCCTTTGTGTGTATAATACATATATGTGTGTATGGGTATGCATAAGTATAGATGCATAAATACATATATTCAATAGAAATTACTTCCTGTTAAATTCCGATAAAATTGGGAAAGCATGGGCAAGTCACTTAAATCTTCATCAGTCTTATTTTCCTCATTTCTGTAAATTATATAGTAAAATTCACCATACTCAGTTCTCAGTAAATAATTGTTAACATCCTTGCCTTTCATTACTGACTTGTAAAGGGAAGAGTAAAAGACGATGTGCTGAGCTTCAAGTCTAGGTGATTGGGAGATTGACAGATGGTTGATTACACCAGGGTACCTATGAAGAGAAGTCGTTGGGTTGTGCACAAAATGAATTACATGTTACTCATATGAAATCCACGTCACGACTATTCAGCGGTTGATTATCTTAAGAAAATTTGAACCTCAAATGGAATGCAGGCTGTAGTTCTTCTGAGGTGTCATCTGTGTGCTATTATCAAGATTTCGAACATCTCCAATGCAAATGCTCAGATCCAGTCCTGTCTCTCTTGTCAGCACAAGGGGAATTAAAGTGCTTTCTGTGGACTCGTTAACCCACCAATTAACCATAAAAGTTTGATTTGGGTATTTACTACTCCATAATTAGTCAAATATAACAGGCAAGAAGTGGACTGGATAATAGAGAAATTCAGCTAGTTGAGTATTCTTTGCCAACTGGACCTGTATTCGTGACAATAGAAAGGTCCAATGATAGCTAGCCAAGCAGGACTTTCCGCCTCTGCCACTCCTGTCACCATACAGGACTCAATCACTGCATAAATATTCTATCCAACCACTTTTTGGGTGTGGCCATGTTCCTGTCTTTTAAAAATATTTTGGGGGTGCCTAGGTGGCTCAGGCAGTTAAGCATCTGACTCATGATTTTGGCTCGGGTCCTGAGATTGAAACTTCTGTTGGGCTCTGTGCTCAGCTCAGAGTCTGCTTGAGATTCTCTCCCTCTCCTTCTGCCCCTCCCCCCACTTGCATTTTCTCTCTCAAATCTTAAATATTTTTAATATTGTCACTATTGTTTCCAGTTGTCCTCTAGAAGGCAAGGATTACACATATATTAACTGTCCATTACTAATGAACTGAATCCACTTGTGGCAATCTTATATTTAGAAGCATCCTTTACTACAAACTACTACCCAATCTTTTCTATGGCAGGTATTATCAATATAACAAATTACTGCTGAAAATCCTGTAATACCTGGGATTCTAACATAGGTCATGAATAAGAAGGTATTTAAGAACTAGTGGTTTGCTTACCTATCCTTTATCATCAATCACTATCTGGGACATGAGAGAGCCTATTTCCATGTTGGGTCCCTTTGAGTTTCCCCAAATTTTCTTTTCATTCAGTACATTTTGAAATATGTGATTATTTCTCCTATTACCTTAATATCAAAGTATTAGCTGTTTACCCAGCCTTCCCTCTTTCATCTAGTCAACAATACACATAATGTTCAAAAGATGTTTAAATACATTTCCCTCCTTGTGCTAACATATTCTCCCATTTTAATCTTATTTGCTCCACATAAGAAATAAAGAAATGTGGAAGTTCATGATCAAAGATTTAGTTATTCGTCACAGGGGAGAGTAAGGAAAGAAACTTCGTCTAGAATAGAAGGCTCCAACTCAGAGTTCAGTGTTATTCACTTGACACCAGGAACCATGAATTGTCTGAAGTACACAGCTGGTTTGTAATGTGTCTTTTATTGTTGAAAATCTGGACAAATATAGTTTTAAGATTCTCTTCTCCTCTGGGGATAGGAGGCTTCCCTCTTCTTGAGATAAATGAATATCCTTGGGGACAAGGATCAAACAGAGAAAAAGTCTTTTAAAGGTAATATCCTTTGTGATTTCATTTTCAATTTTTCCATTTCCTTAAGTTTATATTCATTTATTTTTCATTTAATAGGCATGCATTCAGAATCTACTGTATTCCAAGGTGGGTGAAAAATTATAGTTAATAGTGAATAAACCAGGCCCCAATCTACTGAGATTTAAAAGAACAATAGATTAAATGGTAATTAATAC
The DNA here is from genome assembly GCF_017311325.1 of Ursus maritimus. Taxonomy (NCBI): domain Eukaryota; kingdom Metazoa; phylum Chordata; class Mammalia; order Carnivora; family Ursidae; genus Ursus; species Ursus maritimus. Next base: position 26,955,525 of record NW_024424897.1, on the reverse strand, counting down.
ATAGCAAGTATTTAGATGAGAATACATACTATTGTGATAATTTTCCCTAAAGTTTTAGCCTCCACTGAATATCTTTGCCTGAATCCATTATTATATTGGGGTATACAAAGTGTTGATTTTCTATGCTAATATTCCTCCTACATGTATTAGCCACGTCTTGGTTATCTATTGCTGTATTACAAACTATACCAAAACAGAATGGCTTAAAACAACTACTTTATTATCTGTCATGATTTTGTGCATCGGCAGGGATCAACTGGGTGGTTTTTTAGCTTCACATGATATTAAGTGTAGTCATGCAGGAGTTGGATTTAACTGGGACTTCCAAGATGGCTGACTTACATGGCCGGACTTCCAAGATGGCTGACTTACATGGCCGGAAAAGTTAGCTGTTGGCTGGGAACTCAACTGAGCTTAATGATCAATGTCCCATAATTTAGCATCTCCTTGTGGGTTTGGATTCTCACCACATGGTGACTGGGTTCTGAGAGAGAGCATGATCATGCTAGATCCAATGTTCTAAGAATAAGGAAACAGAAGCTTTCCTAAAGTTTAGACCCAGAATTGCCACTATATCCCTTCTACCACATGTATCCAGCCCAGATTCAATATCCTACCTCTAAATGGAGAAAGTAAATAATTTAACCTTCAATCCATCACAACTGGCATCCTTCTGGCATCCCTCTATTAAAAAAAAAAATTAAAACCTATCTGTCCTTCTTTATCCTCTTTAGGTGGTGGTGAGGGAACATTACTATAAATCCATACAGATATTTTTATTCATTGTTATAATCTGTTGCCATCATGATTAATTTGAGACTTTATCCCTAATTTGGCTAGCTAAATCCCCTTCACACCAACTTCTGTAAGCACATGTTCTTTGACATGACTTCATTAATATGTGAGCCCTTTCTTGCTCTGGCATAAAAGGATGGCTTTTATTCTAGGCTCAACCTGTACTTTTCCTGAAATTGCCAATTTCTCCTAGGAATTCTGATATCAAAAGTGAGAAATGATATTTAGAAACCAATAACTAAGAAACAGGTGTGCTAATTGGTTTTGCAGTGTCATTCCTTCCAAGTTTCTTATTTGTTTGAGAGAGAGAGAGAGTGCATGAATGGGGGGGGGGGAGCAGAGGGAGAGGGAGCAGCAGTGGAACTGGCCATCAACTGAAATAGGAAAAACAGTACATGGAAAAGGTTTGTGTATGAGGGAGGAGATATCCCAGAGCTCAGTTTTAACATGTTCAATTAAACATGTTAAATGCTGTACCTAAGTAGGTCCCTGAAAATATGGGTATAGAATTTAAGAGAGAGGTCTTGGCTAGAAATGAATTTGGAATTCAGGGACGGAGGGTGGGTACAGAGGAAGAACTGCAAGAGAGACTAAGAAGGAGCAATCATGAGTGATGTAGGGGAAGAAACAAAGAGTATGGTTTCTGGAAGCCAAGCGAGAACAGTACAGTAAGTAAGGAGAAGTGGTCCACCATGATGACTTCTGCTCACAGGACATGTAAGATGAGGACTAGAACTGACCATATGGATTCAGAAAATTGGTGGCTTGGGAAAGCAGCTCTGAACTAGTACTGGAAATAAAAGCCTAACAGAAGAGTGTTTAAAAGGGGCACCTGGGTGGCTCAGTCAGTTAAGTGTCTGCCTTCAGCTCAGATCATGATCCCAGGGTCCTGGGATTGAGCCCCGCATTTGGGTCCCTGCTCAGCAGGGAATCTGCTTCTCCCCCCCCCCCACTCATGTTCTCTCTCTTTCTCAAATAAATAAAAAAATATATTTTTTAAAACTCCAAAAACAAAAAGGTGTTCTATTCTATTAGGCCACCCTTAACAAAATAAAAGAAGAAGAGTGTAAAAAAAAAAAAAAACAGAAGAGGAAACTGAGACAGTGGATCCTTTGAAGAATTTTGCTATACAGGGGAACACAGAAATGAGGTGGTAAATGGCAGGGGAAGTGAAAATAAGAAGTTTTCACTGTACTTGGGGCTTTTTTAAAAGTGGGAGAATTATATACCAAAAGGAATGCCACTTTCTAGTAGAGAGAAACAATGCAGGAGAAACGGAGATTTCCAGAGCCAAGTTCTGGAGAAGAGTGAGAAGAGTTGGGCTCCAGGGCATGGGTGGGAGGCTGGTGTTGGGTGGGAGCAGGTATTCCTCCTCTTGGTTAACAGTCAGTACTACAGAGTAAATGTCTGTATCCTCCCCAAATGCCTATGTTGAAGCCGTAATCCCTAATGTGATGGTATTAGGAGATGGGGTCTTTGGGAAGTAATTAGATCATGAGTGTAGAACCCCCAGGATGGCATTAGTGCCCTTACTAGAAGATTAGAAGAGATGCAAGAGAGCTAATCTCCCTCTCTCTCCACCCCTCCCCATCCTCCCTCCCTCTCTGCCATGTGAGGATATAGCAAGACTTCCCTCTGCAAACTAGGAAGAAACCTTTTCACCAGGAACAAAATCAGCCAGCACCTTGATCTTGGATTTCCCAGCCTCCAGAAGGGTGAGAACTAAGTTTCTGCTGTGTAAGCCCAGTCTGTAGGGTTTTATTACAGCAGCCCTAGCTGAGACAGGCAGGAAGACCAAGGTGATGCAAGCACTGGAGAAAAGGTAAAAGAAGAGTCACCAAGGGTAGGAGACCCACACTGAGGTCTGGAAATAGTGAGGGACTAAGCCAAAGGACCTGAGTCAGTCTTGAGAAAATTCTCTTCCAGGGACTGAATATAGGAGTTAAAACTTTATAGAGTTCTCTAGAGTCTTCGAGCTGGTAAGCTCTACAGCTCTGTGGTTCTAACAGCTTGCAGACTGTTCCTGATACCTTAAATGTAAAAGACGCTCTACCTCCCCTCGAGCTTTGAAGGACGTCTGTTGGTATCTACTCTGTTTTCCAAGAGTCTAGAAACAGAACCTGGAAACCTGTAGGATTAGATACTAGGCTCCAGGACCTTTTCCTCTAAAACTAATTTGCACAAGTGAGTAGAAGGAGAACCTTCACCCCTGAAGCCCCAACTGTGATCTAAAGAGCAAGAGGGACAGCGGAGCGGAGCAGAGCAGATCCTTAGGACGACACAGCCCGGCTGCTAACTAGGGGAGGCAGGACTCAGCGGAACTCAGCGGCACTCCTTCAGATAATAAATGATCTCCGAGCTCATTTCTCTTGCTGATCAAGTATTGGACAAAGATTCAATTACAAACTGGATTTCATATAACAAATGGGTAAATGAGAGCATGGATTCAGAGAGAGGAAATTTCTGTCGAGGCCTGAGTTGAGAGTCAGCCAGAAGGCAGGTTCAACAAGTAAGAAAGAGGTTTCAGGGCTTCTAGGGGTGTCATTTAGAGTTCTTTAAGTTTACCAAGCTCAGCAGCATCAATTAAACTTAATTAAAGTTAGCACATTAAAAATTAAATGCTTGCAGTTTGAAGGGCAATTTTGGTTTTTTAAAAAATTAAATATCCCTATACAGAGGGATCTTCTGCTACAACTTACCCTGAAGAACTTTCTCTGCAATTACCGCCGTGGTAAACGCTACTGTGAAATAACGCCCATTGAGAACACCTGCACTGATGCACATTTCTTAAGTCATATTAAGAAACGCTGGACCAATTTAAGTTTTTAAACTAAACGAAAGGGTGAAATAAGTAAAGTTTGGCCCTAAAGACCAGAGCTGAAATCCCTAGCTCTGAGATTTATTTAGGCTACCATTTGGAACAAGAAATTTAATTTTTCTAACCCTTTGTTTCTGGTCCACAAGGATGATAATTCCTGCCCTTGCATTGTTCTTTTCAAGGATTTAGTAAGATAAAGTATATAAATCACCTAACATTGTCTGGGAAGCCATAGGTATTTAACAGATATTTGTTGAACCTGAGAATGACATGCATGAGAATCTCTCAATGGAAAAGCTGAGAGGTCTACTATTCTGTAGGAAACGGACAAGCAAGAAGCTTGGGGGGAGTTTCCTGATTTTATGTAAATGTCTGCACTACTGGTAGTTGCCTCCATCCAGAACCTAATATTTTCCTCAATCTTGGGTTAAATCCAACCTTCCCTAGTCCTCTGCCAAAATTCCCCTAATTCAAAGCCTCCAGCTATTAAATTAAAAAAAAAAAAAAAAAGCCATTCACCATCATTAAGAGTTGTGGGCACTTAGGCAAACATGTTGTTTGGAGGGTGGTCTGTTTAGGGACATGTGTGAAGAAGTCAGGTGGGAGAGAAGGAACAGACAGTATTTTACGGTTCCATGCCTGAATTTTCTCAGCAGGAAATCACTTTGGGTAATTGCAACGCTTGCTAAGAAACAGGATTGGCTATTACAGTAGATACTATTTCTCTTTCATGAACAACCTACAAAGTCATGTCATATTAACTAAGAACTCTGACTCTGTTAGCTGGAATAAAACTGGTAGCCAAAAAAAAGAGGGGCACATGTTGACAAAGGTATCACTTCCAGATGATAACAGACCCACCCCACTCTGAAATACAAACCAGTGGCCCACTCTGTTCTTGCTACTCTCATCCCCAGAACACAGCGTTCTACAGGGTACTTTGAGTGCTAAGTCAGAAAGCATACTGGAAAAGTAAGCCCAGGGCCTGTCTTGCCCTTCCCAACGATGTTCAAATCCTCATGGGTCAAATTCATTGTTGGAATTGAGAATTTTCAGGAGAAATGGTAAAGTATGAATTCACCTTGGTTCAGGCATAATGCATTTGCATGTAGTCTGGGAGAAGGGTCAGCACCCCCTTGGCAGGAGCAAGGAATAAATTCCTAGGGCTGCTGCTGTACAAATTACCACAGACTGGGTGACTTAAAAATACCACAGATTTGGGCGCCTGGGTGGCTCCGTCAGTTAAGCATCCAGCTCTTAGCTTCAGCTCAGGTCATGATCGCAGGGTCCTGGGATAGAGCGCTGTGTCAGGCTCCATGCTCAGCGTGGAGTCTGCCTGTCCTCCCTCTCCCTCTGTTCCTCCCTGTGGGCTTGCTCTCTAAGTAATAAAATCTTAAAAACCCACAAAGTTATTCTCTCACAGTGGTGGTGGCCAGAAATCTAAAATCAAGGTGCTAGTAGGATCCCTTCCAAAAGTTCTAGTGGAGAACCCTTCCTCCGCTCCTCTAGTGCCTGGTGACTCTAGTCACTGTGGCTCTGTCTTCACATGGCCTTCTCCCTTTGTGTCTCTCTTCTAAGGCCACGTTTCACTGAATTTAGGCCCCACCTGATTAATCCAGGATGATCTCAAGATCTTTAATCACATCTGCAAAGACCCTATTTCCCAAATAAGGTTGAGTTCACAGTACCAGGGTTTAGAATTTGGATGTATTTTTTTTGGGAGCCACGATTCAACCCATCGCAGTCATTAAAACTATCCTCCGTGGCTGGGGTGCAACAGAAGTGAATTCAATCACCACGCAGAAGGATCTATGAATGGATTTTAGATACCTTAGAACTAGGATAGCTCAAAACGGACCACCTCCTCCACCCGCATAGAAAAGGATTAAAAAAAAATGTCTAAATCGATACACTCTCACTTGTTTCCCTATTTTCAAAATTACATCAGTCCTATAGCTTCATTCTTATTAGTGGTTGTGCTAGGTTTGCAGCCCAGCTCAAGTGAAATAGTTTCCCCCAAATCACCACATAAACAACAGCCTATTTTCAAACAAAATGTTGTACATATTATGTAATGCCTAGCTCATAAAAGTCATTGCCCAAGTTGAAATCAGAAGCAACCTCTAAAAAAAGCTGCCGTTTGGCTGGAATAAAGAAACAGCAAGGTGTTTTAAAAACATCACAGACCCAGAGTCAGGTATTCCTGGATCCAAAGCTAATGCTTTATGTGACCTGCATAATCCTAGATACGGTTCTCCCCCTACTAATTCATTTATTTTCTCATTTATAAAATGAAGTTGTTAATACTTCATAGTGTTGCTGTGAGGGTTATAAAAAATGCAGTGTCTGGCATACAGATTATACAGCTATAATTGTCCTGAAGGATTCTGTTGGAGTTCTACGTAATAACTTCCACGGGAATTATCATTCCTATCTGAAAATCTAAATTTTAAGCTGTTCTCAAAAATCAATAGAAGTATTTGTAAAGGCCACTTTTCTTCTTGGCATTTCTATAGTTTTGCCAATTTGGAGACACATGTACTAGAGAGAATATCCACCCGCCGTGTTCACTCCCTAGCACTGGATTCTTAGGCCAGCACCCAGGACGTTCTAGATGTGAGAGAGTTCTCCTTACAAGGTGCTCAAGGTCAGTCTCAACTCTCAGATTCTCTGTCCTTCTGATTGCCCCTGGCAAGTGATCTGACCTCTTCAATGCCTCACACATATCGCCAGTGAAATAACTTCTCCACTGTGACATCTTCTCTTTGTTTTAGAGTTGATCAGAATTGACCTCATAATTAATGTTTCACCCACATAGATGACACTTGGCCTAACTACTTCAGAAATCTTTGATTATTGCCATTGACATTTTAAGATAAATAAATGAAAAGATCTTTCAAATAATTGGGCATTTGGTGTCAGTGAGGGAATTGGGACAAAAAATTGACAATATGGCTTACTTTGAAAATCAGAAATGGACAGAAAGCTCATATCTATAGTTGTAGACTTTCCTTATGTTATCACAGGGATTGGGCCTAGGGCTTGCCCGGGGAGGAGCCAGAAGTGGCGGTAGAAATCAACCACCTGGAAGGCGGACCCTTGATTGAGCAAAGAAGAGTCAAAACCAACGAATCAGGACAAAGGGCAATTACATGCCCAGACGCTCCCAGCGTATGCTAGCTCACATATGACTTGCCATAGTAGGTCTACCACACAGAAAAGAACATTAAGATTTTCTCTCCGACATGTCTACAGGGTAGGGTCGATATTAAGGAGGAAAGAGGCAAAATCTGCCACTGATTAGGGGAGGCTATCCAGTCCAAAAGAAAGAATACTCTGTTCAGAGACTCCAGAGATGAGCAAAAGAGACAGCTTCGCCAATGGATGGCACTAAATATGGTTAGAAGGGATACTGAAATCCCAGCAGGCAAAAACACACATAGGGGCAATTCCCTAGATCAGGAAAAACAGGAGGATGGATATGGATCCGAATCTAATACAAGTAATACTGTTTTCAAGAAATAATTAGCTAAGAATTTCATTCAACTACTCAATGTATTCTGCCATTTACTGTGCTCCTAGTATCCACCTACCTTGAATGGCTCAGCCGCTAGGATGATCCCTCAGGGCTGCAAAGAGGCTGGAAGCCACTTCCATATGTGGAAATAGAAGCAAAATGCGAAGAGGGCCTACCTCTATCTTGATTACTTTTTTAGAGGGGGAGAGTCAGACATTCAGACATTCGTAAAAGTGCCTAATGTATCATAAGCCTTTAACAAATACTTATGTAAAGATGGCATTCTCCATAATGTACTCAGACATTTTCCTTAGCTTTTCTAGTCTATTGTTAAGGAAAAACAAACAGATACAAGGATAAAGGTGAGAAAATAGCATCTAATCCCATGGGGTTAGAAACCGAGCCTTTCTCACCACATTCTCTATTCCATATTTTGGTAATTTCTTACATATGATAACATCACCACTATCAGTGACCACAGAAATGAATTATTTACCCCCTATTGTCATGTGAAATTACCTTCCACTGTAGCTAAATTCAGTACTGCCTTGCCTCACTTCTTAGAACCAAACCAGGTTTTCACCTGCCCAACACCAGGTGAAAACTGGTTCAAGAAGAGGTAGAAAAATTTAACCAGTGGAAAGACCATTGGCCAAAAATACCCAGGATGACTCGTGTGTGTGTGTGTGTGTGTGTGTGTGTGTGTGTATCAAGAATAGGAACAAAGGGGAGCCTGGTTGACTTAATAGGTTAAGGGTCTGACTCACAATTCTGGCTCAGGTCACAATTTCATTGGTCATGAGATCGAGCCCCACATTCCTCTCTCTGCAATGCTGTACCCTCCCCACTCATACGCTCTCTAAAATAAATCAATCTTAAAAAAAAATAGGAACAAAAAATTTCCAAAATCTTCTATGAAATGTGTATAGGGAAGGTAACCACACTGGTTATTCTTCAGAATTTTTCTTCTTACAAATTTAACTCACAGAGAAAAGGAGACAGAACGGGTGTGTGGGAGGCGACTGACTGATTATAGATGGGATAGGCAACGTGCATCCTGAGAAGCAGGTAATGTCCTAGGAGCCCGTTAGCAAGTACTGGCGCATATCCAAAGAGGTCTGGGCAGCAAAAACTTTTCTCATTGCAATCACTACTTGTGCTGTGGCAGCAAATTATCTCAACTCTCTAGGACTCAGTTTCCTCACCTGTAAAGCAAAAAGGCTGAACCAGATAATCTTTTAAGTTACCGCATCGATTTGCTGGCACTCGATGGGTATCCTTTCAAGACGTGGCCCCCTCCCTGCTAAACCTTCGTTTTCATTTATTCAGCTCTAGGCTGGTCATGCTCTGCTCCCTTTCCATGGGGAGCCTGTCTTCAGAAGGATGATTATGCTATGTGCATCCGTCTGACGCTTGCTTCTGCAGGGAGCATCTGTTTCCACTCAGGTAAGAGACGGCGATGGATCTGCTCTCAGAGATGTGGGGGTCCACGTACCATGTGTGCCAGGCAGGGGAGAATCAACTGGAAAGACTGAAATGCTTGAAAAAAAATCATTAAATACCCCTCCTACACCTCTAGAAATAGAAAAAAAAGAGAAGGCAGACTTGCGTACTTGTCATCTGAGTGAAATGTGAACGTAAAGAGACTGCTGAAAAGGGGAAGGAAAAAAGCCCCGGTCTCTGTGTTCTCGCTCCCCCAGAACAAGCTCTTCAGCTGGGGGGGAGAGTCAAGAGGCAGTTTGCGCAGAGTTCAGGCTGAGAGAGAGAAAATTGGATTCTGTAGTGGCAGAAACAGTGACTTTGAAGGGTCAACATCAACACTGAGTGATGGATACAGCTTGGTGCAACTTAGAAATTTAAAAGTACTCAAGAAAATCAAGAGTTAAGGATTCAAGTAAACATTGTTTCAGGGCCTCAGAAGAACTGGCCAGGCTGGGGTAAGCATCTGACTCCTAGAAGATGAGGGAAAAAATATCAAACCACCAAAAATTGTCATAAGTATAGAAAGCACTGTATTAATAACAGCGTGCTGAAGAAGTATAATCGAGGGTCACAGAGGGGAAATTAGGATTCAAAGATGACTCGTGAATGTGCGGGGAGCATACCCAGATGGAGGAAGTCACCGTTCCCGGAGACAGAGGACCCGGGAAGATGATCCATTAGGGAACTCAGAGGGCAGGTGGGGAAAATTACTGGTTCCATTTGGGACATGTAAATTTTGATGGACCCCTGAGACATCCTAGAGTATCAGTCAAGTAGAGTATTGACAGCTCAAAGCCAATGTCTACCTTGAATACAGCAGTAAAGGAAATCTCAGGGTGAGAAACGCCATCAAAAGAACAGCACGGAGTAAAAGAGGAGAGGGCGTAGGAGAAAAGCTTAAGGAATTCTGTCATTTACTGTTGCACAGATGAGGACGAGTCTGCAAAGATGGATACGCAGCCAGAGAAGCAGAACAATGAAACAGAGAGCAGTGTAGCATCACGGAAGGCAAGGAAGGAAGTGGGTTTTTTGGGGGTTATTTTTTTTATCATTTTTTAAAGATTTTATTTATTTGACACAGAGCGAGAGAGAATACAAGCAGGGGGAGCAGGGGAGGAGAGGAAGAAGCAGGCTCCCTGTCAAGCAAAGAGCCTGATGCGGGGCTCCATCCCAGGACCCTGGGATCATGACCTGAGCAGAACAGAAGGCAGGCACTTAACCGAATGAGCCACCCAGGCGCCCCTAGGAAATACATGTTTTAAGAAGACAGCGTCTAACACGGTCAGAAGCTATGGAAAGATCAAGCAAGGTGAGGCCTGAAATTAATAGGTTAAAGGAGATTAACGGTGTGGTGTGGAGGTCCTGAGTGGCAGACTGTGAGCTGCTTCTGATAAAGGGATGAGGGTAGACGTCAGGCTACATGGGGCCGAGGATTAAATCAGAGGTGAAGGAAGGGTGTTATAAAATTTAATAAAGAGAAAGGGAGAGATGAGGTGGAAACTGAAAAGGGATATGAAGTTGAGAGTTTTATTATTATAATTATTTTAATTTTAAAGCTTCATGGGTATTTTTAAATTTTTATTTGGTTGAACTACATTTGACATACAATATTGTGTAGATTTCAGGTGTATAACATGTTCATTTGATGCATTTATATATTGTAATATGATTGCCCTTAGAGTGACATTGTCATTAGTACCTCTACATGTTACATAGTGATCCTTTCTTTTTAGTGCTTGGAACCATTCAAGGGTATTTAGAAGCTGATAGGGAAGATCCAGATTATAGGGAGTGATTGAATACACAAGAGAGAATAATTTAAGGGATATGATAATTTAAAAATTTAGATTTAAGGGGCACCTGAGTGTCTTAATAGATTGGGCGTCTGCCTTTGGCTCGGGTCATGATCCCAGGGTCCTGGGATCGAGTCCCATGTCAGGCTCCCTGTTTAGCAGGAGTCTGCTTCTCCCCCTCCCCCTGCTCATGCTCTCTCACTAACTTTCAAATAAGTAAATAAAATCTTTAAAAAATAGATTTAGATTTAAGTTGGTTATAAGCATATCATGAAATATAATCAGTAAAGACAAACAAGAAAAAAAATGGGTGGAGGAGAAGAGGTATTACCCGTGAAGCTTTAAAATTAAAATAATTATAATAATAAAACTCTCAACTTCATATCCCTTTTCAGTTTCCACCTCATCTCTCCTCTTCTCTTTAATGTATCTTATAACACCCTTCCTTCACCTCTGATTTAATCCTCGGCCCCAAGTAGCCTGACATCTACCCTCATCACTCCATCAGAAAGAGCTCTCACTCTGCTACTCATGACCTCCACACCATTAATCTCCTTTCTACAGGTGTTCGGGGCAAGTAAGATAGCTCTACTTGGCTTGCAAACTCCTCAGGCATTCTGTGGCAGGCAGGCTTGTGGCAGTGGCTTTTGTGGGAGTGAATTCGGGACTCAAACTGCTTGGTTTAAATCCCAGCTTTGCCACTTACCAGCTATGTGATTTAAGCCAAACTACAGAGACGCTCCAAGCCAGGGATCACCTCACCGGTAAAATGGGAAGTTATAATAGCATGTGCTATAAACACACACACACACACCATTAATTCTGCACACACACACACACACACTTTTACACAAACACACACATATTTTTACTTTTTAAAAGTAACCAGGAATATAATAAGCTCTATGAAAGAGTGTTAGAAATAATGATAGGAGTAATGTTTTCCTAAATTTTTAGTAAGACAATCCTATGTGAATACCTAAGAAGTCAGGTTGTTAACTGATGTTTATGTCAGTCTGTGTTCTTTTCAATCAGGTGTTTCCTGACCACATCTGGGAAATGGAGGCCGCTATGTATACCCTCCACATTCCATACTTGAATGCCTCATTGAAGAATTTTAAGGAGATCTTCTGGGAGCCCACTAAGCACATTGCATGGATTTGTTCACTTAATTCTGTACATCTGTGCAGCCTGTGTGCACTATACTAGGGCCTGGTACAATAAAGATACGAGACAGTCCTTGTCCTCGAGTATCAGCTGAATGGGGGAGACACATAAACAAATTATGGTAAAATAAAATAATAAAGACGCTGTGGGAGCATCAAGAACCAAGGACACCGGATGAAGAGAGCGGGCCATCTATTGCAGTTTTTCCGCTGGGCGAGTCAGGACTACAGCTAGTGCTCAGATCCTGGGGTCAGCGGGATGGGGTAACTGGTCTGCATGCTGTGAAGTATGGAGCCAAGAGAGATCTGAAAGTAGTGTCAAAGTGTGAATCTGGGATCAAGCCAAATAAACCAAAGCCAGACTCCTCAGTTCTGATTATATCCTAGAATTTCCTGGGGAGCTTTAAAAAAAAATATGTCTGGGCCTTCCACCAGAATAATTAGAATTTGTGGGACATGGAATCGCACATCATTATCTTTTTCAAATACTCTCTACTGAATTCCCTGCATCTGAATTCCAACTAGAGTGTCCTGAAGGGTTAAGTCAAAGGAGGAGAGCACAGAAGTAGCAACAAGGTCTGGACCCACCCTAGATCCTTGCTGTTCAAAGATGGTCCATGAACCAACAGTGTCTAGGCTGCGTGGGAGCTCACAGAAATGCAGAACCCCGGGCCTCACCCCATTAAAATCTGCATTTTAACAAGTTTCTTTATAATTCCTTTATGCACTAAAATTTGAGAAGATTTTTGGGAAACCACAGTTACCCTCCCGTCCGCTGCCACCAACTGGTCTTGCTTCTACTCTTGCTCCCCCAGAGTTTATATTGCTGAGGTTGCACTGTTGAGGACTAAGCCAATGCCAGGTCTGAACTTGCCTTAATTGCCCTGAAAAGTACAAAACCATATACTGAGGAGGACAGATGTCAACAACTGTTGAAACACCCTCAGGAAGCAAACCACGTGGAATTGGAAATCAAGGTGGGAAAATGACTCTAGATAAGCCCACCGTACTCAGGAAGAATTGCCATGTTTTGGCAGCCTAAGACCAGGACTTAACATCTGCTTTAAAATCAGGGCAGTAGTCTTGGCAATATACACATTTGTAAATAAAGTTCTATCCCACACTCCTGCCTCCTAGGCCTTCTATCAAGATGACAAATTGTAATCCACACGAGGGCAATCCAGAACATAGCTGATAGCTTCCTGATTCATTATCAGATCAGTGCTAAATTCCAGTAATGAACTTGGGTGCTAAATTCCAGTGATATACTTGGTGTTACAGGAGCAGAGTTTCAGAGGACCTGAAACTGAAATGAAAACCCTCATGAAAAATTGGGTCCCTGTCAACCAAACAAGAAAATGTCTTGGAAACAACTATTTTGGAGATTGGTGTTTAACACTGATCAAATCTTTCTAACTTCAAGACCATAACATATCTATAATTTATTGAATATTAAATCTGGAGTCACAGCAATAGAAATATTTATTCTAAAACCACAGAATTCAAACTTCCTTCTATGTCTGAAATTGGAATTAGAATAGGACAATCAGAAAAGTCCAGAAAGCACTGGCTAAAGCTGTGTTATGCATCAAATATGTATAGAAACATATTATCTTAAGACATAATGTTTCTTTGTTGTTTAACTCAATCATCTATAAAACAAATATATTTTCTCATTTAATTCTTACATTGCCCTGCAGAGCTTGAATTATTTATCACATTCTGCTGTAGAAGAATCTGAGAAAAGAATCTTCACAAAAGTCATGGGTCTGCCCAAAATCACATAATGCTTTTGGTTATATCCATACCCTTGTCAAACTTACACCAAAGCCAAATCCTCTGACTCCAAATCCCAAACCCATTTCATTCCATTAAGCTATCTCTCCTATCCTTGGACTGATCACATTCTTGACAATATGCAACTTTTTTTTTTTTTTTAATTGCCCACAGAGTTTGAAGAAAAGCGTCTGAGGCTCTGAACAACTAGTTCCTACATTTGCCGCTGGGAAAGCAGTTTCCAGCTTGGTTCACCCAACTTCCTTAAGAAGAAGAAAAGCAAGCTCTTCATCAAAGTGTAACCTCCGTTCCATTCAAAGGAAACTGTATTTTGTTGGTGGCTCATTGATAGCGCCCCAGAGCCTTCTTGAGTCAAATTTATTCTTAAATCAGAGTAGCTTTTGTTTACGGTGAGGAACGCTCTGGGAAGAGGGTGTCTGTGTTGGTCCTGTGATAGACGTGAAGCAATTAGTCACCGTCGTGATTTGTGGTACTATTTCAGTCCCAAGCTATAAATACATGAGTTCCGTTTTTCTTGTTGTTGTTATTGTTTATTTGTTTGTTCTGGATTGAATTCAGCACTGATTAGCATAGCAAAATCAGCTCATAAAATGAATGCCAACATTTAAACAACAATTATAGAGATGCAATTAAAACTTAATGTTGGGAGATTTGTGTACCCTACAGGAGAACATCTGCCCAATAGCCAGGTGGGCACATGGGAATGGCGGAAGAGGAAGACCTCCCGCTGACATGATCTTCATGAGAAAAATCTATGCTGAGTGAAGGTGACACCAGAGGGCAGTTCTGTCCTAAAAGGAGAAATTGAGGCAAGGGCCAAATAATATGGATATATTTTAATTTTAAATTTATACAAAGAATTAAAAGCCTTTTCAGATTTAGAAAAGACAGATTAACATAATTATTCCATTTCTATCCAATTAGAGAGCATCTGCTCTGTATTTGTACATGAAATTATTTTTCCTACCTCTAGCCAAATCTTCACAACTTATGAGAGGTATTCAGCCCCTATTCTTAAGTCATCTTATTTTTCTTTTCCCTAATTTCTGTCCTTAATTATATTAACTCTGTATTCTGTATCTTTACAAACTTCCTCAAATTCTTTTTGGAAGGAGGTAGAAAATCAATCACCCTTTTCTTTGGGGGGAAAAAGAAAGGTTTCTGTCACCGGCTGTCTGACTTCCTTCTTGGTTGCCAAAGTCCAAGGCCTTGATATACCTGTGTTCAGGGCATAAATGATGTGAGGACCTCAAAGAGCCCAACGGAATTCTATTGACAGAAATAACCTAGATAAGGCACTATCCGCCCCAAATCTGCTTCTTTCTTTGAACATTTGGGGACGGAAACTTTATCTTGTTCATCTAGATACGCCCACCAACTAGTAGTGTTTGGTTCAATGCAGATCAATAAAAAGTTGTGGGGCTTTTTGTTTTAATTTAATGGAGAAACTACAGACAAAATGGTAAAAAGCCTATTGAACGGTACACACGCAAGGAACCTGTCCGTAGGACAATTTCTGTGAAATAGTGACTTTTAAGGCTGAGTTTCTGGGCACAGTCAGATTACAGAAATAACCCATCTCCTGCAACTCTGGAATTAATATTAACCAAAACTCTGAGATGTCAAACTATTATTGAAGCACCTGGAAATTTTAATAAAAATTCCACGCAGCAATAAGGAGTAAGAAATACATCATCATCCTTGATTATCTACAGCTATTCCTCACTGAGCTGGACAGAAGTCCTAGTTCCCTTCCTTAACATTACGGTAGAGGAATCAAGTGCACAAGCCAGTGGACCCAAGTCTGAAATGAGAGTCTACCACTTAACTAATACAGTGTGACCTCGGGGCAAGTCACTGGGACACGAAGACACATTTTCCTCATCTATAAATCAGAAGAAATGGTAGTACCCACACCATGGAGTTGCAGTATGTTATATGGGGAAAAGCTTTGTGGAATGCCTCCACATAGTATGTATGCAATAAATATTAGCTAATTCTGGCTCTCTTCTCAGCAGGGTTGCTTACAAGTCTACCTAGTTACGCCAACATGAATTCATCTGAGAAGACTTTCCCTGCCCACACTCCCTAGCACTGTAATTTCCCCTTTCTAGGATCATTCTCATTATCACACAAAAGGTCTATAATATCTCTCATTTTAAAGTCCCCCCCCCCCAGCACCCTATTACCTCCTCTAGCTCCCATCCTATTTCCCAGCTCCCCCATTTGGTAAACTTCCAGGTAAGGTATGAGTTATCAGTGTTCACTTGTGGATTTCCCCTTCCCCCTCCCTTTTTCTTTTAACCCACTTCTATCTGGCCTCCAACCGCATCACTCTGCCAAACCCCTGTTTGTCAAGGTCATTAATATCCTTCATTTTCCCAAACCCACTGGTCAATGCTCAGTCCTCCTTTTATTTGACGTCTTGGAACCATCTGACGTAGCTGACTATGTCCTCTTTCTTAAAACCCTTCTGTCACTAGGCTGCTGGGAAATCAGTTTATTCTGGTGTTTCTTTCCTCATTAGCTGCTTCTCAGTTTTCATTGACAAAATATACATTCTGTAAAATCTGGTCTTTCCCCCTCTTCTCTCTACATAAGATCCTCTAGGGAAGGAGTCTATCTAAAACTGTCCTCTGTTCCTGAATTCTCCATTAATATCAAGTGGCTCATCTCTACTTGGGTTTTTAAGAGGCTTCTCAACCTTCTCATGTCTTGACTCTATCCTGAAGCTTCATTCATGCCCTTTTTAGTAGATAGCATCACTATGTACTGTCTCTCAGGAAAAAGAAACACACACACACACACACACACACACACGTGCGCGCGCACTCACACACATAAACATTGAGCTAAAATGTAAACTCTTTCCGGTGCCCCTCTCCACCTTCTTTCTCAATCATCATCTTATTCACTCAGTGCCACCCACGTTGGCCATGTGACTGATCTCTGACCATACAACACAGTTTGTTTCAGGGCCTTTATCATTGATGGTCTTTCTGCCTCCTTGATAGAATTCACAAGTCTTGCTTCTTCGTTTCAGCACAAATGTCACTTCCTCAGAGAGGTCTTTCCTGATCGCTTTTTCTAATATAGACCTTCCATTATTTTCCATCCCCTAATCTTCTATTAATTTGTCACACAGTTTTATTTTACTGTTGCTTATACTCATAGGATCCATTTGTTCACTTGCTTATTGATTGTCTCACATCCGGAAGAATTTAAGCTCACTTAGAGCAAGGTCTTTGTTTCTTTCTTCGCTGCATCCCCACTTTCTACTTATAATAAATTCTCCAAAAGTACTTGCGGAATAGATGAACTATAGAGATGGGACTTGATTAAGGAAAGGTCTGATTCACACCTGGACTCTTGAAGGCCATATACACAAAACGTATGTTCTATTTATCTAAAGACTTGCTATTTTCATTTGCATCCTCAAAGCTCTTAGATACTGCAAGAGTGCTGAATCTGAAAGCAAAAACACAATAGTAGCAGCTCTGGCCTGTCATTTATAATCTAAATCCCCCAGGGAAAGTCACTGGAACTAGCAACTCAATTCCCCAAGCTGTAAAATGGTGATCATAACAGCTGCTATCACTAACCTAGACAACTGCCAAACAAGAAAGGAAGCCATCACTTAGTACACACCTACTATATATCAGGCATTGTACACTCAGATATGTCTTCCATACATATTTCTCTTCTGAATTATTACAATGACTTTCTAACTCATTTCCCGGACTTCACCCAGGAAATCCATTTAGGATGGCCCTGGAGTAATTCTAAAAATATAAATCAGATTCTATCACTCTCTTAATGACTAGGACACCCTCCTGCAGCTCTCTACTGACCAGATAATAAAGTCCAAATTCCTTGGAGTTACAAAAACAAACCTTTAAATTCTGGCCCTTACCTAGAACTCAATTTCCCTCCGTTCCACTATCTGAATTTCTTAAAGTATCGCTCATTCATTTGTACTTAATAAAACAGACTTATTTCTCACCATTTGATTCTGTATTTGCTCTGTCCTCTGTCTGGATCTCCTCCCAACCTCTGTCTGATGGTCAAACTCCCATTTATTCTGTAAAGTGACATAGACATGTAATCACCTGTATGAAGCCTTTACTAGAATATGCCCAAACATCCAGAAGAGTCCACCACCTGTATTATTTCTATACTTTTTACATGCAATCATCACCCTTAATACATCACACATAACTAATTTTTTTTTTTGGTTGTCTTGTATACTACAAGTTCCTGGAGGGCTATAACCAGTTCTTAATCACCTTCGTATCTACATATAGTAAACATATAGTAAATTCTCTGTGTTTGTTGAAAGAATTAATGAATCACCTCAATCAGTCTTGTAACTCTCCCTGTAAGTAGGTATTGTTTTCCTCAAACTCACCGAAGAACACTAGACAACGTAAGCTCCATCCAAACCAGAACATGTTGGAGCACGGAAAATGAATCATTAATAATTTCTCTAGGAAGACAAGCATAGATTAGGAGTAGTGGAAGACTTAGGGTCACCATTTCTAAAAGACCCTCCATGAGCTGGTGTCCCTTTATCTCACTCGCTGCTCTCCAGCCCTGCGGTCTCCTCCGTGCTCCTGGAGCACACCGAGCACGCTTCCGCCTCAGAGAATCTGCATTAAATGTCCGCTCCTCCAAGTAACCTTCCCCAGCCACTCTCTCAAACAGCACACACACTCCAACCCACCTCATGCTCCATCACCTAAACTTCCTTCATTTTTCTTCAGAGACCCGATCACCATTTGGCATACCTGATTATTTTTATTTATTTTCTGTAGCAGGTGCTGGGAAGTAATCCAAGGTTCAGTTGGCAGAGTGTGAACAGTTAGCCAGAAAAGGGATGTTGGTACTAAAATAATGGAGAACATTAAAAGCTTGACAGAAAGGCCTGAATACCATTTTGTTGAAAATGTGAGGCCTCTGAAGATTTCTGACCAGGCAACAGACATGATGAAAGCTCTGCTATAGGAAGATTAACAGGAAACACGTGCATTCATACCAGAGCCCTGGTCCCCCAACAACCGAGCTCTATGACTGTGCTCTCACTGTTTAGTAATTGACTTCAAGTATTGTTTATGCCCTCAGAGGCCTCCTGTCTTATAATTAGGTATTCTGTATATCAAGAACGATCTCAATAAGCCCAAGTTTACCACATCCTATAGCAACACCTAGTAAGGACCATGGACAGGGTCCATGAGACTCTTTCCAAAGAAGGCAGCCCTGCAGAGCTGGAACAGATTCTCCAACACTGGCTCCACTTGGTCCCACCTTCCTTGTACCTCCCATATTCCACAATAAAGTGGTCTCAGAATGCCTTGCAGCACAAGCAGGCTGAATGAAGAATTAAGCCAGAAGTAACAGAACTTGACAACATTTTGAAATAAAGGGACAAGGAAAAGAGTCCACAGTGACTGTAAGTTTTCAAACCCAAGTGATGGAAAGAGCAATGATACCATTTGCATCAGTGGGAGAACCAGAGAAAAACTGATCATTCAGTTTAAAACATGTTGATTTTTGAAGACATGACAGAAACTTCAGGTAAAATATCTAGTACATATCTGGAAACGTAGGATTCAAAATCAGGAAATAAGTCTGCATCTAGGACTCAGATTGGGGAATCGTTTTCATCGATGTGTTATTTGAAGCTGAGAAAGCAAGTGAGATGAGCAAAAAATAGAGAAAAAAAAAACATTTTAGCCAGATTTTAGAGCCAATTTAAGCAGGATGATGAGGTAAATGAGTACGGAAAGAAGCGTCAGTAGAACAGGGAAGAACGCTTTAATGACACGAGTGGTGGGTATTTCTGGGAAGACGGTGGAGGAGGAGGACCCTAAGCTCACCTCGTCCCAGTGTTATCTACAACTGAGTAACAGCGACATCAGTGTAAATAATCCCAACCCAGAGACCGTCAGAACAAACTCCACAGCTAAATGTAGAGTAAAGGCTACATCAAAGGGGGTAGGGAGAGTGGAGATGTGGTGGGGAGCTAAATGGAGCTGCAGGACTGTCCAGGGAGGGAAGGACCTGAGGGTGCAGAGAGGGAAGAGAAACAGACCCTCACACTGGGGAGCCCACACAGGAAAGATGATTCCCCATAACATTTGGCTTTGAAAACCAGAGGGGACGAATTTTCATGATTTCTTACAACCAACAGAAAAGAAATTTTCTTACAACCAAATCAGTGGCTCCACTCAAGGAGAGCTGGTTGGACAAGAGGAAACGGAGTCCCTGCCCTTAAAGAGATAGCAAAACAAAGAGCCCACAGAGATACAGGACAGAGGCAACAGTTTGAAAAATGCCTGGGGCATACAGGAGAGAGGGTTATTTACTCATCTCAGAAGTGTCCTAGAGGGACAGAGATCACTGGAAAACTGTCCAGGAACAAAGGAGCTGGCAGGAGCCATGTCCCTCCTCTAACCCCCAGCATACATACACGGCCACCTTGGGAACCAGCACAGCATGGACACTTGCCACCTAAACTGCTAACACCACTGCCCCACCACCCTGTCCCCTCCAGCCAGGCCCGCCTCAGCGCCTGTGCTGTAGGTCCTGTCTTCCAGAGGCCTGGCTGTGCGCAGATCCTGCAACACGGCATGTCCTGCCTCTGCACACACTGGGGACCGCCTCCTCAAATACGCTTTTGTCTGGAATCCATCCACACCAGGACCACAAGCCAGGCAGCTCCAACAGGACCAGCACCACTCCAAAGAGACTCTTTGCTGGGGAGAGGGAAAGGTAACTACACTCTCCAGCCAGACTTCTGCCCCAGCAGTGGGCGAGGGACAGACAACTGGGCTGACTGCAGGCCCGCCCACCAGTGAAAGCTGCTTAGGGGACAACACAGGGAAAGCAGAATGCAGTGTGGAGCTACTGTACCGTGTGGAGCTACTGTACCTTGCAGACACCGGACCTGATTCCACTCAAGCCCAAGGCAGTCCCACACTGGCCCACTAACAGTACAGGGACCAAACACTGCCCACAGCAGGCAGAGAGAGCTACTGCAGATGGCCGGACGGACGGACAGAAAGAGCACTTCAGCCACCAACAGCAGGGCACATGCGACACACAGGAGACACCTCTGAAGTGCCAGGTTCCAGTGAAAAGGGGACACTACACCACAGGACACCATAGGACCTCTTCTTCATAAGGCCACTACTTTCAGCAGCAGGACATATAGCTGACTTTCCTAACACAGAGAAACAAACAAAGAGAATTACACAAAATGAGGAGACAGAGGAATATATCCCAAGTAAAAGAACAGGACCAAACCGCAGCAAGAGACCTAAGCAAAACAGAGATGAGTAATATGTCTGATGAAGAAATTAGGGATCATAGAGATACTGGAGTTGAGAAGAGTGGAGGACATCAGTGAGACCCTTAACAAAGAGAAAAAGAACCTATCAGAGATGAAGAACACAAGAAATGAAATTAAAATTACACTAGATGGAATAAATAGTAGACTAGAGAAAGCAGAAAAATGAATCCGTGACCTGGAAGACAGAGTAATAGAAAGTAATCAAGCTGGGCCAGTGAAAGGGGGAAAAAATACGCAAAGGGGTGCCTGGGTGGCTCAGCTGGTTAAGTGTGTGGCTCTTGATTTTGGCTCACATCTGAATCTCAGGGTCCTGCGATTGAGCCCAGAGTAGGGCTCTGCACTCAGTGTGTGTGTGTGTGTGTGGGGGGGTGTTGCTTCCACCTCCCTTGCCCTCTACCCCTCCCCCCACTTGCAAAGGAAGGAAGGAAAAACTCACAGCCAGCATCACACTCAATGGTGAAAAACGAGAGCTTTTCCCCTAAGGCCAGGATCAAGACAAGGATGCCCACTCTCACCGCTTTTATTCAACATACTGTCAGAAGTTCTAGCCACAGCAATCAGAAAAGAAAAAGGAATAAAAGATATCCAAATTGATAAGGAGGTACTAAAGCTTTTACTGTTTGCATATTACATGATACTATATGTAGAAAACCCTAAAGACGACCAAAAAATTACTAGAACTGACAAATGAGGGGCACCTGGGTGGCTCAGTTGGTTAAGCCACTGCCTTCAGCTCAGGTCATGATCCCAGGGTCCTGGACTCTAACACATCATCAGGCTCCCTGACCAGTGGGAGTCTGCTTTTCCCTCTGCCTCTCCCCCTGCTTGTGCTCTGCCTGTCTCTCTCTCTGTCAAATAAATAAATAAAATCTTAAAAAAACAAAACAAAACTGACAAATGAATTCAGTAAGGTCACAGGATATAAAGTCAATGTACAGAAATCCATTCCATTTCTATACACTAATAATGAAGCAGCAGAAAAAGAAAATGGTAGTGAGGATATGGAGAAAAAGGAACCCTCATGCAATGCTGGAAATGCAAAGTGGTGCAACCACTATGGAAAACAGTATGGAGGTTCCTCAAAAAATTAAAAATAGAACTACCCTATGATCCAAAAATGGCACTACTGGGTATTTACCTAAAGAATATGAAAACACCAATTCAAAGGGATATATGCACCTCTATGTTTATTACAGCATTATTTACAACAGCCAAATTATGGAAGGAGCCCAAGTGTTCACTGATAGATCAATGGATAAAGAAGATGTGGTGTGTGTGTGTGTGTGTGTGTGTGTGTGTGTGTGTGTATGTGTGTATATATACACACACACACACAATGGAATATTATGCTGCCATAAAAAAGAATGAAATCTTGCCATTTCCAACAATATATATAGATCTAGCGAGTAAAATGCCAGACGAAATCAGTCAGTGAGATAAAGACAAATACCATATGACTTCACTTACATGTGGAATTTAAGAAACAAACTGACAAAGGGAGAGAGAGAGAGAGAGAGAGAAACCAAAAACCAAACTCCTAACTCTAGGGAACACACTGATGGTTACCAGAGGGCAGGTGGGTGGGAGGATGCGTGAACGAGGTGATGGGGACTAAGGAGTGCACCTGCTGTGATGAGCACTGGGCACTGTATGGAAATGCTGAATCACTATACTGTATACCTGAAACGAATACAACACTGTATGCTAACTCTACTGGAATTAAAAAAAAAAAAAAAACATGTGAGACGTAGATGAGTGTAGATATTAGAGTAGAATATTTAGAAGAGCTACTCTAAGGAGAGGAGTAGAATCTTTACTGGGCAACGCGATCAGCAAGCAGCCAAGAGGACTCAGAGGAGAGCGAGCTATGAAGAGCTGAGGTGGCATGGTTTTATAACTTTATAGAACAATCTAAGAGGAGGCATAGAAAAGGCAAGTAGTGGGAGCTTCTGCACATTATTTACCCAATAACTGTAGAACTGACCTGGTATCTGGGCACTGCCATAGTATACACAACCTAGCAAAACGTAAGGAATTCTAGGAGGTGAAGTCGCACTGGGCTGATGACTCCAGTCGAGAAGCCCCATCCTTTGCTCAAGTACTGGAAAAAAGTCACCAAGGTCAATGAAAATCTAACTATACAATCAGAGGAGGTAATAGAATCAGAGTATCAAAGCTGGGCAAAAATTAATTCTAATCCTTCCGTGGGTTTCTGAGCAATTTATTGGGTGATTGAATGATTCAACAGGTCTGAAGCACAGACAATGTATCCAGCACTTTCCTGAGCTCTAGAGATGGAAAAATCTCAGATGAGCAGAGAGATAAGGCACAGAAATCTGAAGCTACTTAATGAAGGTCCCACAAGAAATTTATGGTAAAACCTCGTGAGTCCCGGTCTACGCTCTTTGCCTTCTGTCCAATTTCTTACATTTCTCTCCAACCAAGTACTAATTTATTTTTTCCAAATCTGCACTAATTTCCTTGAAAGTCCTTGGATCTTTTGGCATTTTCTAATTTGTTCTGATTTTATAGGTTGCTTCATTTAATCAAAATCCTGTTTCTCCAACTATAAAACGGTAATATAGCTGTAACGTGCACTTGCTTATACATGATAATAAGCATTACAGAGACAGTGTCACCTGAGCTCCTTGGAGAAAGGCACTATGGAGACAAAGGCAGATATTCAATATTGCAAATCATCTCATCTTCTCTTACTATCAAATGTTCATTTAAATTGCATGAAATAGAAAAAAGTGCTTCTTTAAAATTCCACTGTAGAAAGATATCCATTCTGATCTAGCGGTGTCAGAAAAGGAAGAGTGGGAAACACCATTGTTTGTATTTGAAACAAACAGAAAATGGCTAGTTCATTTCACTAAAAGGCAACTCAGGGGGATTGGCTCTATTAGCAGTACAGGAAGAAGCCCTCTTCATAGGAACACAGTAACACTATTTTATAGTCATCAGAGAGGGAGAAAAACCATGAGAGACTCTTAACTCTAGGAAACTGAGGGTGGCTGGAGGGGAGGTAGGTGGGGGGATGGAGTAACTGGGTGACGGGCATTAAAGGTGGGCATGTGATGTGATGAGCACTGGGTGTCATATGAAACTGATAAATTACTGAACAGTACATGTGAAAGTAATGATGTACTATAAGTTGGCTAATTGAACTTAAATAAAAAGAAAACAGTAACACTATTTTGTTATACATGATAGATTCTCTAGAAAGTAGGTGTGCCCTGCTCCGTGCAAGTTAATCCATTTTCCCCACCTTGGTGGTGCTAAATTGTTTTGTTGTCAGCTTGGTTGCACTGGGAACTGCATTTTCCAGAACTTGCTTTCCTGTAAGGTTCTGGGCCAGTCAGATGAAGTTGCATGATTTGGGTGACGAAGAAGGAGTAAAGCTGCATGACTGTTACCCTTTGAAGTTGGTCGCTGGCTGCAGGTAATGAGAGAACAGACACAGATTCCAGTCTGCCCAGATGATTTTCTCAGCTGCCACCCCTGCCGTGGCAGGCAGAATTCTAAGAAAGCCCCAAGGTTCTTGCTCCCCGGTGTACCCTCCTTGTGTAATCCTCTCCCCTTGCGTGTGGGGGCGGGGACTGCGAATATTGGAGGGCTATCACTCCCACAGCCGGTTACTAATCAGCTGACTCTGAGTTAGTCAAAAGCAAGCTTATCTGGGGTGGGCTTGACCTAATCATCCAAGCCTTTAAAAGAAGGTGTCAGAGAACTTCATTCCTACAGGCCTTGACAACATAGCTTCCCTAAGCTCTACAGCAGCGAAGAAAAGAATTCTGCCAACAACCACATGAGCTTGGAAGAGACCCCAAGCCTCAGATGGGACCCCAGCCCTCGCTGACAGCATGGTGGCAGCCTTGTGAGATACTAAGAGGAGGAGAAGGCTAACGCGTGTCCAGACTCCTGACCCATGAAGCCTGTGAGATAGTAAATGTGTGTTGTTTTAACCTGGTAAATGTGTGGTAATTTGTTGCATACTAACAGATAACTCATATATCCGTTGTGATAATTTGTTATATACTAATACAAACAGATAATATATCTGTTCACCAAAAGAAACCCCAGGCACGCCCTATCAGATGCCTTGCTGAAAATTCAAAGACAGGAGCTATGAAGAGCAAAGACATGCGTAAACTTCACCAGCCTCTCTGGATGGTCTTACTCCAAGGGCTAGACATGCCAGCTTCAATATTTCCCTGCAAGTTCTAACTCCCCAGCTCCTTCTGTAATTGTGTAGCGTCTAATTTATGTAACAACTTTCTCACTTTATAATACTCAGAGTGGCTCTGCTTCCCTGAATGAATCCTGACTGAACGGGGACTAGTACCAGGAGTGGCACTGGGACAACAGAGTCTTTAGAATGGAGATCCGGAATTGGTTTTAACATCTAATTAGACTTATGGACATTAATGACCTTGTCACCAGTGTTAGCACACTGGTAGTCCAAGGAATTCAGTGACAATACAGAGAACTAAACTGTCACCTCTAGACATCTATATTCAAGCACTCATAGAAGGGGCTTTGGGGGACCAAGTGGTTGCTGCTATAAACATTTTTAGTAAAAAATAAGGCATATTGAGGTTACTTGGCCAATTATAAATGCATTAGAGCACTTCGAGAAATAAAATTATGACCCTGTGGCTTTAAATTCCCACTGCAAGGTCCAGTAAAAAAAATCAGAAAGGTTTTGTAACTGCCCTAAAAGAAAACCTTATCTCCTATAACCATAGGCACAAGATTTCCGAAAATCAAACCAAGAGTCTAACCCCGTGGGTGACTTAAGTACATGCAGACTGAATCCACAACTGCACGGGCTGGGGTTTTGTTTTTTGGGGGGGTTTTCTAATGTTAAATTTAGGGTATTGACTGAGAAGGAGCAGGATGCTGGGAATCTGGGCGGAGAATTTAATGGGAGGAGCCTCATGAAGCTGAGCACATCACTCCCTTAAAATTCTGCTGCGCTTCCTTCTCCAGTAGAAGCAGACCTTGCTCCCTAGTATGGATTGTGTCTTCCTACGGCTGAAACCTGCATTTAATTCCTGTGAGGTAGTTACCTACAGGGGACCGCTGGTCCTCCCCAGGACCTTCTCCCACCACCCGTCCCCATTTCCAGGCCCAAGTCCTGGCACAACCTATAGGGTCAGATACAAAATACAACCCCTGAAAAGGAGCCATATGCCCATAAAAAGAATTGTGAGATTTTTTTTTCAATTTACACTGAATGGTCAGAGCCAAAGCAGTAATCAGAATGGTTGAAAGCACAAAGATCGTTGATGTTGGCCAGCTGATCATATTGTCCTTGGGACTAAAATAAAAGGACAGAAAATTAGAGTTTTGTCTCTTATAAGTGAAAAAAGTTTTAGATCAAAATGAAATCTGTCTTGTCAAAAGACAGCCTCCAACTTGACTTGAGCCAGCTGACAGACCGAGTCACTTGAATAAAGAAGAATCCAAGTCCCCTTGAGAAAGGAATCCATGCAGTACTAAAAATGTATGCCTCAAATCCTTCTCCTGTTCTTCTCCAGTGTGACCAGTGACCATTTACCAAGACGGCTTGGATAGAAGAGGTGGGGGACGGTTATGCTGGCCTTCAGGAATTACTGCACAATAGCTTTGAACTGACACTAATTTCTGGTGACTTAAAATGTTACTGTGATCTACCAGTAGGAGTAGGGGCTTATGGAGGCCCTATGATTATGAAGTTTTGGCCCAGGTCTATCTCACAGCGGGCACAGTGGGCCCCCAAACCCAATCTGTGCTTATCTCCTCTGTTTCATAACATGAAGTAAGTAGACATACTCAGACTGGCAGAGTTCCCACACTGGTTTCCAGGCACACAATGTGATGGCTATTCTTGTAGGAAAGGTCACACAGGAGCCACCAGAATTGACTCTACTTGCTAAAATAATAAACCAAAATGACACTGCATTCTTGGAGAGATTGCAAATATTACTGCCACCCTCAAGGCGTCAGAAAATACCAGAGGGGTGATTCTTACCACATACCTATTCTACCTTCCACGGAAGACAGAGGGATCGTCTAAAAATGTCAGGGGGTTATTGTAAACTTAGTGAGAACTGTAATCACAGCTGATGGAGTAAGTCAACACATCCACTGGCACCTCGTATCCAGCTATCGTTCTGGTGAATGACTTCCTCCATATACCTAATAGCGTGGACCACCGAAAACAATTTACTTTCATCTGGCAAGGTCAGTCCCATTCATTGTCCTACCCCAGGATTAGATTCAACTCTTAATTGCTAAATCAGAGTCTAGTCTGCAGGGCCCACAACTGCTTCTCCTTTTCTTACACTGATCCACTGTATCAATGATATCACATAACATTGCTTCTAACAGAAATCTGACCAGTGCACCAACAGCTTCGCACCCACAGAGTTTACTGGTGTCATCGTGTCGCCCGACACCCTGAAACAGCTGAACTGTAGAATGCCCTTTTGAAGACGCTCTACAAGTTGTGTAGCAACACCTTGCAAGGTTGGGTTGATCACCTCAAAGACATGGTAAGTACCCTTGATCTGCAACCAACATATAATGCTATCTTTCCTTCACAAATCAGGGAGTCAAGAGGTGGAAATGGGGGGGCGCCTGGGTGGCACAGCGGTTAAGCGTCTGCCTTCGGCTCAGGGCGTGATCCCGGCATTCTGGGATCGAGCCCCACATCAGGCTCCTCCGCTATGAGCCTGCTTCTTCCTCTCCCACTCCCCCTGTTTGTGTTCCCTCTCTCACTGGCTGTCTCTATCTCTGTCAAATAAATAAATAAAATCTTTAAAAAAAAAAAAAAAAAAAGAGGTGGAAATGGGAGTGACCACACTCATTACTTCTCCTAGTGACCATCTAGCTAAGTTTTCCCCAGTCTTACAATGTTGTGCTCTATTTACAGGTCTTCATGCCCAAGAGAAAAAGGCTTCCACTGGGGACATAATAAGGACACCATTAAAATAAAGGCTGAAACTGCCACGTGGTCACTTTGACCTACTTGAGCCAGTGAAACAAAGGGTGAAGACAGGATTACTCTACATCTGGGTGATTGATCCTTTTTTTTCCCCCCCTACAGAAGGAAATTAAATTGCTTCTATATAACAGGAGCAGGGAGGGGCACGCCTAGAACGCAGGAGATCCTCTGGTACACCTCTTAGTTGTCCAGTGTGTGGTCAAAGTTAATGGAAAACTACAACAACCTCATATAGAAATGAAGGTTTTGGTCACCTTCATAAACAAGGAGACATGCATGACCAGCTCTAGTGCTTGCTGAGGGCAAACGGAGTACAAAACATGTATTAGAAAGACGTTCTAACCGCCAGCTACGATCCTGTGAACAACTGCAGAAAAACAAAGGTAGTAACTATGAATGAGTACTTCTTCCTTATTTTGATATGAACACATTTGCATACAGATGTTAATTCTTTATGTTTTGTCTTCCTTTGTTCTCTTTTTCCCATTCCATAAGTCAAACCTATAACTCAATATTTAAGTAACAGGATGTCAAGGGGGAGTGTGACTTCACCAGAAGAGGGCTAAATATTCAAAAAATGGTTCAAGTGGGAGTCCGTGTATTCTCCCTTGGAGGGAACATTAGCATGTCTGCGGTACAAAGAAATGATTAGATCATGTTAGGCAGAAGCCTCATTTTGCTATTGTCCTCATTTGAAGTTAAATATAGGTAAAAGAGGTGCGTATGTATGCCAATTTGACAAGGGGTTGACTGGTGGGTTGTTCTATTGTCAACTTGGTTATGCTGAGAACTACATTTTCTAGAATCTCCTTTTCTATGTAATTCTGGTTTAGAGTCTGTCAAAAATTAAGTCATAGGAGATTCGGGACACGGAAGCAGCAACCATCATTCTGCAAAGTTAGAGATGTTGAAGATAGATACAGAGGTCCCAGCAGATTCCAGCTGGTCCAAGCTCTTTCCCACTCAGCACCCAGCTCTCCTTCCCAGCTGCTGGTCCTGCTGACTAACAGCCCCGTAGGCCCGCCCCCGGACTCTTTGCTGCAAAGTCACAGAGCTGATAGCCACGAGCAATCTCTGCCTTCCAGAGACATCTACAAGGGCTCTCTTCCCAGACACACAGGAACCCCGGGATTTCCCTTTAAGTTCTAACTCACTCCCTTGCGCCCAGGATGGTCAGTGACCTTTCTCTCTGAGCACCTAACTCCCCCTTTCAATCCTTTAGTTCTCCAGTTTCTCCCTCCAATATATAAGGTCTAATTCCTATAACAAATTCCTTACCAGATACTCAGAATGGCTGTGCTTTAGATTGAACTCTGATACAGCAGCCTAAAAACAGAGTAATCTTCACTTCTTTTGAAAAGCAACGATCATTTTATAATAAATACACAATACCCCTAATATCACTGTCAATGCTAAAAACAGAGAAGACTATAAAGAGCATACTCCCCTTAATTCTATGAACTTGCTAACCTGGCCTGCACAGAATACATCATTCTCTGAAAAATGTTCCCGTGTCTTCCTGGGAGTTTTCACCGGCAGACTGATGAGATCCTTTTCTTGGGGTAGTGGCTGTCTGGCCAACTCAGCCACTGTGATCGATAGTATTGATTCTATCCAGGAGGCCAGAACGGGAGAGTATGAAAATCTATTCCAGCTTATCTGAGTTAGCCTCGCCACATGTACAACTTCTCACTTACTCAGATTGACCACAGAGGTTCAGAAGACAGAGGCAAAAACTGAAGAACCTAAGCACTGCTATCTGGGGGGAAATTCAGGAAGAATCTGCATGTACATAAAGTAGAACAGAACTGACTTAACACGTAAATCATTAAAGCAGGTGACCCTGGCACAGAGCCCTTCAGTAGGTGCCACTGACCAGGGCTCACGAGGCTCTCAGTAAAATGTAATCGGCACCTTGAACAGGCATGAGTCATGGAATGAAATTATAAAGCCATTTTATGATGTGTCTCATTGTTTTCACCATTTAGTGAGGCTTTGTCTTCTCCCACCCCTATAGAAAATTCAGGCACACCTCAAGACATTCTCAGTAATTCTGAAGTTATAAAATATTGTTTCAATTTAGGAAATGAAATGTCCACTTCAATGTGTGCTCAAAATTCCAACCCTCTTTGGGTTGAAACATGATGAATAAACACAGAAAAAGGATTAAGGATGGTCCTTACTGGAATGATGGCTTTTCTCCAGAAAATGTATATTTCTTTCAGACAGCTTGTGACATTATCACTATGATTTCTATGTCTTAGCTTCTTTCTTTATTCATTCATCTAAACTATTTCCCCCCTCAGGTCATCTAAGGTACAAGCCACAATGCTCACCAGGACGTCAAGGATCATTAACTAGAACCAACCACACAGAGATCACACAACTGTTAGAATTATGGGAAGAGGGGCGCCTGGGTGGCACAGCGGTTAAGCATCTGCCTTCGGCTCAGGGCGTGATCCCAGCATTATGGGATCAAGCCCCACATCAGGCTCCTCCGCTGTGAGCCTGCTTCTTCCTCTCCCACTCCCCCTGCTTGTGTTCCCTCTCTCGCTAGCTGTCTCTATCTCTTTCAAATAAATAAATAAAATCTTTTAAAAAAAAATTATGGGAAGAGTACGTGAGAGATATTTGAGTCACGCAGAAGAAACAGGAGTTACCAGAGGAGAGGATGCATAAGCAGAACCTTCAAAGAGGAATAGAAGTTGAGGAGTAGAGAGCCATTCCAAAGAAAACAGGAAAAATGCAGGTCAAATAGGCAAAAGAAAGGATGGAGTAACAATTTTCCAGGGATGGTTCAGTATGCAGGGAACACATGGGGTGTAAGGCAGGCCATGCTGATTGATGAGCTGAACAAGTCTACCAAGGGTACATTTTAAAGGAGCTTGCATGCTTGTTAAAGTCTAAAATTTATGTTGAAGGCAATTGGAAACGCCACATTTTAAGCAAGACTGTGCTGCAGTAAGATTTAAATTTTAGAAAAATTATTCTAACTGAAGGGCTACTAATAATTGGGGGGGAATGAAACATATTATGACAAAGCATGGACATTCTCTAAAAATTAAGATCTCATACACCTAATTTAAAAGCCGAACAGTACCACGGGAGAAAGGGGGAGCACTGAAAAGATACTCATTTTTGGAAAAAAAAAATCAAGGGAGACAAATTAAAAATGAGTAATACTTTTCATCAATAAATTAAAAGCCTGTAATGTCAAATATGATGATGGTTTAGGGAAATAATCTCTTACAGTGCTGTGGGGGTTCAAGTCGGTCGAGCCATTTTGGAAGACAATTTGGTGGTATCCATTAAAACTGAAACTGCGTGTCCTGTGACTCAGCAGCCCTCTTCCAGAAGTCTTGTATCACAAGTACTCGTGTGCGTAAAAGAAGGGCAGCACAAGGACGTTCAGAACTGCATTGTGTGGGACAATGAAACCTTGAAAACGATTGTAAAAAAGATGCCACCAGGTACAAACAGGTATTTCCTTTTTATTCCTAGAACTAAAGTACACAGCTGAGAACAAAAGACATTAAATGCCTCTCATTGTCTAAGTACAGAGAACTGCCCAATGTGGGGACAAGCCCTCTCCCCCTGGAGCCTGCACAGAGACAAGAGGTCAGGAGAACGGACACGTGACATCCCCTCCTACCCCGTGGTCCTATCAGGAGAACTGGGAGGAAGAGGTCCTTTCATTCCCACACCCAGGAGAGAAAAAGCCCAGAGAATCTCTGGGGACAGTATGGGGATGAATACAAGAAAGGGAGACTGACATTTTATCTGTTTAGAGGTCTGCTTAGTAGACAGCCCCAGCTCCAGATGGAAGGAACACAAGGGAGGGACAGCACAGAGGGGCAGCCAGCTGGGGGCACTGACAATCCACTCAGGTTCCCCACTCCCATAAATCTAGAAAGCAGATTCTGCTTTGGCTCCCTCGACTCAGTTGGGGGCCACAGAAGGTAAGGAGACTGAGCCCTGCTCTCCTGCTGGGGACTGCTGCAGCATAAAGCCACAGGGCTGTGAGTGGAGCTGTGGAAAGCTGCTGCCACTCTTTTACTGTGAAATCAGCGAGCTGGGAAAGTGCTTATGACCAACCCAAGAGAGGATCTCCAGGCTGGGCTCTTAAACAGATGATGTGTTTTATCGCCCTCTCTCCTTTGGGCTACCACCGAGAGAGAGAGAGAGAGAGAGAGAGAGAGAGAGAAGAAGGGAAAGGATAAGTGGAGGCAAGGTGGAGGCTGAGGGTTCATGGGCAAGTTTATTCTGCATCCCCCCTCCCCCAGTCTAAACCCTTAGCACCACGTGATGGTGTGAGTCCAGCAGGGAGGGATACTGCTTTGAATCGAATAGGAGATTACAGTGATAAAAGGTGCATTACTGAGTCTTAAAGAGGTGAAGTGGAACTGGTTTAATAACAGAAAGGGACTTCACTGGCTCAAATGAGCTGTCATTAAGGGATCCCAGGACTCAGCAGGAGGGGGTGGGAGGAAGCTTGACAGAGCACAGCTATCATAGCCATTGAAAGAAACAAAAATTCTCATAGACCCGGGAAGACCTGAGACTTCTTTTTAAGTAATTATACAAACTAAACGTCTAACACTAGGAGAAAGGATAAATCTATATGGACATACACCATGAATTCAAACAGCGTATGAAGTAGTTCAAAGGGATGAAGTGGTTCAAAATTACCAATACGGATATTTCAGAAGCATGTTGGCTGAAAAAAGAGGTGAAGAACAGTGCAGGCACAAGACCATATTATATGCTTTTCACGGAGATAGATATAGAAATATAGATACAGATGTAATTTTTAGAAGAGGACTCCTTAAGTGCATGTTAGTTCTTACAGAAGAAAAATATATAAATATTGAAAGGTCAAAGTCAAGGGGATTTTAGTTTGATGTACAAGGTGCTTTTTTATTAAGAAACAATGTATTCAGACACTACTTGTGTAACATAAACAACTTACAAAAAAGAGAAATTAACCAAAAAGTGGTTAATTCTGTGTGATGGATATTTGCATGACTGGTATTTTCTTCCTTGAATTTTTAAAAAATATTTTAAAATAACGTTACCCTCCATAAAAGGGAACAAAGTAAGAGAAAAGGACAGAAAAATCCACATGCAAAATGATCACCAACCTCATTAGAGTTATAGAAATTCTAATAAAAATGAGACATTTCCCAACATATTTATTTAATGATAATAATGGAAGTGCTCATATACAGCAGGGAGGAGTTTATATTGTCCTGTTCCTCTGGAAGGAATTTGGCAAGATGTATAATGAGACTTTGGGGGGGGGGGGAGTTCATGACAACGTATGCATGAAGCATTGCCAAAAGATTTTTTAGTAAAATGTTAACTGTGTTCATCTCAGGGTCTTGGGATTATAGATGATAGTTGTTTATCTGTATGTTTCTTCTATAATAAAAATGTGTTACTTAGATCATAAACATATACACATATGTACACATACATATTTAAATTTTCTACTCTCTCAGTAATTCTACAAGTAGGAATCTATTGTAAAGAAATAATAAGAGATTTCAAGATTTAGTACGAAGATATCCATGGCAACATTATTCATAAACTAAAAATTGGAAACAACCTCCATGCTCAACAATAAGAGAATGTTTAAATACATTATAAAACAACCATATGATGGAATAGAAAGTAGCCTTTTATGAAAATGGTGTTTTCAAAACATGCTGAATTGCATGTGGGAAATTCTTAGGATATAGAATTGTGAGAAAGAGAGAAAGGAAGACAAATAGGGATGAATTACCAGGTAGTCCCAGGGGCCTGACCAAGTTTGAAATCCACACATTTGTGGAGGCACCAAGCACCCTGGTTGCAAGATTTTTCGCGGCTACGACTCAGCACCCCCTCACACACGCACACGACACGGAAAACCTCTGGAAAGCTAATTCAGTGCCAAACGTCATGAACTCTTGTGTTTTCCAGGGCTTTGAGTGTCAGTTTTCAATCACCCTTGTCATACAAGCACCATGTTCCCAATCACCAGAAGGTCCAGAAGACCCTTAGCCCTGGAAGAGCATCTGTCAGCAAACTGTAGTCCCGCTGTCACATGATATAGATGCCACGATCTTTATCCAATAATTTCTGTGAGAGGAAAGTAGACACACAGAGAAACAAAGACCTAAAGCTGGGGGGCGCCTGGGTGGCACAGCAGTTAAGCGTCTGCCTTCAGCTCAGGGCGTGATCCTGGCGTTATGGGATCGAGCCCCACATCAGGCTCCTCCGCTATGAGCCTGCTTCTTCCTCTCCCACTCCCCCTGCTTGTGTTCCCTCTCTCGCTGGCTGTGTCTATCTCTGTCGAATGAATAAAAAAAAAAAAAAAAAAAAAAAAAGACCTAAAGCTGGATATTCTTCTGAGGACTCTTGGCTAATATTTTTTGGACTCTTAGAATTAGAGAACATTTAGTATGTCTTCTGAGTAGTGAGGAAGAGCTTCTCTAATTCTTGCTTTGACCTGCTATTCATTTTAATTTGACAAAGCCACTCTTAACACACAATGTAGGTAATGCTGAAACGTCAATACATTTCCCTATTCAGACAGCTCCTTAATGTGCAGTTCCTTCATTCCCTACATTACCATAAGAAAAGCCATTCAATTTACCAAAGGGATGACAACCAATGGAAGCGCCAGTCTTCTTACAAGTGAGAAAATCATTAGCTTTTCCCACCAAGTAATTAGGGCCAATGCCTCCAGAGAGTAGCAAATCCCCCCTTCACAAAGCTATTAGCAGTGTCCTTCTTAGGTCAGAGGCGTGAAGACTGAGGAGTAAGGATGACATATTTCAATGTAACCTTTAAAATCCCTCTTTGAAAGACTGTGTAAAATGAAAATCTCCAAAGACCTGAACTTTTACAACTCAGTAAACAGTCACCAGTTGTTCCCATTAAAGTCATCCCTTAGGGAGATTTAATGAGCGAGAAGAGGAGCATTTGTCAGGATTTCCTACTTGATCTTTTGATCTCCTCATAAGCAGGTTCATGGCAAAATTGTCTCCAAAACAAAGGGTTCAGGAAAAGCCCTACTACTGGTTAGTACTTACATAAGAGTAAACAACATCAATAACTCTAATTTGTATTGTACTTTTTCCATGTATGAAAAAAAAATTAGACCATTTTTCCCTTTAGGTATTGACAAAAACCCCGGGAACAAAGCTAGTGCTATTACCACTATCTACAGATAAGGACTCAAGAGAGATGGAGACTGAAAATAGTTTACATGCTAATTATGCATCAAATTCTCTTTGCAACAATCTTCGGCACTGATGGGCAGCTCCTGACCTAGAACAATATTTCAGTACGACATTAAGACCCTATACCTTCAGGCTACAAACATTTGCTCATTAATTTTATAAAATATTTTGAAACTATGTAGCCTCTCATATAATTAATATTTACACCTAAAAGTTTCCATCATAAGATCAAATAACTGTAAAGTCTATCATTTCTAGCATGCTATAAATATTAATATTTGAAAATAAGAGTTTTTTTTTATATTTTCAATATATTCAAAGGAATCTAAATACCACTCTCGATCTGACACGTCTTTATCCATTTACAGATGACATGAAATAGGTCTTTAACATTTAAAAAATTTGTATCATTTCATTTTGCTTTTGAATTCATAGATCTATTTCACATCCCAATAGAATCATATCCTTGTGTAGCATATTTTTATATTTGAAGGACTGCCACATTGTCATTCTATCGCACTGTTCCATAATGAAAAATTATATGTTGTACGGTTTGCTTATTGCATTTTTCTGTAACCATAAGACTCTAATTGTTAAAATTCAGGTCGTTGGGTGGAAATATTCATACTATTATAATACAGAATTTATTTTAAAGAAGAGAAAAATACTGTTTGTGTTAAAACATTTTTTCATGTAAGTTTTGAAACTTCACTTAAAATACATCTGTTAATGAGGTGGAAGGGGGTCATGGTAGACAGAATAATGCTCCCTCCAAAATGCCCATGTTCTAACCCTGAGAATCTACAAATGTTACTTTACAGGATAAAAGGATTTTCCAGATGTGATTAAATTAAGGCTCTTGACATGGGGAGATTATCCTGGGTGGACCTGGGGTAATCATAAGGGTTCTTAGAAGAAGGAAGCAAAAGAGTCAAAATGCACGCAGGAATCCAGATGCCTTCAGGAGCTGGAAAAGGCAAGAAAATGGCTTGGTCCTCCTGGCGCCTTCACAGAGAACACTGCCCTGAGGACACCCTGATTTTAGCCCTGTGACACTCTGGACCTCTGACCTTACAACTAGAAGACGTTGAGTCCTGTGCTGTTTTAAACCACTAAGTCTGAGATAATTTGTTACAGTGTATAGGGAACTAACCCACAGCTTTTATTTAAAAATGTGTCCGTTTATCCCTGGAGGGTTATGACTTATCACTGGAATGAGAAAGGAAGCATTTATTTTATACCTATGTTTCACTTTATATCAGCACGAAGAAGCCTATTCTCAAAGACAGAAGTTTCATTATAGCCATGGCAATCATTTCTTTGAGCCCGTTTGAGTTCTGCAACAAAAAGCGTGTAGTGTTCTAAAATAAAAACTGTCTTTAATTTTAATTGAGGTATCATCAATTTCAAGTAGGTTTTACCGGGGTCAGGATTATGGATGAGAATGAAGGATGGTGCGACAAGGAAGGAGGCACTCACTGCCAGGGTCATGCAAGGATAGAGTGGATATTTGCATGACACCGATGGCGAGTGCTTTCTTAAATTTTGCTCCCTAGGTGCCTTATTTCACCGTGGTCCTGGCCTTGGGTCCTACTTAAGTTTTGTAAAAAGCAAAGGAAACCAAACAGTCTGACTGGCTTAAAAAAAGTTAACTTTAGTATACATTATTAAAGGAATTCATTGCTTCAATTTCTGAGAAGTATATATATAAAAAAAAAAGACTATCTGATAGTTTTTCTGTTAACTTTTCACTTAAAGGCATCTGTTCAATTAGTCTCAGAAGCTTAGGGAAAATGACATAATGTTAATTTCAATATGTGTTTTTAAACACTACATTTTGAGTAACAAATTTTTAGCTTATTCTGTGCGTGTTGAAATGTACTTCTTTCAAAATGGTGGAGATGAACGTACAGCTCATTTTGGTAATTAACAAAGTGACTAGACAGAGTTCAGTGTATCTTGTCAGGAGGGCTGGCAAAATTCTAGATAGTATCCCCCCTAAAAATTTCTGGTTATTATGTGACCTCAAGCAATCTGAGAATTCAATCACCAAAAATCTTTATTAGAAATTAAT
Organism: Ursus maritimus; assembly: GCF_017311325.1. Taxonomy (NCBI): domain Eukaryota; kingdom Metazoa; phylum Chordata; class Mammalia; order Carnivora; family Ursidae; genus Ursus; species Ursus maritimus. The sequence goes on along the minus strand of NW_024424897.1, from coordinate 26,918,509 downwards.
CCTAACTTGTATGACAAAAACCGTTATTCTTAATGGTTCAGCATCTTAAATTCTGGAAAGCTCTAGGATGAATTCCAGACATAGTCAAGAAAAAAAAAAAACCGGGGCGCCTGGGTGGCACAGCGGTTAAGCGTCTGCCTTCAGCTCAGGGCGTGATCCCGGCGTTATGGGATCGAGCCCCACATCAGGCTCCTCCGCTATGAGCCTGCTTCTTCCTCTCCCACTCCCCCTGCTTGTGTTCCCTCTCTCGCTGGCTGTCTCTATCTCTGTCGAATAAATAAATAAAATCTTTAAAAAAAAAAAAAACCGTAATATTAATATTTGAAACAAAGAGTCTCTGCATTTTCAAATCTTATTTTATATTCTTCATGTTTTATATAATTTAGCCAATTAAAATAAGATTCTACTTTTCTTACTTTGATATGCATAAGTGACTGATTTGGATATATATTTTAAATTGAAGTCATATTCAATTTATGTTCAACACTAGAAAGTGACTTTAGATTCAGTATATTTATGTTTTATTTTTTAGGTTTCTAGGAGTTATATAAGTAGTTGCAAAGGCTTGTCAGTCACCAATTTGAATGCTTAAATTTAAAAAATCCTGTTTATCAATTTTTATACATGTAGAAATGTTTGCAGATATTTAATGACGAAGGTTGTAAATGGAAGCAAACGTGATGCAAAATCCCCTTACGTGTGATTGCTACAATTCTCTAGACTCACGAACGGAATCATACTGTGTGTCAGCTGAACTTAAAAGCATAAGGAAGAAAGGCATTGGATTTTTTTGCTTTAATAAATTATACATTAATTTCTAAACGCAATTTAAACCTCTGAATAGATTTTTTTCTGAGCATAAAAATTACTCGGAAGGGCACCAAAAAATGAACATTCAATAGCACTTACCAGCAGTATGACTGGCATAAGTTGCCTAGTCCACGGGAGCCTTTTTGTCACCTCCAGATGGAGTTGTCAGTAAAGAATGAAGGACACAACACACTTAAACTACTAGTCCTGTGTCTCATGTCAAGCAGATACTTAACAATGATTATTTAAAAAAAAGGAAAGTTTATAAGTAGTAAAAACCCATGTGCACAAAAACTCTTAACCTCTAGAAACCTATCCTAAAGAAATGTGCATCTGTGTGCGTGGAAATATACGCATGACAATGTTGACTGAAGTTCTGTTTTCACAGCAAAAACCAGAAAACAACTGAAATATCTAACAGAGGGAAAGTATAGTAAAATAAATTAAGGTGCATTTATGCCAAGAAATACTATACAAGGGTTAAAAGGGTGGGGTAGAGCTCTATATATATTCACAGGGGAAGATTTCTCTAGTATATTATTAAGTAATGAGAAACACTGCAGAAAAATAAATATCCCATTTCTGTACAAAGAAATGCATTATTTAGGGGCGCCTGGGTGGCGCAGTCGTTAAGCGTCTGTCTTCGGCTCAGGGCGTGATCCCAGCGTTCTGGGATCGAGCCCCACATCAGGCTCCTCCACTATGAGCCTGCTTCTTCCTCTCCCACTCCCCCTGCTTGTGTTCCCTCTCTCTCTCTGGCTGTCTATCTCTGTCAAATAAATAAATAAAAATCTTAAAAAAAAAAAAAAGAAATGCATTATTTATTTATAGCAAAAGAATGGAAAGGATTCATACAAAACCGTTAACAGTGATACAGTGATCTTATCTGCCTGGGAACAGCATGGTGATGGTTGGAGAACGAGGGCAGGTGAGGACGTTGTATTCCTGTGTACTTATGTAACATACAAACTACTTAGCAGGTAATCACACTCTACTGCACATGCCACATGTTGAAACACTACTGTTGAAACTGTCCCAAGCAGATATCGTTGGGTTTGACAACTCAGGTGATGTCAAATGGCTGGGCTTTTATGTTTCTTCACTATTTGTACAACAGCTAGAAGACATAGGACAGTAACAATAATAATACACCAGCAGCAACAATAAAGGAACGCTTACGGAATGCCAGGCACTGCTCTAAGAACACTGACTTAATGAACTTGTGTTATGCTAATATTAACTGCATAAGGGAGACACCATTCCAATCATCGTATGTAGGGAAGGGAACTGGGCACAGAAAGGCTGGATAACCTGCCATAAGGTCACACAGCTACAAAGTGAGAGAGACAGGATTTGAAACCCGGTTCTGGGTTCAGAGTTGGTGCTCATAATCGCTGCACCTGACTGCTGTTTTAGCAGAGGAAGGATGACAGTTATAACACTATGGATACATTTTTAAGAAAACTGCCCAATAGCGAGTATTGCCAAACTTATGTTGTACTCAGCACTCCACATTTTTTGTAAACTGGGAGACACTCATGCTGAGGCACCAATGAAGCCCCAGGCGCACTTGAGTGAGACCCAGGTCGTGGTGCTCAAGGGGAGAGGATGACGGTAATGTCTCCAACAAAGCTCCCACTGCCAGAGTCATAAAGAACAGGAGATGATCTTCATTCCTTTACCCCATGTCTTCCACACAGATAAGACAACTTGACCAATGTCATACAGCTATTGAGTGGCAGAGCTCAGATAAGAACTCTAAGTCCGGGCAGGAGGCCCGTGTATCCACTCAACCATTTCTGAGAATGTGTACCTTTAGGAGTTGCAATCTGCTCTTTACAGAGAATGGTGTGCAAAGTAGGCCCAAGGCTGTCCCTGCAACCATGTGAGTTCAGAAGGAAAAGCATATATGCTGGAATTACACAGATCTCAGTTTAAGACCTGCCTCCGTTCCTTACTAGCTATGCTCTATTGGGGGCAGTTTCCCAATTTCTTTGCAAAGGAAGAATCTAATAAGTAACATTGGAAAAAAATACCAATATAATAAGATTATTGTCATTATGTCAAATCCCATCTTAAAAGATGAACTCTTTATCATCTTGGAAAAGTTATTTACTCTGTGTTGTCTCAATATTCCCATCCGTAAAGTAGGGATTTAAAAAGTATCCACTGGGGCACCTGGGTGGCTCGGTCGGTTGAGCACTGACTCTTGGTTTCGGCTCAGGTCATGATCTCAGGGTCCTGAGATCCAGTCCCGCATCAGGCTTCTGAACTCAGCAGGGAGTCTGCTTGAGATTCTCTCACCCCCTCTCCCTTTGCCCTTCCCCCAACTCAGGCGCCAAGCTCTCTCTCTCAAATAAATAAATCTTAAAAAAATAAAAAGTATCTACCACTTAGGGTTGTAGGGTGGATTAAGAGAATCCATAAAAAGTACTGAGCCCCATCTGAAGAGGACAGGAGTCCCACCACAGGCTGACACATAAAGTGCTAGATAAAGGAACACTAGTCTCAACAAATGTAGATTTCCTTTGTTTTAAACTCCCTGAGCAACTACCAAGACCCTTTTATAAACTGCCTTCAGCACTGTTAACAATGCTTCTGCTGTTATGTTGTATTATCTTCCCACAACCAATCTGCCTGATGAGTCGACGTACCTTAAAAAAATAAACACACTGAGATTTCCACATCCCAACTCTTGTTATGAAGTCAGCCTAATTTTCATTTAAAAAGATGACAAGGATAGTAAATGAAAATTATAAGCCTCTTCTCTAATGAAATTACCTGCCAATCTTCTGGAAGAAGGAAGACTGGAAGGAAGGCAGGCAGGTCAAACCTAGTGACAACATGACAGATAATAAAAAAATAAATAAAAAATTTTAAAAAAGATAATATGCCATGATTAAAGTTGGGTTCTTTCAGAAATACAAATTTTGGTTAAGATTCAAAGTCAATATAACTCACCACATGAACAGATTAAAAAAGGAAAAAAATACGATAATCTCAATAGATACAGAAAAAAAATCATCTGATAAAAACCAACACTCATTCATGATACGACCTCTAAGAAAACTGAGAATAAATGTATATAATTAACAAAACCCACTCCCTCCCAAAAATGTATAGCAAACATCATACCCAATGGTGAAATACAGAACACTTTCTCCCTGAGATTGTGAGGAGACAAAAATACTGATTATCACCATTTATAGTAAATATTTTTTAAAAAACTCAATAGGATGAAATAAAACTATCTTGTTCATAGATGATAGGATTATATAAAAATTCAAAATAATATAAAGAAAAACTATTATAACTATTAAGTACACATGATGAAGTGGTTGGAGGCAAAGTTAATATATTTTAAAATCATCTGTATTTCTTTTCCTTTTTTTTTTTTTTTTTTCCCCATGCAGGGCCTGAACTCAGGCTCCTGAGATCAAGACCTGAGCCGAGACCAAGAGTAGGATGCTTACCTGACTGAGCCACCCAGGTGCCCTGAAATCATCTGTATTTCTTTCTTTTTCTTTTCTTTCTTTTTTTTTTTTTTTTAAGACTTATTTGTTTGAGAGGGTGGGGGACGGGTACAGGGAGAGAGAGAAAGAGTCTTAAGCAGACTTCATGATGAGCATGGAGCCCAACACAGGGCCCAATCTCCGGACCCTGAGATCCTGACCTGAGCCGAAACCAAGAGTTGGATGCTTAACTCACTGAGCCACCCAGGCGCCCCCACCTGTATTTCTAAATATTCACTAAAAGTAAAACATGGGTATTTTTAAAGATACATTTACAGCATATCAAAAGAAGAATAAATCTATGAACAATGTGCAAATTTTATGTAGAAAATTACAGAATATGATTATAAGAAATTAAAGCAGAGCTAAATCACGGGAATGTACTATATTCTTGGATTACAAAATAGTATAAAGATTTTAATTCTCTCTTCATAGATTTATGTATTCAGTGCAATTCCAATCAAAGTAGGTTCTTTATGTTAGAAATTAATAAGCTTCTAATAATGTAAAAATACAAAGGGTCAAAACTGAAGGACTTATGCTACTAGATATTAAGATTTCCAAAATGCATACTTTGACAGTGCAAAAAAAAAAAAAAAAGATAAATATACCAAAAAAGAATCTAGACATATACCTACAAAAGTATTAATTTATGACAAAGATGACATTGCACTGCAGTGGCAGTATGACCGTCTATTCAATATGGACCAGGGCAAATTGGATATCCATATGAGAAAATAAGAATCTTAACTCCTAGGACATCTGGGTGGCTCAGATGGTTGAGCGTCCAACTCTTGATTTCAGCTCAGGTCATGACCTCAGGGTCCTGGGATCGAGTCCTGTGTTGGGCTCACTCAGCCAGAAGTCCGCTTGAGGATTCTCTCTCTCCCCCTCTGCCCCTCCCCTTGCTCACGCGTGCTCTCTCTCTCTTAAATAAATATTAAAAAAAAAAAAAAAAATCTTAACTCCCCTCTCTAGATCAACTGAGGATAAAAAGTGAATGGTTGTCTCTCTCTTTTCTTTGTATTTCTCTGCAAATCTGCTTATTTGTTCTCTTTCTGTGTATCCCTCACCCCAGTGGCGCTTTTTTCTGCTTTCTCACTTCTGGAAAAATATTACCACTAGCAGTTGTCGATGCAAATTTACTTCTTTGAAGTGACTAGTCAGTCTGAGGAGAAAACCACTTAAGTCTATTTCCATAACCTTGGGAGCAAGGTTAGGTTAAGCAGGCAATTTCCCATCCCACAACTCATCAGCTGAAACCAGAACATGGGTCACAGTGGAGACACAAAGCCACTCTCACCAAACCACACGGATGAAGAACGGTATCCCAGAAAAGGGAGAGCCCTACCCAGATGTAACTATAGCTTTCTTCATTTTAGCTCAGGTCATGACCTCAGGGTCCTGGGATCAAGCCCTGTGTTGGGCTCCATGCTCAGCCAGAAGTCCGTTTGAGGATTCTCTCTCTCCCCCTCTGCTCCTCCCCCTGCCCACACGCTCTCGCTCTCAAATAAATAGCTAGCTAGCTAGATAGCTGTTTAAGAAAGCAGATGTCCAGAGTAACTTCCTCTAAGCCCACATTAGGGAATCAACACAGATACGATCTCGGAATCAAGACTAAGGCCATACTAGGCTCTGGGAATACAAAACCGAGTAAAATCCTCCATCCCCTCAAAGAGCTGAAGGCCTAATGGGATAATCAGAAATGTGAATAATGACACTCAACACCTGAAAGCACCAAAATCAAATAGAGACATTTTTACTGATGTCCAAGCTCATCCCCACTTGAGATTCAGATACAAGTGGCCTAGAACAGAGCGCAGGGATAGTGTTTCTTAAAATCACCCCTGGGGGACTCTGATGATTGAGCAATGAAGAGAAAGAATTCAAGCCTTTGGATACTTCAGATAAAGGAGGGGAGAGGCAATCCATGCGAACAGCAAGTACAAGGTTATGGAGGGAAAAAATACCTTATTACCTTCAAGTTTTATTATTAAGTTTTGTGTAACTGGAGCCGAGTGCATCTGGAGGAACAGGGGAGCTGATATTAGGGGGGCAGACAAGAGCAAGATAATGGAAACCCTCCTGTGATAAGCTATTTGAACTTTCACCATTTACCTAAAGTGCTCTAAAAACTACAAAGCACAATACAAATAGGATTTTTTTTTACTATTAATAGTAATAGTATTAATAGGTAGCAGTAATCTTCTGAGACGTATAGATTTTGTACCTCCCCCTCCCCGTCTGAAATCTCAACCAACAAAGGACAGATCCATCTGCCTTAAGGAACTGAAAGAGGGAGGTGGTCCAAGATACCACCATAAGGAGGACGGAAGGATAAGCCACTTGAAGGAGCTAAAGGGAACTAAACTGCAGAGGGACAGCTGAAAAGCTACTTCTTCATTTAGTTCCAGCCATTCTCCACCTCCGCCCAGCAGCAATGCTACCTTCGGAAGTGCTATGTTAGACCGCGTGGCAGTGGAAAAGACCAACCATCACTGGAAGTCAAATGGCTTTGGCTCTGGCTTTGGCCCCGTCACAAAGTAGCTGTGCGTCTCTGAGTCCCCGCTTCCTCATCCAGAAAAAGAGTTAGTAACCACCAGCCAGCTTTTCTAACATGGTTTTGAGTGATTTACATTAAACTAATATTTACGGAGCTCCTTGGATCTTCTCATGTGAGATAATGAGATAATCTATGGGAAAGTGCACTGTAACTTTAATATGCCATACAAACGTTAAGACACAGTCACTGCTAATAAATATAGTAATTTACACAAACTGTTCGCCACTTAGGTCAAATTACAATGCAGTCAAATAATGATGAAGCATATCATTAACTATGTGTTGGATGATTTCTTGCACATAGGTTCTGATTGCAACACTAAACACATTACATCTGTTAAGCACCCTTTGCTTGTTGCCCAGAGAGCACGGTTGTCTCCTCACAGCCTTAAACATTAGAAGGAGTGTTATTTCCCTTAGCTCATCTCAGAGAGTGAGCAAACCAAGTTTTAGCAGATCATGAAGGGAGTCAGGAGTGGAGATGGGCTGTAGAAGGAGTCTCAGAATTCTGAGACTATTACTTAGCACAGCAGGTCGGTGTGCCTCTGGGGATAACTGAAACTCTATGCTGCCGATGGGGGATGGGGGGAGGGGAAGAGACCAACTGTACATTTGATGTTTCACTGAGGTTGGGTAATGGGTAATTTTAGGACTAGCATCTCAACCTCCAGTCTCTTTAAGCCTCCAGTTGCTTTTTTTTTTTTCTTTCTTGAATCAGGACATTATTTTAGGCAATCATGGGATTCTGAATTGTTCATTCTTTTAGAGAAGGGCTCCTAATTTTGCCTCTGAAGTATGTGTTTCTGAAATTCTGTGAGAAGGAGAGAGACTAAACCTCATCATTAATGTTTGATTTATCATTTAGGGGAAAATGCGCATTACCTTTAAATGGTTCGGGTCAAACGATATATTGGCACAGAATACATGCTGTAAAAATACCAATACAATGAAGATTTAGATGAAATCGCTTTTCTGCTCTAGGAGAGCAGGCAGCTTCTCCCAGGCACGTGGGCTCCAGTTTCCTAGTGATAACCTTTGACTCTATACTCAGTCAAGCTGGGTTTGAATCTCGGATTGGCCATTTCTTTGCTGTGGCACCTCATTCTCCTCTCAACCTTTCATTCTTCATCTATAAAGTGAAAATGGTAGTAATACCTACTACACAGGGTTGTTTGGGGGAATTAAATGATATCACACATTGAAAGTGGGTGACACGTAAATGCTCCGAGATGGTGAACTCTTATTTTCATCATACCAGAAAGCTGCTTCATCCTCGAAGTCTCAAACAGTAACTGAGAGTGAGAACACAGAGACGGGGTCTCCGTTCCCTGTAGAGAATGGCAATCTGACTTCAAAGTTTAAGTGTTAGATACTAGCGGGGGAAGTACAACACTTGGACATTTAGGGGCTCGGGTTCTAGTCCCACCACTGTCTTTAGCTGGCTTCCTCTTAAGATGCTGAGATCTTGGGGCACCTGGGTGGCACAGCGGTTAAGCATCTGCCTTCGGCTCAGGGCGTGATCCCAGCGTTATGTGATCGAACCCCACATCAGGCTCTTCCGCTGTGAGCCTGCTTCTTCCTCTCCCACTCCCCCTGATTGTGTTCCCTCTCTCGCTGGCTGTCTCTATCTCTGTCAAATAAATAAATAAAATCTTTAAAAAAAAAAAAAAGATGCTGAGATCTTAAGATCCACTCTCAATCTTCTCATCTTTTCTCCCACGCTTTCTCAGAAGCGGTAAATACAATGAAGAAAGCAATGCAGTGGTAGTGAGTGAACAGTTCTCGAGGATGTGTCAGCTCCTTCTTCCAGCTGAAGTGACTAAGGATATATACCTGTGGCTGCGAACCCATCCCAGGTCTACAGTTACTCCTGATCCCCACAATTCTGTATGAGTAGCCCCCGCCTCACCAGTGTGGGGAGAGCTGTGTCTCAGCAAAGTCTCACCACCTTCTGTGAAGACTTCTTTATTACCTGTTGAAAGAGTCCCAGCTCCCTGGATTGGGTCAGACATTCTTTGCAGATCTTGGCCATTTTCATATAGGCCTGAGGACCAAATTTGATCCCAGCCCTGCTGGCACCTTGATCTTGGTTTTTCAGTCCCCAGAATGAAGAGGAAACACATTTATATTGTTGAAGCCACCCAGTCTATGATATTTTATGATGGCAGCCTGGGAAGACTAAGACAACTGGCTTGGACTCTTTGGTACCAGTAGTCATCTCAACTATGGTTCCATTAATCTGTAAACATCTGAGGGCCAAGCTAAGGGTGAAACTTCTTAGTCCCAGTTTTACCGCATGTCAATTTCCTTCCTCATCCCAGCACCCCAGATGATAAGGCATATTGCTTTTGAGATTTCTTGCATCACGAGCTAGCAGGTCAAGGTCTTAAGATAAAGAGTGTCGTGAATGTGGAAGCTACAAGGAATGTGATCGCTAATGATTTATTAATGCATATGCAGAAAAGAAAAGTTACTATTTTAGTAACAGATCTAATTTTCTTTCTCCATCTTAGGATGTAAAAGGTATCTGCAAATAAGCATTTTGAAGAAGAGAGAAATGGTTAAGGTTTTGTCCATTTGTCCATTTGCCCCAATTTGATAAGGCCTATCAAACTGGATGGTTTGGCAGATATGTACAAACAAATCGTCTTCCGAAAGCGTTCCATAAAGAATAGTGGACCCAAAGGAATTGCAGAAAACCCATACAGGCTTTGGGAGACTGGAGGCTGAAGGGTATAGCCTTAAATGGAGGATGTGTTCTGAAGATACAGGACATAATATAACTGCAGTCCTGACTGGACCTTCAGTGATGTCTAGAAACTCTTTCACCAGGACCTTGGATGCCTCCTCCAGCCCTTTACCATGAGCCTTCTAAACCTTTTCCAGTTTATCCAGCCAACGACTCTCCTCTCACACACTAACCCCCTTTGATTGGAAGACCTTGCCTCCTACTTCTTCAGGAAAATAACTGTAGAACTTCAGTTTCAGAATCATATTCCCTCTGGCCTGAAATGGCTGTATCCTTTAAACTTTTCATTCTTTTTGCCTCTCCAAAAGAAAATATTGACATTTTCTTTCTAAAGCTGATGCCCCTACCTATGTTTGCAACTTTTCCTCCTCTAAAGCATTGCTCCATCAATTATTCTGTCTGTTGGATATTTCAAACCTCCTCCATTGCTCCTTCCCTTGATCCTACAGACATGTTCAAATATCTACTACCCTTTAAAAATTCAAAATAAAACCTTGTCTCAACCCTGTTCTCCCTAAAGTCACTCTCTCTCTTTTTCCTTCTTATCCAGGTTTCTTGAAAGAGTCAGTGCTTTATTTTTATACAGTTCTCTCCCATTCTTTTTTTTTTTTTTGAATCACAGCATTCTAGCCTCTACTCCAATAATTTAACTGAAGCTGCTTTTTCATAGGCCATTAAAAACCTCTAATTGTTAGGCTCATTGGCTTGTCCTTTTCCTATCCTATTTTCTATTGCATTTTATGCTGCTGAATAAATCCTCCTCTGAAACCATTCCTTCCCTTGGCTTTGGTGACATCGCTCTTAGTTTTCTTCCTACTTTTCTGACAACCATTGCCCTCTTTTGATTCATGTTAATTTGTTCAATTATTTAAATAAGAAATGTTAAGGTAGATCTTTTGCTTTCTGCTTGCCCTACACACTATCTCTGGTCAGATAAGGAATTCTTGTAATTTTAACTATCTCACTTTTGCTTGGATAATTCTCAAAGATTTAACAATAACTTTAAGTGCTTCCAAGATCCAGACTTACCCCCCTTTCATATTCCTATGCTAAAACCATCTCAAACTCAAGGAGTACAATTTTAAACTTGCTTTATTTACTCCAAGCTTGATCTCTTGGAATTCTTCACCCAAGTGAGAATCGAGATAGGTCATTTCCCTTCTTGAAAACTCTCACTTTAAAATATTTACATTGCTGGTACAGACTTTTAACCTGGGCACACAACTCCAGGATGTTCCCCAGTGTCCCTTTCAGATAGATTTTTGCTTTGTCGTTTAGTTCTAGCCAAGAGCATATGGATAAAAGTAGGGTCACCTGGGTGACTCTATTTGTTAAACGTCTGACTCTTGATTTCAGCCCAGGTCATGATCTCAGGCTCCCGAGATGGAGCCCTGCATGGGGCTCTGTGCTCAGTGGGGAGTCTGCTTGAGATTCTCTCTCTCTCTCTCTGACTCTCCTCCACTCACTTGTGTACACACACTCTCACTCTCGCTCCCTCTCTTTCTCTGACTCTCTAAAATAAATAAATAAGTCCTAAAAAAAAAAAAAAAATAAGTAAATAAAGTACCCTACCTCCAGGACTGGCTTATAAAAACCTCCTGTACTACCCTCTATGGTTTCTTTTTTTTCTTTTTTTAAAGATTTTATTTATTTATTCGACAGAGATAGAGACAGCCAGCGAGAGAGGGAACACAAGCAGGGGGAGTGGGAGAGGAAGAAGCAGGCTCATAGCGGAGGAGCCTGATGTGGGGCTCGATCCCAGAACGCCGGGATCACGCCCTGAGCCGAAGGCAGACGCTTAACCGCTGTGCCACCCAGGCGCCCCTATGGTCTCTTTGACTCCCCTTCTGCTGGATAGATGCTGATACCCAGGGCACTGAAGGCAGTGGAGTCGGCTTCAGTGGGGACACCAACACAATCATGCAGAGCAAAAGAACCTCCCTACTGCTAAACAAGAACAGTCGGTTACTTGAATATAATAATTCCAACAGACAGACTTCTACATGTTAACCTACCACGTTTCCAGGGTTTACCCGCATTCACCTTCGACTATAGCCCCAACTCTCGCTAAACAGATCCATATAATTGATTCCTAAGATACCCTGCCCACTAGATTTCTATCTCCCCTCCTCACATAATCTATACTTAATTCAAGCCATTACCAGTTTCCTTTCCCTAACTGTACCCTGCTCTTTCATACCTTTTACCTCTACGTATATTTCTGCAACATGGACATCTTTCATAGCCTTTCCATATTGTGTGTGCTTATTCACTGTTTTCATACACAATTCAAAGATATGCTCCCCTATGAAGCTGTCTCTAATTCTCTAGATGAATTTCTGTCTGCTCTATGTTCCCATAACTCTTTATCAACATTGCTTTATTTACCACATGAATCAAAATTATTTATACTCCAGCATCTCCATGAAATTCTGAGTACATTTTAAGCAAGAAATTTATTTTTGTTTTCCTAGAACACAGCATACTATCTGGAATACTTAGGTACTCAAATAAGAATAACCAAAGTAACATATTTTTTAAAAAAATCAAATTCCTGGGATTAGTTTATATTGGCTTTGTCGTATTTCTAGAAAAAATAAAATAACATAAATGATTATGAAATGTTATTTTTAAGTTTTCTAAAAGATAATTATTATTCCTAGAATGAAGAAACCACATGCTCTCAATGTGATATGAAAGAAGGTGATATGAAAAAGAAGAACAAAGCTGTGCCCTTACAAAAAGGGACTAGTTGTGTCACTCTTGCGGGAAAAGAGGGATGAACATGGAAAGGATTCAGGGAAGTTTACAAAAGGCAGCAAGGAAAGCTGTGAGGCCAAGACTCATGAAGTAAGTCTTAACATCTTACCCAAAACATATAAGAAATATTTCTGGACCTGAAGGAGAGGAGAATGGAAGTGTCTTGCCAATAAAAATAGAAGGTAAAGGTAAATTTCAGGAAGCAGGAAGAGAAATAGAATAGTGACTCTTGAACAAAGAGTACAATATGAAAATAGCAGCAACAAGTCTCTTTCTGATGCAGAAAGATAAGGGAAGATTTGCTTTACAAAACTCAGCCTTGGCTACAGTTCAAGAGGAAAAGAAAAAGGGAGGGGGGAGGAAGGGCAGGAGGGGAGAGGAGAATGGGGGAGAAGGAGGAAGGGAGGTGGGGGGGGGAGAGGAAGGACAAAGAACCTAACAAGGAATACCAGAGATCATTTGAAGAGGAGGCCCAGGCTTAAGAAGCTTGACTCTTAGATTAACTGGCCTGCAGGAACTGATAAGCAGAAAAAGAAGAGGGAGAAATCCCGGAGGGGAAGTAAAGAGGGATGCGAAGGAGTCTCGATGCTAGGAGGACTGATTCCCTAGCAACTACTGCACAGGCAGAAGACTATAGAAGTTTAGAGTTGTAACCTACAGAGCTCTAGAGACAAAACTAAGTCTATACACATCAGTGGGAGTGTTTTTTGTTCTGTTATGTATTTTTCCCCCACAACAGGACTAACTTGATGATACTCGCAATGGTCAATGAGAGAAGAGCAATACATTTAAGTGTATTGTTTACAAGGATATAGGGCATTTGAGAGACAGGAGTTCAGAGTAGGAAAATGTAGAAGCATCAGATTTATAACTGTACATAAAAGGAAAAGAGCATTTAAAGATGAAGCACCTTCTCTGAATTTGGTCTAGAGGGCAGTGTTAAGAGGGGATTATTAACTAAGTCTCTGGCCAAAGAAATACGTACATTAAGAGGTTAAGTAACCAAAACTCTAGAAAATAAGTCCAAAATGAAAGGACCGCACCAGACGAATGGGCTGCATTTATCTGTGTGCTATTTTACAAGAAGTTAAAAATAATTCCTTTTACGGCAAATACAAAACAAAAAACCACAACTGATTCTTCTAGAGCTGGGATCTTTGTTGAACTATAAGAACAGCATGTTAGTTGCTTTTGGAATAACAATAAATGTTAAGATAGCAAAAGAACCATGTGGGGAGTAAGGATCAAAAGCAATGTTTTCTTTTCAAGATGGCCAAAAAAGGTTGGGTCACTTCACAAACTGATAGGGTGCTCTCAGGGAAGGAGTAATGCCCAGGGCTTATATTAGACTGAAAGTGATCATCAGAGAAGATATATTTATTTTGGAGTCTGTCATAGGGAGTCCTGCATAGAGCAGCAGCCTATAAAAGGTGTCAGAGACAAGGACACCTGAAGTTAAAGGCTGGTTCTGTAACTTCCAAGCTCTGAGATTTTTGGGGTCTGATTTCCCACCAGAATGTGAGCTCCATGAAAACAGGAACTTGGACTTGGTCGGTATTACTCACTGCCCTATTTCCAGAGCCTACAACAGTGCCTGTCACATAGTAAGCACTCGATACCTATGTATGAAACTGGTAAATATAACTGGCCATTTACTTTCATTTTAAAGACAGGCAGGTGATGGACTCAGTTTCTCTGCAGTTCATAGTCTGATATCGAGACACTGACTCCCATTAACCCAACGCATCTTAACTGTAAAAGAGAAATAATTTCACCAACTTCAGGAGTTTGGGTTAGGAGTCAGTGAAAATACTTTTACGTGCACGGACACACAGCAAGGCCTATAGATATTGAATAAATTCTAGTTTTTGTCTTCTTTAATTCAGAACATGTTACACACTCCTTATATGCCAGAAATTCTGCTCATAAAAGCTGTAATATTGAGGACCTCTCTCCTGCTTGAGCTTCCAGAAGAGTGGGGGAGTGACCGTGTTCATAAATACCAAGACAAGAGCTACGTGGGAAAAGCGTAAGGTACAGAGAAGATGGAAGACAGAGACACATCTCATTTGAAGGGACAGTGGGTCTTCCCTGAGAAAACAGAACTGGAGGCCAGATCTGAAGAAATAGTCATCATCATCGCCTGGAAAAAGAAGGAAGCATGAGAGAAACTTCCAGGCAGTGTGTAAAGGTTCAGAGGAAGGGGGAAGCGTGAGAAATTTAGGAGAATGATCTAAGGCCAGTGGGGCTAGAACACAGATAACAAGGAAGAAGTGGTAAAATAAAGCTGAAGAGATAGGCATGGGTCAGCCTGGTTGCAATTCATGATCGGACCTTGGTCAATCTCTCTGGTAACTTCTGAATTGTCTCAAATAAGCCATCCCACACTGAAAGATTCTTTTTCTTTGGAAAGCTCTGCCTGTTTATACCTCCTGTCTTCCTAGATGCTACCTACACTTAAAATTGCTTTGGCCAACTCCCCCCGTTTTTCCCCCCAGCTTGACTGAAATACTGATATACAACACATGAAAGTTTAAGGTATAGGTGGCCACCCTTCTTATACTAAAAGTGCTTTGCCTTTGAAATTCAGTTAAGTTTGTCCCCTAGATGCCCCAGCCTCATTTAAATACTAATTTTTCCCTCAAGAGACCCACAACACATAATTTACTTGAGGATGACATCACATTGCACTGAGATTTTTAGCTTTATTCCTTGCCAGACTCTAAATCCTTTGAGGAAAGACAATGTTTCATGAAACTTCTTTTCCCACACTACCTGAAACGAAGGCACACAGTATAAGGGAGGTTGGATGAATTTACAGACAAATGAATGTTATGCCTCCTACTTAGACAACTTTATCTTGTGTTGAATAAAGAACATATATGGAGGTTCATGGCAGCTTTCCAATGCGGGGGAAGCTTCCAGTATGGGGTAAGAATGGTGCCTAGGAGAACTCTGTTCCCCAATTCCAGTGCAGGGAAATGATAAAAGTGATAGGACTCATTTTGAAAATTTTTCATCATTTGAATCAGGCAGAAATAATTAGCAAACTTCAAAGATGTTTTGCAGTGAATGCCTCCCTTCCACCCCCATTTTGCAACCAAGGAACCACAACAAAAGCAGACTTAAAAGTCATACGCAGGCTTCCCACCTAGCACGTGAATATCTTGTAAGTCGCCCCTCTATCCTAAGAAGTAAAAAGCTAAACAAACTGGAAAATCAACAACTCTTCTTAGATCTGTAAGAGAAGATCACGAAGCGAACCGCTTTGCCCCCCAGACCGCATGGACAAACACTGAGTATAGAGAAGCACCACTTACTGGAACGAAATCTCCACAGGAACCAGCAGCCGGGAGAGGAGAACGTGAGTTATAACGGATGAATTGCAGGAGGCTCAGTGTGGACACGTCTGAGGGGCAAAAACTCCTCGGAGAGAAACCCCACACTTTTGTGAGCAGTACTTAACAGACGCTCCGCCAGTGTCTTGTCAGAGGAACAATCCCCTCCTGCTTCCGGTAGGGGGAGGGGTCAAAGGAACCATTTTGTGATGTGCCGGAGGGTTTGGTTCTTCCTAATAAGCTCTGCCCTCAGGAAAATCTAGTTAACTAAAGCCTAATCAGAGCCCAGCTGACCTGGGGGAGGGGAAAACCCCAACACCAGCCATCTCTAGCCTTCCGGCGAAGAAAGAGGGGGGCGGAATGTGCAACTCCAGTGCACTCTAGCCATCCTGTCCCACCAAAAGGGAGGGGAAGCTGAGAAGCACATGTGAAGTTCAGTGTCCACTGAAAGACTGAGACCTACCCATAGGATTATAAAACATGTCCTCCGCCCGCACCTCACCGCCACATTCCTAAAGGCCTATTTACTCCAGTTCCTTTTACCCAGTATATCAGATCCAGCCATCAACAAAAAATGGCAAGGCACCTAGACTTCACTCAAATTAAAAAGTCTACTTTGAGAAAGATATTGTCGAGAGAACAAGACACACGCACAGACTGGGAGAAATATTTGGAAGACACATCTCATCAAGGATTGTTATTCAAAATATACAAAGAACTCTTAAAACACAACAAGACAAAAATCCAATTAAAAAATTGGCCGAAAACCTTAGCAGACATCTCACCAAAAGATGACACAGAGGTGGTAAATAAGCATATAAAAAGATGCCCCACATCAGATGTCATCAGGGAATTGCAAATTAAAACAACAGTGAGATAGCACAATCTAGATAGCACAACGAGGTAGCAGGGCCCAAATTCAGAACGCTGCCAGTTCCAAATGCTGACGAGGATATGGAGCAATAGAAGCTCATTCATTGCTGGTGGGAATGCGAAACGGTACAGCCACTTCAGAAGACATTTTGGCGGTGTCTTACAAAATTAAACATACTCTTGTCATAGAACCCAGCAACCGTGCCCCTTGGCATTTACTCAAAGGAGTTAAAGACTTCTGTGTACACAAACATCTGCACATACATGTTTATAGCAGCTTTATTCAAACTTGCCAAAATCTGGAAGCAACCAAGATGTTGTTCAGTAGGTGAATGGATAAACTGTGGGACACTCAGAATATGGAATATTATTCCATGCTAAAAAGGTATGATATATCAAGCCATGCAGAGACACGAAGGAACCTTAAATGCATATTAGTAAGTGAAAGAAGCCACTCTAAAAACACTCCCACTAGATGATTCCCACTAGACGATATTTTGTAAAAGGCAAAACTATCAATACAGTAAAAAGATCGATGATTAACCGGGGTTGGGGGTGAGGGGTGAATAAGGTGGAGCACATAGGATTTTAGGGCAGTGAATACATTCTTCGTGATACTGTCAGGGTGAATACATGTCATTATGCATTTGTCCAAACCCATACAATGTACACCACCAAGAGTGAACCGTGATGAAAACTAGGGACTTTGGGTGATGTCAGCGTAGGTTTATCAGCTGTAACAAATGTATCCTTCTGGTGGAGGACGTTGATGATAGGGAAGGCTATGCACGTGTGGGAGCTGAGAATACATGAGAAACCTCTATACCTTCTCGATTTTGCTGTGAACCAATAACTGCTCTAAAAAGTAAAGTTTATTTATTTATTTTTTTTAACAAGTCACCCTCAAGTCAAGGCCATTGTTTTTGCATCCTTTATCTGAAGAACTCGAAGCCGGGGCCAGCCGATTCCTTTAGTTACAGTGGGTCCCTGCAGTCATTTAGAACCAGGGGTTCTCACCGTTAGGATAATGCACACTGATGGCTCAAGGCACATTCTGTGGCCTCACCGCTCCCCTTCACACCTGTGCATCAAATCTCACACAAACACCACCTTGCTTGCGATTAGTCAAAATATGTTTAGGGTTTTTTGTTTTGTTTTTTTGTTTGTTTCTTTTCTTTGCTTCTTCCCTTGAGAAATGTGCTTTTTGAAGTCCCAATTCCTACCTCGTTTAAGTGGGAAATGATACCCTGATTTTACCATGCCTGAGATCGTAAGAAAAATACGTAAAATCAGAAAGTATACTTCATCCTTTGTTGGTGACAAATTCTTTTTCTGATCTTAAGGAACCCCTGTGAAAATCAAAACCTATTTGGGAAAGCATTATAATCGATATAACAGACTATAATTAGGAACAACGTTAATGTCTAAGAACAGGGGAGGATAAGCAAACAGGATATGCTGACTGATTAAGCTATTTATGAAAATAATGGTTATGAGGAATTCCTATGATACAGTAAATGAAAAGCATGTATGACTATGCATAGATATATTCATTTATGCTTTTCATTCACTGTGTGTATATATATTCACTATATATATTTATTCATTTATCCACTGTATATATGTATATAGTTATTCATTTACTGTATTATAGGAATATATATATGTTTATTCACTCCGCAAATCCATACCACATCCTGAGTACCCACTCTGTTCCTGTGATAGCTGATGGGAATCAGCCATAAATAAAGCAGACCTGCTCTCTGAAGCCATGGTACTTACAATCAACGTCAATGGTTCTCGAAGTGTCGTCTGTGGATCCTCAGTATTAGCATCACCTGGAACTTGTGAGAAATGCAAATTTTGGAACCCCCAACCAAGACCGGCTCTATCAGAAATCTGGGAGATGGGGCTCAGTAAGCTGTGCTTTAGCAAGCCTCTCGGGTGATTCTGATGCAAGCTCAATTTGAGAATCACTGGTCCAGCAGAGCAGACAAACATTAAATGAAGCTATTCATGGTAATTAAATCAGGTATCAGAGAGTAAGAAGTTGTAATGGAGAGTACCGAACCGGATGTAAGGTGTTTGCCTCTTTGGGGATTCAAAGACAGGTTCCCTGAAGAATTGATGGAATGAAAGTGGGCCATTGTATCGAAGGGTGGATAATGGATAGGCATGTGATAAAACCAGCATAATAAATTGTTAAGGGTAGAATCTTGGTAGTAGATATACTGATGTTTACTGTAAAATGTTTCAACATTTGAAAATTTTCATTGTAAAATGTTGAAGAAAAGGGAGTGTGCTTTCAGGAGTATTAGAGATGGTAAAGGCTGCGTGAAAGCATCCCTGATACCAGAACATATTCCATGCTACTCCAGCCTCATTCATCTGTCAAGGAATTGACAGGAACTGAAGGAAGGACACTGTGGCTGGAGTATAGTGACTACAGAGGAAATAGACATGACAAGGTCAAGACTAGAGGTTGATAGTTTTAACAATATAGGGTTGGATCAGAAAGGCCATATTAAGCTGAATTTTCACAATGTATCTCTAGTTTGCATTTTTTATTGCTGAGTATTAAATTATATGAACGTACCAGTTTGCTTATTCAGTCTCCTATGGATAAACATTTGGATTGCTTCCAGTCTTTGATTATAATAAATAAAGCTGCTATGAACACTTACATCCAAGTCTTTAGTGGATGTGTGATTTCATTTCCCTTGGAGTATAATCGCTGAGTCATAGAATAGATAAATCTAAAACACCGCCGAACGCTTTAGCAGCTTTCTGAAGCAGTTGTGCTGTATTACACCTCCACCACAATGTTTAAGATTCGAGTTGCTCCATATACATGCCACAGTTTTCATTTTAATCATGCTAGTGGGTATACAGTGGTATCTCATTTGTTTTCGTTTGCATTTGCTTGACGACTAAGGATGTTGGACAGTTTTTCATATATTCATTGACCACTAGAGTATCTTCTTTTGTGACGTGTCTCTTCAATCTTTTGCTATTTAAAGAGTTATTCATTCATTTGAGAAAGAGAGTGTGCATGAGCATGGGGGGAGGGGGCTCATGGGGGGCAGAGGGAGAGGGAGAGTCCCAAGCATCTTATGCTGAGCCCAACGTGGGGCTCCATCCCAGGACCCTGAGATCACGACCTGAGCAGAAACCAAGAGTAAGACGTTTAACCGACTGTGCCACCCAGGCGCCCCTCTTTTGCTCTTTTTAATGGGGTTTTCTTATTAATGAGTTGTAGGACTTCTTTGTATATTCTAGATATAAGTCCTTTAACAAATATATACATTGTGAATATTTTCACCTCATCTATGTCCTGCCTGTTTTCTTGATGTGCAGAGGTTTTTAATTTTGACGAAGTTCAATTTATCAATATATTCTTTTCAGTTCCTGTGTTTTCTGTATTATTTCTTAAGGAAAAAAAAAAACTTGGCTTTTTCAAAGTTGTGAAGATACTGCTTTATGTGTTATTTGAAAAGTTTTATAGATAATAGCTTTTATGTTTGGGTATGTGTTACATCTCAAATAAATTGTATTATCTGACATAAAGTCTGTGTTGAGTTGCATTTTCTCCATGCAGATACCCAGTTGCTCCAGCACCATTTATGAGAACACTTGCATTACCCGTCGAGTTACTATGGCACCTTTGTATTTTTCCATATATATGTGGGCCCATTGCTAGACCTTCTATTTCATTGATTTATATGTATATCTTTTGGACAATATCAAATTTCCTTGATTACATTAGCTGTATGATAAATCTTAAAATCAGGTGGTGTAAGTAATCCAAACTTTCCTTCCCAAGACTTTTTAGGGGTCTATTCTAGGGTCCTATACAGTCCCACATGAAGTTTAGAAAAAACTCTTTAAATTTTTCTTTGTGGAAAGATTTTAAAGTTTGAATTCAGTTGCTTAAATAGATATAGACTCTTCCAATTTTTTTTTTTTAAAAGATTTTATTTATTTGACAGAGATACAGACAGCCAGCGAGAGAAGGAACACAAGCAGGGGGAGTGGGAGAGGAAGAAGCAGGCTCATAGCGGAGGAGCCTGATGTGGGGCTCGATCCCAGAACACCGGGATCACGCCCTGAGCCGAAGGCAGACGCTTAACCGCTGTGCCACCTAGGCGCCCCATAGACTCTTCCAATTTTTAAAAAAAATTTCTTCTACTGGCAACTCTAGTACATTGTGCTTTTCAAATAACGTATTTTTTTCATTTCATCTAAGTTGCTGAATTTGTTGCCATAAAGTTTTTCTCCCCTTATTATCCTTTCAGTGTTTCTGGGATTTGTGATGATGTCTTAGCTCTCATTTCTGATATTGGTAGTTTATGTTTCTATCATTTTTTTCTTAATCAATCTTGTTATGCTTTATCAATTTTATTAAACTTTTCAAAAACAAATTTTTTTATTTTGTTGATTTTCTCAGTTGCTTGTCCATTATGTATTTTATTGATTTCCACACATATTTTATTAAAGACTTCCTTCCATTTGCATCGAATTTAATTAGCTTTCCTTCTTCTAGCTTCTTAAAGTGGGATCACAGATCATTGATTTTATACTTTCTTCATTCCAATATGTTCATTTAAAATTTACATTTCCCTCAGCTTCTTACCATAAATTTTGTCATACTGAGTTTTCATTTTTATTCTTTCAAAATATATTCTGATTTCCCTAATCATTTCTTATGTGATCCATAGGTTACTCTATAGTGAGTTGTTTAATTTCCAAATATTTGAGGATTTTTCAGATACCTTTCTGTTATTGATTCCAATTTAGTACCATTGTGCTAGGAAAATATTCTAAGTATTATTTTGCTCCTTTAAAACATATTGAGATTTTTTATGGCCTAGCATACAGCATATCTTATTAGGTAGTTGATGTACACGTGACCAAGAAGATTAATTTCTCACTCATTTTATCACTGGTCAGTTAAGGCTGTGTCACACATCGTTATTATTCTGAGACCCAGTTTGGTGAGACAGCCTCTTATCTAGAACATTGCTGGTCTCATGCCAAAGGAAATGGAGAATATATCAAAGCATCCTCTAGCTCTTAAAAATTCTACCTAGAAAAGACATGTACTACTTTAGTTAACATTCACTGGCTAAAGAAATGTAACATGGCTATCTCTGATCTCAATCAGAAAGGGATGGGTAATTCCGCAACAAAGAAGAGCAAGGATAATCTTAACACATCTATAATCCATGCCAAAGACATATTTGTCTTAAAGGACCTGTTGATACTATCTCCAAGTATTTTTCCAACCAGTTACTTCTCTGCATTCCCACTGCCCACACTGTTTTCCAAACCACTCTCATGGCCCATCTGGACAGCTGCAAGAAAGCTCTTACTAGATCTCTCTACATCCACTCTGGCTCCCTGACAGCAGTTAGAATATTCAACAAAAATCTGAGCACGCCACATACACTCTATTCCCATCAAATTCATCACTATCCACCAGCTCCTGCTTTTAAAACTTCTTAATAGCTTCCCATTGCACTTAAGTTAAAAGGCAACCTTTTCATGTGGTCTGCAGGACCTTGCAGAGCTCAGCTTCTTGTCTACCACTTCCGGCTCATCTCTGACCCCTCCTGCTCTCACGCAGCAGCCTCATGGCTCTCAGTGCCTTGAATACCCCAAGCTCTTCATAGCACCATGGATTTTGCACAGGCCATTCCTGTGATCTGGAATGTCCTTTCCTCCACTCTTCACCCAGCTCACTTTCACATCCATGTTAGGCTTCCCTACTTCCCTTCTTCTTGTGCATATTTTTATTTTATTTACACCAGCTAGCAAGTTTGTAGTTCTATATTTATTTGCATGGTGACTTTTTTGTCCCCTCCATGGACCCCAGAATTGAATTAATCCTATTCCTCAGTTCAGGAGTACAATTATCTATGGTAGCCAATTCTTTTTTTTTTTTTTTTTTTTACTTTTATCCTTTATCATTTTTTTTTTCACTCATTTCCCCCCTTCCCCTGATTCCCTAACTCTAGTCCATTTTCAGGGTGTCTCTTCAATCTCCCCCTAATTTACACAAACATGCACGTGCACACACTCACATAGCACCTTATGTGTATTCTAATTATTGCCTTCCTCCCTCAGTGTTAAATGTCAGGGTGCTGTGTCTGGCTGTGGACTACCACGCACTCTATTTGTGTCTCGCCCTTTGTGGAATTATTGCCACTTATGGACAGAGAAAACAAAGCGCAGCTGAGTAGCATCTTAAGGCTTCACAGGTAGGGCTTTGCAGATCCGTGAACGGAGAACCGTGAAAGGAGGCCAGCTTGGTTTCACTTCAATGTTGGCACTTACACGTCCCTTTCTATCAAGTCACCTTTGCTCTCACCACATCCTTACTAGAGATCCAGAAATGATACGGAAATGTGGCATCAGAGAGGTCAGATGGCTTGCCCAAGTGGTAGACATAGACTTAAAATCAACTTCCTTCTTGTTCTTACATAGCTCCCCCTGGTCACCTGCCTCTGGCCACGCACACACTGGATTCAAGGTCTCGTTTCCTGCTCTGATGTTAGAATCCGGGCTTCGTTTTCCCCTCCAGAAGCCAAGTGCGGAAACTTACTGAAAACCCCAAGCCCAGTGCCAGCGCTCAGCTTTGTGCAAAGCTTTCCTGTTTGCCCAGACTCAAACCAGCTATTCAGAGTTGGCAAAGCCGTTTACTTTCAAGCCTCCGTTGTCAATAGATCAAGTAGAAACATTGATAACTCAATGAAGCTCCGGGCAGCCTGCCCGTCAGGAACATCAACACGATACATTTCTATGTACAGGAAGATTTACCCCTGAAACCTAAGCAAACAGGAATTCCTGATTTGGATCCAGAATGTCCACCCCCACACTCGCCAGGGCAGTGAGGAAGCTGTGCAAACATCTATCTTGGCTAAAATAGCCTTTTGGACCTTGTAGGGCACTAATGGGCTTGGGGCTTATTAGGATGAAAAAACAGCTTACAGGGACGGGAGCTGAGATTCTCAGATGATGGGTGAGGGAAGCTACAGCTCTCCCTCCCTTGGCAATTATTTATGGAGTGTCTACTGGGTGGCAGGTGCCGTGTTAGAAATGAGGGATGTTCGGGGTGGAATACGGAGGCCCTATGCTCAACGCCGTCACAGTCCAGTGGGAGACATACGTAAAGCAAGTGAAGGAGGACAGGCAGCCACGGCAGGCTGTGAAATCCCCTCCAGTGACTAAGACCCGAGTCCTGCCTGACGAGGTACACCCCACAGCGGGACACGGAAGAGTTACTGTCCCTGAAGCCACTTCAGTGTGTTCTGAACACTTCAGCAAGCCACACGGAGGCAGCTCACAACGCTGGAGCGGGCGTGGGACTGATGTTGAACGGGGATGCCGCCCGGGTGAGACATTCTGGAAATTAACCCCCAAGGGGTAGCAGAAAACACATTAAAGCCTCCTCTCCCTCAACTGTCTTATCTATAAAACTAAGACACTCAGGTTACTCCTCTGGCAACTTAGCAAGCCACTTGAGAGGACTTGCCAAGGAGTATTACATAGACCCAAGATTGGATGTGTGTCGGTTTCATTGGTATCGGACAGCTGGTTTCCATCAGGTGTTTTCTGGGCATGTTCCCCTTTGTCCTGATTCTCTTCTAAACATCAGTGTCACTCACTGCTGATTCCCTGTCCCTGCCCGCTGTTTCTATTAGGTTTTAATCATGTCCTTCACACAGAAGGCCGAGTTTTGAAATTAGGGATGTAACACAAGTTTTTGCTAGATAACTGTTCGCATCTTCACCCTAGCCATTTATTTTGTAACGGAACATTGTGTTTTAGAAACACGATATACCCTTCGGGCTTTAAGATGTATACTCTTTTGATTATTACACTTTAATTACGATTCTCAGCCTCCTTAGAACACACAGCTACCTCTTCGAGAGGAAACTAAATTAAACACTGCTATGTTGAACCAGGGCTGCTGCCTACAGTTGCCTAGATTATTACAGGGGATGCTATTCACATCATCATCTGATGAAAGACACCTTGCAGTTGTGCAGTGCACAACTTGGGCAGCTGCTAAACATGACAGCCTACTTACTTTAGCAGAACTCTGCTATAAAATTAAGGGACTGTACATGATGATATCTAATGAAGAGACTGAATGCAATGAGAGCTAAGATTTCTCCCTGTTCTAATGTCTCTGACACTGGGAATTCTATGCACTTGAAATAAACAGCTTATGACTTTGTCTTATGCCCAGCATTGAATCTAGAAGATCGAGGAGCACTCAGCAGAATCGGTCATGAAATGAAGGGCCAGACGTAAGATTGAGCTGCCCCCTGTATGCCTAAGAGTCTGCACAGGTATTTAGCCAATTCCTGATGTCACGAGCCAGATAAGAAGTAAGTACCAATAGGACAAGGTCAGTGGTCTGATTTTGGCATTGAAAACATGGAGTGGCATAAGTGAAGTGGGTAAGTAATAGGCAGGATATTCCACTCAGCAAAAGTAGTCACAAGTTGGATTACTTCTTTGTCTCTCTCGCTAGACTGGCCACAGTAAGCACAGAACTCTTTATCACATGCCCACCATCTTCCCCTCTGCCTGGATCTTTCCTCTAGATTCACCACTGAACATTGGCTTATTAAGCATCTGGGAATCTGACAGTGAATAAACTGATCTCATTCGGCCTGAGTCACTGTTTCCAAACTACCATGGCCACAGAATAACTTTTCCACAGACCACGTATTAATATCTCACAAAACCTCCAAGGAATAGCCCGGCACCATGACTCCAAGCACTATCTTTACTGCCACTGAGCTACCAATGCCTACTACTAGGCCACACAGATGTGCAATGGCATTCACAGACGGAGGAGTATAGTTGTTAGAAATGACGGCTTTTGTTCATCCCACGCACCAAAACACTAACTGTTAGAACTCCAGCCACAGTCAAAGGACTCAAGTCAGAGTTGCAGGAAGCGGTTACTAAGCTCCATGCCTCCTCTCTAGTTCTTCCCCATCCTTTCCAACCCATGTCAGGCTTCCAGCCAAAATCGCTCCATCCAGGGCTGCACTTTTCCTACATGTGAGGATACAAGAGTTTGTAGCTGTCATTAAAAGGCATAGAGGCAGACAGAGATGGTGAGATAGTGACACATTTTCTTTCTCTAGTAACTATGATTGGGCACTTAGCTATTTTCTCATTATCCCTAGTTCCCCTTGCCTGTTCTCCTACTAGACTCGGTTACACCTGATATTTAATACTAGCCTTTCTAACTCTCAGTCCCATTACCAAGCTGCTGTTTCTCTCCTCCATGGCTAAAACGGTCTCTGCAAGCAATCATGTTATTATTAATTATTATCATTATTATTATTATTATCTATTTATATTGACCGATAGTTTCTATGCCTCTGTTTTTCAGGGAGCTGTGAGTGTTTTTGTTCACACCTGATCAAAAGAGGCCAGAAAACACATCAGGAAAGGTGACTTTCTGGGGACCCTAGCATGCCGACAGCCCTGTAGCATCTTAGAGAAATAAAGCCTGCTCTTGTCACTCTCTCCTTCAAGCTCTTCACAATCTCTCCAGGGCATAAAGAGCATTTAATAATAATAACAGAGGACGTTTATCGGAGATTCACTCTGTGTGAACCTCTGTGCTAAATGCTTTAACTCTGATTTTCACAGCAAACCTACAAAGCAAATATAATTATTAGTCTGATTTTATCAGTGAAGAAACTGAGGTTTTAGGCTTTTCTACAGCTACAAAACTGTACATAAAGGAGCCAACAGTCAAACCTGGCATCTGACGAGTGGTTGGGCTTTACTAGGAAACACTGCCTAGTTAAGTCTGGACGAAGTACCAGCTCCTTCCCTGGTCACATTAGGACCCTTCAAATTTAGGTCCTAAATTATCCCCGTACACTTCTCCTACTACTCTTATTCATGTAGTCTATAGTCATTCATTCACCAAGCATTTACTGAGCCTCTATGATATGCCAGAAACTGAGCTAAACATCATATAGCGGCCACCCAAATTAGCTCTACACCATGAACTACACACTTTTTTCCCCTAGGAAGCCTTCTGTGGCTGATCTAGGCACAATGCCTCCTGGGCAATCACTGCAGTTTATACATATCTCCTTTTTACTCTCTAAGTGTCTGTCTATCTATCTATCTATCTATCTATCTATCTATCTATCTCCTACCTATATTCTGCTCTAGAATATAAAGGACTTAACCTATGTCTTGCCAATCTTTCTACTTCTTGAAGAATGTCTAACATTTGATAAATATTCTGGAACAGAATCAGCCTGCCATTGGTCGGAGGGTTGTGGGTTATTGTTAGCCTGCTACTCTAACTGCTGAGACAATCTAAAGGCTTATATTTGTGACATCCTTTAGACTACATTTTTAAGAGGCTTAGTCACGGGAACCCATCTTCAAGGGTTGCCAGTCTAGTTGGGAACAGTTGTACAAAAATGAAAATGCAAACAAATTTATCATTGCTACAATAGAGAGATATGTATGGTGGCAAAGGAGATAGAAATGGAGGTTATCAATGCCTCCCGGAGGAATGCAAATACTTCTTACCGGAAATGAGGATGATGCTAAAGCACAGACAGCAAGTAGGTCTTGACTAGGTTGGCGGCAGGGTGAGCCCCTTTTAGGACACAAATACCCAGAGACACATGCGAGCGAGGTCTATTCAGGGACCTAGGAGGTAGATGTCCGAGGGGAATGAAAGGGAATTGGGCTACACTGTAAAGAGACTAACAGACCCTGAAAAGGGGTTTTGATTTTTTTCTGCCAAAGTAAGGGTAAAGGGTCTGATCACCCATTTCCAGTACGGGAGGGGTGCTCTCCATCAGCAAGGAGCAATGCTCTGACACCAGCTGGGTATCCTACAATTCAACTCAATTCTGACCCTCCACCTGGAGATACTATCGGTTCCCACAGGCAAAGGGCTCAGTACCACAAGACTGCCCTTCCACCTCCACTTCAGACGCCAGGCTATCACCTATACTTCTGATGAACTGGCTATAAATTAGAGGTCCCCATAACCCCCTCCTCAGGTTTGACTGATTTGCTGGAGCAGCTCATAGAATTCAGAGAAACAGCTTACTTCCTAGATTGCTGGTTTATTATAAAAGGATATAATTCAGGAACCTCCGGATGGAGAAGCTGCATGGGCAAGGAATGGGGAAAGGGTGCAGAGTTCATGCCCTCTCCAGGTGCCGCACGCTCCCAGAACCTCCACATGTTCACCAACCCGGAAGCTCTCCAAACCCCCTCCTTAAGTTTTTATGGAGGCTTCACTGCATAAACATGATGGACTAATTCATTGGCTTTTGGTGATTGGCTCAACCTCCAGACTCTCTCCCCTCCCCAGAGGTCAAGGTGCAGGAGTTGGAAGCTCCAACCTTCTAATCACATGATTGGCTCCCCTGGAAACCAGCCTCCATCCTTAGGTGACTTCCCAAATCCACCTCATCAGCTTAACAAAAGTTACCTTTGTTGCTCTCCTCAGGAAATTCTGAGGGTTCTAGGAGCTCTGTTCCAGAAACAGGGTCAAAGACCAAATACGCATTTCTTACTATGAATCATAATATGAAAGGGAAATTATGAAAGCATTTTACATTTAAGGTGGAGTAATCAGATGTCCAGTTATAAGGATAACTTCTGCAATAGTAAAAAGGATAGACTTTTTAGAGTAGATGGACTTTAGCCTCCAAGAGACTGTTACTACTCCTCCCCTCTTTGCATATAGAGGTGATTAAAAAAAAAAAAAAAGGTAGAGAAGCCCCCCTGTGTGGAGAAGCATAAAGTCTCTGGCCAAGTCCGCTGTCTTCTGCTGCTCCTGGAGTCTTTTGGTCTGGGTCACTCTCTCTTTGCTCTCGTGGTCTCATTTGTTTTGTTTCCCAAAGAAATTTCAGGTTTTCTTTTGCACACCTTCTATTTAAGGAAAGCCTAATCATCCTTATCTGGGTCCCTGAAGATTTCAAAACTTTCCATTCTCAGCATACAAAAATATAAATCCCCTATTCTAAGACATTCTTTATTCGTTAGGATGAGGATTATTTTGCTTGCAAGTGACAGAAACCCAATTAGCTTATGTAAAAAAGTGAATTCATTTTCTTATGTAATCAGCAAGTCCCAGAGCGCTCAACCTGACCAGGTACAACAAGGATCAGGATTTCAAATTGTCACCTGGACTCTGTCTCTTCACTTCTTGGTTCTACCACCATCTCCCCTTACTTTCACATATACTTTCTTCATATGGTAACAAGGTGGTGACTGGTAGCCCTAAGTTTACATATTCCTCACAGTCTTAGTCCCAGGGGAACGTGTGTGGTACCCTCCCCCACAAGCTGCTGCACCAATCCTTCACAACGCTGTTCATCAGTATTGTTTGGATTTATGTACTTTATCCTGGCCAGTCTCAGTGTCCAGAGGGGTATAAAGTCTCAGGATCAACCTGCTGGCAGTGACCTGAAGTGGGCTCGTATCAGCTTTAAGAAAGCCAATTCCGTGCTTCTCTCCCCCAGCTCCACATTTAGTGATGTCATGTTGGGAGACTGAAGTCAGCCATGATGGGCTGGTTGGAGACAGAACCAACGCAAACACAACACATCAGGACTTTCTTGTTTGGAAAGGCAGACTGTTAGCACACCACATGTGTTCATCCTTACTTTAGGAAATAACATGTTATCTGGCTGACCTTTCCAGCAAGATCCCATGGAATAGGGAAAGTTCGAAAAAAAGAGACATATATAACAGAACAGACCAAAACAGAACCCAGCCATCTATCACTTAAAAACTTTTTCTTTGTTTTCAGCCACAAATGGCAAATCCTACCTTTTTTGAGGGGTGAAAGTATAGTTTTCCACATCATTTCAAATGCATACATCCCAGAGACCTCCTTTAAGTACCTTCAGAAAACAGAGGAAGAGAGCTGGGAACAAGACATATCCTTCTCACCCTGGGAGCTCTGTACCCCCAGAACTGATCTACTGGAAAAGGTGAAGATTCATAACAATCATTTTACCCAGTAGAAGTATTACCCAACACATTGTGGAAGTTTGATAAATATTTTTTTTAAATACTATGTCCAATAGTCATCTTACGTCTATCAAATGTGTTATATTTGTAGGCTTTGTCAGCTGGATCAGAGCTAAGCTGGCCATTACACAGACTAAAGTCATACCTTTCCCCAAGATACCTTAGGATATCCTAACTTTCCAGAAGTTAT
>NW_024424897.1:26876301-26888645 GCF_017311325.1 Ursus maritimus | reverse complement strand
AAAGAGTGAAATAGGTATCCAGAAATATCCATTTCTTTAATTGGAGCAGATGGAAAAGAATGTGAAACCTATCTGTAATCATCATTACTTCTGATAAACTATGTTCTATTTTCCCTCCACAACTGGAGAAGCAGATGACTCAGAAAACTCACACACACACACACACACACACACACACACCATCATAAACTAAGGAGACCGTTAGGGTAGGGCAGATTCACTTCCCTGACCTGTGTTACTACATGCTTACGTTTACTCTCTGACCAGCCCTACCATCCTAAAAGGTCATGCCCCGTGGGAAGAGAATAACTATCACATACAAAGGTAACTTCCCCTGAGATCGCAAGCAGCTTTGCTGTTATCCACTTCAGCGAAAGGCACAAGTGCCAGAGGGTCTGGTGATACGGAGGGGCCCTGCAACATGCATACATCCTGGGACTGCTTGGGGATCGCAGTCTAGGGGAAACAGCAGTGATGGGGAGAGAAGTAACACCGAGCAAAAAGCACCACAGAACAGTAAGTAGCAAGACATCTGTCTCTGTGCCTCACCAAACACAGGGGATACAACGGAAGAGAGAAGCCTTCACTGGTCACCAAAATTGGACAGTATCAACAGAAGGCATTTCCTCAAAATTAAGGATCTTCCTGCTAGTCACTGTGTACAGAGTCAGAACCCATAGATTTGGTTTCTTGCTAGAATGTGACCACGGTTTTAATCACCAGCTAGTGAAGTCTGTCATGTTTGAGTTAAAATTTAATATTATTTAATAGGTTTAAAGATGGTGAAAACTACAGAGTGATTTGTCATATGACTTTCTGTTTCCTAATTACGAAACTTGATCTACAAATTTTCCTGATTATGCCACTTTGTGTGTAAAATCCTTCATCACCTGCTCATTTTCCTAGAAGGTAAAGGCTTAACTCTAATTTGGCATTATATCCCTGTGGTTGGACCCCTGAATCTCTCTCTAGTCTGATTTCCCTCTTCTTTCTCCTACATATCCTGAAACATGGTCTTCTCAGTCTGAATGTATGTCAAGGAACACACGGTGTACATACCTTCATACTTTTACTTTTTTAATTTTTAAAAGATTTTCATTTATTTATTTGTCAGAGAGAGACGGAGAGTGCACAAGCCAGCAGAGAGGCAGGCGGACGGAGAGGGAGAAGCAGGCTCCCCGCTGAGCAGAGAGCCTGACATGGGGCTTGATCTCAGGACCTCAGAATTATGACTGGAGGAGCCAAAGGGAGATGCCCAACTGACTGAGCCACCCAGGTACCCTGTCTTCATACTTTTAAATATATTTTTCCCTCTACCTTGGATGCCACAGAAGCCCTAACCCTCACAGTGTGGTAACATGTTTTTCATCCTTTAAGAAACAACTCAGTGTTTACCTTTTGCTGACCCTACTTCCTCCTCGTTCATCCCCTTCTGCCTAAACCTGGTTGTAAGCGTTGTTAGGCCTAATGTCTCCTCTCTCCTGTCAAGTAACTCAATGAAAGTATTCACCACAATAATGACATTTTGAGTGCAAGCACATCTTATTGACTAGATCATGAGTTCCTTGAGAATAGGGGTTTCTGTATAAACCTTTTCTGCATTCCTGGAGCCTAGTACAGTGTTGGGTACCCTGTAAGAATTTCATAAACATGCGATCAATTTGAATAGCCAAAAATATGGTGTTTACACTCTTTAAAAATATTATAAACTCTACCAAGAAATATTTCTTAAGTTTTATTTTTTAAAATAATGATCACTGTCCAGACTTTTAACATTCATGTTAAGATATATATTATTTGCAAGGCCATATGTAAGTAGATATTATAGGAAAACGAATAAGTTGTTTCATGTTTTTTTTTTAAATCACTATTCATCAAGCAGGAAGAATGTCCCAAAAGTGGAGTAAAACACGTTACCAAATACTATAATGAATTGCTTTTAGATAAAGGAGACATATTGAATTGCTAATTATGAAGTTCATGTCAACAGAGCAATGGCCATTCAGTAGATAAATGAGTGGGGAAAATATTTCTTCAGTTACATGAGAAAAATATGACCAAAGAAATTCTAGCTGCACCAGAAATTAATCACAATAATTTGCAAATCATTTCAAATACCAAAGGTTCAGTTATTTTTTTTTCCCCAAGAAAAATAACATTTTAATGGTGGAAACCTTCCTGTAGCAAAGAGGAATGTTAAAACAGAATTACTTTCTTCTGAAGAAATGGATATATGTATATATATTTTTTCAAACCAAGAGTTGAATTCATCCTGTGAAGGGTGGTGATGAGACTGCATTGATCTCACTGACATGTGAAAAAACATAGTGTTAATTTTCAGAAGCATGCCATGCTGAGATTAGAGACCTTACGTACTTACTTGCTCTTCTTATTGTCCATAAATGTTACGACTAAATATTGAATGCGGGAGAACATGAAATATAGTAAATAGATGGCTCACCGAGATGCTGCTGCTGAATATTTCATTGACATTAATTCATCAGGATCAAAACCAGATGGAGGCTCACTAGTCATACCTGATAGCCCAAGTATTATGCTTCTCCAATTTCATGATTGTCAGACTTACTTGCTGAATTGAAGTTAAATGTTTACCAAGCTCTTACTATGAACAAAGCATTGTGTACAGCATAAAGATGGAACAAGACATAGTCCTTCCCCTCAAGAGGCAAAGAGTCCAAAAGAAAAAGATGAATAAATTAACAAGCTCATTCCAATAAACATACATTAAGCACCTGTTGTTTCTAAAGCACTGTAGTAAGATCCATACCAGGGAGGTAAAAATGCCCTCATTACTGGAAATGTGGCTCTGATAGGAAGGATACCCCCAATTTCTATGACACACTACTCATACCCTTGGGTTGAATTGACATTTTTTTTCTATAGCAGTCTTGTTTAAAGTGACTAAATGAAGAATTTCTCTTAGTATTGGGAAGTGGAATCATAGAAGCCAGCACTCTTCAAAGACACAGAGAAGTAAGTTCTATAACCAATGCGGCAGTCTACACAGAACTTGGCAAGGCCGACTGGAATCATCCATGATGCCAAGTCTAAGTTACTGGAGATACCTTCTAGCTAGGATATTTCTCATATTACCGTGTTTAAAGTCAAATGGTCAATGACAAGTGGGATAGACTCACCTGTATTACAAACTCACTAGAACCACAAAGCTAAATGTGTCAAAACAGATCGATTAATATGTACATCAACTATGTTTGTGGGCATAGGCTAGGCTGAACTGTAGTGACATCTATCCTGAAATCTGTGACTTTATGCAATAAAGATATATTGCCTAGTCATGTAAATTCTGATGGAAGTTGGAAGATAAGATCTTTAAAGAAAGTGCCCTGCTTGAAGTGATGCTTTGTTTTTGTTTTGTTTTGTTTTTTAAGATTTATTTATTTATTTGAGAGAGAGAGAGAGAGAGAGAGAGAGAATGAGCACAGGGAAAGGCAGAGAGAGAGAGAGAAACTTCAGCAGACCCCTCGCTGAGCTCGGAGCCTGACGTGGGGCTTCATCTAACTACCCTGAGATCAGGACCTGAAACCAAGAGTCGATGCTTAACTGACTGAGCCACCCACCCAGGGGCCCCAATTCTGGCTGTTCTGCATGTGTTAGGTTGCCATAGGTACATGTTGCTTCTGTGAGAAAAGGGAAATTAAGAATTGAGCACCAACTCTTAAAAATTTCATCCTGAAAGTGGACATCGGTCATTTCCCCCATATTCCATTAGCCAAAGAACCCCTGCCTGATGTCAAGGGGACTGAGGACTATAGAGGGGTACATGGCTATTCAGTAATCAGTGAACGCTTGCGCCACATGACAAGTAATGCCAAGTCAAGAATGAGATGGAGGCACTGCCCACAGGTAATAGAAGAGAGTGGCAGACAACTGTTGAAAGAGAGCACGCACTGCATGGGACAAGTGAAGAGAAGCAGAAATTTGCCTCGGATCCAGGGAATTCTGGTATGGCAGGAAGAGAAGAGAAAGTGCCAGGGATCCGTCCACAAGATCCATACAGGTGATAATGGCTAGAGTTCAGATAAAACTCTTAGCCAAGTTAAAGAACAAGTAACTTAAAAAAAAAAAAAAAAAAAAAAAAAAAAAAAAAAAAACACAAAAAACCAGGGACAATGGTACTTGTAAAATAAAATTTTAAGTGCTGGGCTTTCAAAATTTCATTGAGATTTGATTGTTCCAAACCAAGAAGCCCATTGTAGGGTCTACCCAGGAACTTGATTTTGTAAGTTACTCAAATGACTCCTATGCAGCCAGTCCATGGATCTCCCATTTTAAGAAACACTGGGTCAATAAGCGAGCCAAGTCAGAATTAGTACAGAAAGTAAAGAAAAATAATAAGAACAAAACACCAATTTTGTTAAATTTTGTAAAACTGGTAAATACCAGTACTGAATGGGGGCTCAAGTTGAGTGTAAACTAAAATTGCCAAGGGTCTAAAGTGGTGTCATTGTATTAATTTGTGGAATAATTATATTATATTTTATAATTAATATTCTGTAGGGTAAATAGCAGTTTCTTTTTCTTTTTCAAAATTGGTTCTTCTAAATATTTCTCACTATAAAAGTATTAAGCCTCTATCTTCTTTTGAGTAGTTATGTTCCTCCTTATTTTAAGGACTCCATGCTCCATATTTGGGGAGTTAAAGACCTGAGACGGTCAAAATTCTCAGTTAAGAGTTGTCGATAGTGGGGCGCCTGGGTGGCACAGTCGTTAAGCGTCTGCCTTCGGCTCAGGGCGTGATCCCAGCATTCTGGGATCGAGTCCCACATCGGGCTCCTCCGCTGGGAGCTTGCTTCTCCCTCTCCCACTCCCCTGCTTGTGTTCCCTCTCTTGCTGGCTGTCTCTCTCTGTCAAATAAATAAATAAAATATTAAAAAAAAAAAAAGTTGTCGATAGTAACAGTGAGGAGGTAGGGGAAGGCATAAGGATCCAGAACACTGGCCAAAGAAATCACCTTTAATTAAAATCCATTTGAGAAGGGATAAGCAAAAATTAAAACCTCGGTAGGGACACAAATATATACCAGCTCAAACCATGAGAATAACAGGGTCAGAGGTGTGCTAGTCTGTATCCTCGCTAAATCCAACTGGCTGGGAATCCATAGACAAGGTATCAGAGGCAGAGTTTACTCCATGGCTCTTTAAGCAGATGTAGCAGCTACGATTATAGAGCTACGTGACACTGGAATATGAAAAATGTCAAATACACATGTACAGCATGAAATAAATACTAACCTTGATATTTGAGCCGTACAGTTGAGTTCTGTTGCTAACTAAATATTGTGAGCCTTAGCATAGGGAGAACCAGACAGCCACCTGCCAAAGAAAGAGGTTGGACCCTATCTTACATCATACAGAAAAATTTACTCAAAATGGATTAAAGACCTAACTGCAAGACTCCAGACTATAAAACTCCTTGCAGAAAACGCAGGAGAAAAGTTTCATGACGTTGGATTGGGCAATGATTTCTTAGATAGGCAAAAGCACAGGCAACACCAGCACACACAGACTGCTGGGTCTACCTCAAGCTTAGGAATGTTGTGCATTGTTAGAGACAATCACCAGAGTAAAAAGGTAACGTAGAGAGTGGAAGAATATATATTTGCAAATCGCATAATTCTTAAGGGGTGGATATCAAGAATATATAAAGAGCTAGTTGTAAACTAATTAGAGAGTTAGTTGTAAGGTAAACAAAAAAAAGATGAAAGGAACAGTTACTTTTGAGGAGACTTTTATGTGCTAATCTCTCTCTCCCTCCATACCTTCTTTCTTATCTATCATCTATCCATCCACTTATATATGTGTGCATGTATGTGCTATATGTGTGTAAACTCTGGAAGATGACTCATAAAACCCTAGAGTTTCTTGAAACAGAGCAGATAATCACTGGGCAAGAGGCTCCATGAAGTGAATTTACAACCCATCTAAGCGGTGCTGCGACAGAGTTCAGAATATCTCGAAAAGCACGTGATCCTTAGACTATTTTTCCTGAAATAATACCTCTTCTAGCCCGTGTATACACATGACATGCCATGCAGGCAATTCAAGGAAGAACATGAAGATATTAATATCGACAGAGCGTTTTCTCTGCGCCGAGCACTTTATGGAATCCGTTGTAAGCACTTCATTAAGTTTGGGCTGTGCTTCCTGGTGAGAGCTTAAAGCTCTACTTTTTGGTGCAGTCCACACCACCTTTGGATACTGATCCAGCTCGGCTTTCTATTAGACACGGTGAGC
Source organism: Ursus maritimus (assembly GCF_017311325.1). Taxonomy (NCBI): domain Eukaryota; kingdom Metazoa; phylum Chordata; class Mammalia; order Carnivora; family Ursidae; genus Ursus; species Ursus maritimus. Next base: position 26,882,370 of record NW_024424897.1, on the reverse strand, counting down.
AAACTGTCCATGGCATCGTGAGGTGGAAGGCTACTCTACCATCAGACGAAGAGGAACTCGAAGGATGCTCGAAGATAAGGAAAGCTGTTTCAGACCTGCCTCGGAGCCACGGTAGGCACCTGGGCAGGCTGGTGTGCTGCGTGAGTGACAGCTTCCTCAGTCTTCCCGGAACCAGGCAGTAAACACACACGTAACCAGACAGACCCTAATAAACACTCTAGAAATTCCTTTCAGGCTAAAAATAAAAAAGGAATACAGCATAAGGAGAGAACCCATGGATTAGAGTTGAGATGGAAATCGTTTTCCCAGCTAAACATGAAATATGTGGTAGGAAATGAGCCATCACCCCTCCTTCAAAGTAGTTATACGTTATGTGAGTATATAAATTTATTTTAATAGAGCTGGCCCCAGTTATATGTCAGACAGCCTCTTTTAGAATTACCCAGAGCACATTCTCTGGCAATTTTTGGTCATTTAAAGATAGATTGAAACTTGGAAAACAATCACTTTACCCTAATGGAAATTTTATTGACTTTGGAATTAAACAAGTCTGAGTGTGACTCTACACTGAGAAGCTTATTGGAATGACAACTGAAAACTGGGGATTATCTCCGGGATGACCATGCCCGCCTTGAACGTTGTTGGAACACACACAGCCAGGGACTTAGCATACTTAATAAGTCCTATCCATTATGGTTCTCATGGAAAACAAAAAAAATTAAAACCAAATCACATGACTGATAAAGTTGGGCCACACAATTCAGCAAACAAATGTAAGATGAGCAATTTTTCTGCTTTTAATTTATAACTGCCTCTGGGATCATACCGACAGAAGAATCCCCAATATTTTGCATCATGGGAATTAACACAGTGCGTAGATTACCAACAAGGTAGCCTTCGGGAGCATCTGTTTTGAAGAGCACCATTATTTTGGATGCTTGAGCGCGGGAGTACTTGTTCAAAGAGCAGTCTCCACGATTTGGAGTAAACCCAGGCTCCCAGATGCAGGCTCAGGGACAGAATCCCACGCAGGCTGGCCTCTGAGGAATCCCATTGGAGGACCTTTGCAAACAGGCACGATCTGGCTGGCAGGATGTTACCTGAACGCAAGACTCAATCTGCCAGCTTCGTTCTTCCCCTCTGGCAGAAAGGATCTCCCTGCTTTTATTCTCCTTCCCAGGGACTCAGAAACGGATCTGTTTGAGGAGACTGCATAAACCAGCCAAGAAGAATTGAGGTCACCCTGCTGAAATCACAGTGCAGGATGGCATTCTTGTTTTTTTAACCTTTTAACCATTTTATTAAGGTCTGATTGATATGTAAAGAGGCGGACATATCTAGTGTCTACAGCTCCATGAGTCTGGGGCTACTTAGACACCCATGAAATCATCACCACTATCAAAACCATACGCATGTCCATCACCTCCTGAAGTCTGCTCTTGCCCTCATTGTTATTACTACTAGTAGTAGTAGTAGTAGTAGTAGTAGTAGTAGCAGTAGTAGCAGTAGTAGTAGTAGTAAGAACACTTAACATAAGGTCTACCCTCTTTGCAAATTTTAAGTATGCAATACCGTTAGCTATTATAGTATATAATACTGTCCTTTAATGATATAATACCACTAGCTATATGCTATTGTTAGCTTATGCAAGATAAGTAAGTTCTGGAGAGATCTACTATATAGCAAAGTGCCTAAAGCTAACAACACTGTATTGACTGGCACTAGCCCACGTAATTCTCAAAACCACCTGTGAAAAAGTTTTGGTCATTGTCTTCATTTTTGAAATGCAATCCACCTGAGCAGGCTAAGAACTTGTCCATGATGAAGAGCCAAGATTCAGCCCTGGGCTGTTTGATTTTAGGACCCAGGAATGTAAATCTTACATGCTTACAGCCAAGAGACCCCTCTGCTTTCCTCCAGACCCACCACCAGTCCCAGGATATCCAAACATCAGGAAAGGTCACCCCCCTCTCCAGAACTTCCCCTTGGGCTTCCAACTGCCCATTTTTAACCTCTGGGAAGTAAGAAGAAAGGGAACAGGGGTAGATATAGAGACCTGAGGTTTCCAGAGTCTCCACACAAAAGATAGCCTTTTTCTTTATTCTCTCCGTTGCATAGCAAATATTTTTCCTCCTTTTATTTCACTCCTTTGCTGTATACCTGTCTGAGGGATCCATGGGCTTAATAAAATAGCCCCCAAACAACGTAAAAGAACACAGCCAGGCTAAAATGGAGTTGTAGGAAACAAAGTAGTGCTGGCTTGGAGGGATTCCTGGAGCTGTTTTTCTTCTTGGTACCGCCGGTATTGACTCTTGTCTGTGAACTCTTGGACCCCTGTGGCCAGCCCAAGCCATTATTTTATTTCAGTGTTTCACAAGTGGGTCCAGATTTTTTCAGGGCTCTGACATCTTCATGAATTGAATTTCCTGGCTTTCCTATAAACTCCTCTTCCTCCTTTGTGTACCTTTTACTAAGAGGCAGCACGCGCCGTCTTAGGGTGTTAGGTGTTTCCCTGTGTGTTCCCAATATGTGCAGCTTGGATTTTTCTCGGGTAGCAAGGGTTTGGGAAGAGCTAGCTGAGGGGCAAGCAGAAGAGGAGAGTGGTCTGGAAGGCAGAGGTTCTGGGTTCTAATCCTTTCCCTGCACGTATCTCCTTTGTTTCATTTAGAAAACGTCTATGCTGGGGCACCTGGGTGGCTCAGTCGATTAAGCACCTGCCTTCAGCTCAGGTCATGATCCCAGGGTCCTGGGATGGAGTCCCGTGTCAGGACTCCCTGCTCAGTGGGGAGTCTGCTTCACCCTCTCCTTCTGCCCTCCACCTCACCCCACACCCCCCCACCCCGCTCTTGCTCTCCCTTGAACACACACTCTCTCTCTCAAATAAATAAATAAAATCTTAAAAACAAAAAAAATGTCTGTGGAGTGCTTGCCCCTTTTCAGTTGCCCTGCTGCTGCCTATGTGAACTGCTCGCCGTCCCTTTCCTTGTCTGTAACATGACATGGTCAGGCTGGAAGCTCTCTCGGGTGTTGTCCAGCTCTTCCTTTCCCGGCTGCATAACCAGACAAACTCCGTAGGACGCTGCTTGTTTAGATGTGGTCTGTATTTATCTGGTGGTGTAAGAGCCGTGGAGGACAGGTTTGGAAAGAGTACGACAGAGATTAAGAGACAGGCAGATTAGAATCGCCCGTTGCCTCCCTACCCCTCCCTTCTCTACTTCATTTTCTACTGACAGTCAGTCTACGCTAGGGAGGGAAGTAGAGTCATTACCCTCATCACGTGACATCTGATAACGTAGGCAAAGAGCCTTAGGAGTCCGCTTCCCTAACAGGGATACCCCACAGTGGTATGAATAGAGGGTGAGCTTAGGGCACTGAATTATCCTTTGGAATGATTTGTGATCCTCATTTTCTCTGCCATTAACTTAACTCAGGCTCTTATCAGCTCGTTCCTGTATTAATACAACAGAGAAATTTAGCAGGGCTTCCTGCCTCATTTCCTTTTACAGTCCCCACTCCGTCTAATCCACAGTGTGTTTCTGCTTTTACCTTCTAATTCCAAACTCATAACCCTTCACTGGCTCCTTGTTTCCTCCCATTCCTGGACCATCTTTCGCCCTTTGGCTCCCCACTGGGGGCGAGCTCTCCACTGCACACTTTCTACTTAAAGCCGGAAGGTCATTCCCACACGCCTCCTTTTTCTACCAAGTGTCATCCCCGCTACTCCTCAAAGCCCAATACGTGCCTTTGCTTCATCATGAGATTACTCAGCCTACTTCAAAACTTACCTATCTTACTTTTCTCTACACTCCAGTGGCAATAGACAGTATTAATTCACCTATCACTTGCAAACACATATTTTTGAGGCTGGCAATATATGCCTGAACAAGCAAAGATTTTAGCCTTCTTTTGATGTCATACAGTCAATATTAATATTCTTTACCTGGATATTCATATTGTGTGTGTGTGTGTAACTTTAAGGCTTTTTTCATGGAACAATATAGTTAATGGTTAACTCCTTGCAATATCTTCTATTGTATTCCACATGTATAAAAATGATGATTGCTAATCTACAATATTAATTTCATGGCCCACTCACAGGTTAAGACAGGAGCTTGAGAGCATTGATTTGAAGGAGGAGACAGACATGTGACCCCTTGCTACTCATAGTGTGTCTGTCCTCTGGACGGGTAGCACCAACATCACCTGGAGCTTGTCAGAAATGCAGACCCTCAGCTTCCACCCCAGGGCCACTGAGTCAGAGTCTACAATTCTTGTGCTTTATTAAAGTGTGAAAAGCACTGCTGAAAACAACCACACATAAAACATAAGAGGTGTTAAACGGACATGTGCTTCAGGGTTGGGAGAGGAGGCAAGGCCAAAAGGCCAACTTTTATTGAGCCAGATAGTGGCCTGGGTTCCTTCACATGCCTTGTCCCTCTTTATCTCTTAAAACAATCCTACAAGGAAGTTGGATATTGTTACACTCATTTTCTGAGACAAGAAAACTAAGGTTGAAAAAGGTTAAGAGCCTTGGCCCAGCTCATACAATTAATAAGAGACTAAGAGACTGAGGCACGGACGCAAAAACCTATTTGCAAAGCATGTATCCAATAAAGGATGCGTACACAAAATGTACAAAGGACCTTAAAACTCGACAATAAGAAAACAACCCAATGAAAACATGGGCAAGAGACCTGAATGGACACTTCAACAAAGAAGACCTATAGACGGCAAATAAGCATATAAAAAGATGTTCAATATCCTATAGCATTGGGGAATCGCAAATTAAAACAGCAATGCAATACCACTCCACACTGCCTAGAACGGCTAAATCTGAAAACAGATGACACCAAATGCTGGCAAGGATGTGGAACCACAGGAACTTTCATTCTTTGCCAGTGAGAATGAAAAATGGTAGAGTCACACTGGAAAGCACAATGTCTTACCAAGCTGAACACAGTCTTACCCTATAATCCAGTAGTCACATTTCTAGACATTTACCCAAATAAGTTGAAAACTTATGTCCACACAGATGTTTACAGCAGCCTTATTCATAATTCATGATTCTCAAAATGTCAATGCAACAAGATGTCCTTCAGGGGGTGAGTGGAAAAACTAGCACATCCAGACAACAGACTAGTATTCAGCACTGAACAGAAAGGAGCTATCAAGCCATGAAAAGACACGGAAGAAACTTGAAAACATATTGCTAAGTGAAAGAAGCCAATCTGAGAAGTCTACGTACTGCATGACTCCAACTCCATGACATTCCGGAAAAGCCCAAAGTATGGAGACTGAAGAGATAGTGGTTTTCAGGGGCTCAAGGGCAGAAAGGGCAGGATGAATAAATATATCACAAGGCATGTTTAGAGTAGTGAAACTTCTATATGATTCTATAATGGTCCACAGATGACATTAAACATCTGCCCAAAGCCAAACAATGGCGCAGCCCAAGCAGTGAACTCTAACATAAACTACAGACTCCAGTCAATAATTATGTGTTAGTATTTGCTTACCAGTTCTAGCAAATGGGCTACACTATTGCAAGATGTTAAAAATAGGAGAAACTGTGTAGGGGGAACAAGCGAGATAAATGGGAACCCTTTATACTTTCTGCACATTTTTTTTCTGTAAACCTAAAAAAATGCTCTAAAAAAATTAAGTCTAGAAAACCAGAAGCAAAGCTAGAATTGGAACCCAGGCCTGTCTGATATGAAAGACTGTGCCCCAAAAGGGCACTCAGAACGTTAAGGAAATGGGAGTAGGGTTTCCCCAGGTGGGAACTGATCAAGAATGGGAGAGCTTCTGCCTCTTAGGGTTTCTATGAAAAGAACCCCCTCTGCAATAACAGTGATGCAAACAGTGAATGAACATCCCATGAAATAACCCCAAAGAAACCAGCTCCACACATATCCTCCCAAAAAACAGAAGAGGGAACACTTCCCAACTCATATTAGGAAGACAGCATTACTCTGATTCCAACATCAGACAAGGACACAACGACAACAACCAAATTCCAAAAGAAATCTTGTGATTCAAGTAAACATGACCTTTTCTATTTTTCCCTAC
>NW_024424897.1:26806699-26876295 GCF_017311325.1 Ursus maritimus | reverse complement strand
TGCTCAGCCACGGCTCAAAAAGACTCTGACTTTTCTGTGAATTTCCAACAAAATAAACTCAATTACCAACAAAGAAGCCGGGAGACAGGAACAATGACAGTGCCATAAAACCTGTTAGTCCTCGATTTATGAGAGCAATAGAATATGTGCATAACATAAACTTCTTATACACCTGACCAAAGGTCCACATCACTAAAACACAGGACTCCGGGCTAGCAAGCCATAAAGGCTGCTCCCAGAAAGCTTTCTCTGGGTGAAAACACTGTGTTTGCAGGAGAAGACACATCTGTGGTTTCTCTCTGGGAGCCTGATCCAACCCACCAGCGCCTGTTTAATCTCGGAGCTGGTGGCAATATTCCTAGGAACTCTATTGTAATTCCATTGGTCTCTGCAGAAATTAAGAAGTTAATGGCAATTATTCTTTTTTTTTTTTTGCATAAATTTGAAAACTTCAACTCTGTAACACATGAAATATAAAAGTGCAGCACACCATGAGATATTAGTTATTCAATTGTGGTAAACAAGAACTTATTTTAACACCTTGTCTCTTCCTGGGTTATCTGAAAGAAATTCTGGATAGTCAGCATTTTTTCCCTGCTCTATTACATTCATTACTGCTAAGGAATAACTTGATTTAGGCTTAAGTGGTAGGCTATTGGACTGTAAGCAGAAAGTTAGGGGTCCCCCCCCAAAAAAGAAAAAATGAGATATAGCTTTCCTGAACCTAGAGAAATCATTTTAAGCCCCCAGCTATTTTCCTTGACCTTTGTGCCCTATTTACCCAAGCACACCTCTTGCAAGAAAGGAATGCAAAATTCTCAGCAGTTCAGGATATTAAGGGAACAGAGAGAATGCAAAAACTAACATTCTCTTCCGGGCCTGGAAATAGCCTAATGCATCAGAGACAATAAATCAGTGGTAGAAATTCACAGTGCTGTTTTGAAAGCAGGGGTCCTGCATTCCTTACCTGAGGTAATGAGCCCCAGCCCTCTCCGGTGCTTTCAGAGCAGGCGAGTAGCCCCTCCCCCTTGCCTGATCATTACCTCTGCTTCATTGTAATGTTACAATCTCAGGCCAGGGAGGAACACAAACCTCATTAAAATAACATACATTGTATGTACAGGCATATTTCCTTAAGATGCCTGCAAGATCCTATATCCACCTCTCCAAAGGATGACGAAACTCTCCTTCCTGAATATTCATCCTAGCCCTAAATAAAAGGAACCCACTCACGTGACCCTGCTTGCAGAGTCATGGCTTTGGAAGTTATTCCCCATGATCTCCTTGTTTGCTGCAAACAAAGTTTCCTTTGTGTGACAACTCAGGCTGGTGCAGTCACTCCCTGAAACTCACCAGGGAGCCAACTCACAGTTAGTTCAGTTATAACATCTTTGGCAAACTTCCCATCATTCTGAATTAACTAGAGTAATTTCTGGGCTGCTCCCCAAAACAAGTCTTCTTTCTGGTCTTTCTGAAAATATATTATGCACCCTATTGACTTTTAATTCCTCTGTTTTGTTTTGCTTTTTTTTACGTAGCAGATTCCTTGTCAGTCCAATGCTAGACAATGTATTCAGCCCTGTCCCTCTGTCATCATTACTCAATACCTTTCCCAGCCACCTTCATCCAGATCATTGAAGCGAGTCCCCTTTGTCCCAAACCCCTACAGCTGCAGAATCTTTCGGCTCAGGGAAGTAGATTAGAGTCAACTTTTCCCTGCATCTGGGGGGCTGCTCTGACCTAGCCCCTCTCCCTGAGGCCCACAGAAAAAGTGTAGGTCATTATGAGTGTTCAGAAGTTATCTCCTGAAGTCTTGAGTTTTTTAGAGCTCCTATTTCTTTTGATCCCAGAACTCATCCTAGCAGTGCAGCCCTGGGGGAATATGCTGAGTTTGGGTTTCATCTAGAATCTCTCCTTAGCCATAGGAGTCAGAAGTAAATGTCGGAGACTTTCACAGACTTTCCTACCTTCCCGCACCCTCCGGGACAATCTGAAGGACCAACAGCTAGTACAATGGGGCCCAAGTCTAGGGTTGGTCACCTGGGCACGTGTCCTCTGGAGCCCTGGGCCGGCAGTGTGCCTGCACAGGGCGGCAGGGAGTTAATCCAGACAGCCCAGTATTGCCCCTAACAGCAATGGCATAATAGTGCCCTCTAGTGACAACTGGGCTAACTGTGTCCCAGAGGCTGTGATATGAACCTGAAGCTGGTGAGCCTCCCTCTTTCTCTCTGCTGAAAATGAGATGATATAAATGATCTGATGCTTGGGGCTTATGTCAAAGACATGTGCTCTCTTAATGAGCCGGTTGTTGGTGTCTTTCAGAGTTCATTAGGTCTGCTCTTCCTCTGCAAAGACCCCGTGTGTGTGTGTGTGTGTGTGTGTGTAACAGTTTTACTGAGATAAAATTTACATGCCATAAAAATTCACCCATTTCAGGTGAGCAAGCCAGTGTTTTTCAGTAAATGCACAGAATTCTGCAATAATCACCATAATCCCATTTTAGAACAGTTCCACCCCCCCAAGAAAAGAAACTTTATGCTCGTTGCCATCCCCAGCCATCAGCCACCACTAATTTGCCTATTCTAGACATTTCATATACATGCAATCGTACAAGGCATGGTCTTTCCCGGCTTCTTTTACGTAGCATAATGTCTTTGAGGTTTACAGATGCCATAGTATGTGTTAGCACTTGGTTCCTTTTTATGGCCAAATAGTGTCCCGCTGGATGGACATCCTACATTTTGTTTATCTTGTCATCCCCTGATGTTCTTTTGGAATAAAACTGGTTACGAGCTGAGGCTTCTACGCTGTTACTACCCATGACTATTAAGTTGATTCTGTACCAAAACTGGACTTCCAGGACATTGCAAATATTAATGTTGTCCTTATGTGGCAAGATGATGGGGTATGATAGCTTCCAGACTCACTTTTTTTTTTTTTTAAGATTTTATTTATTTATTTATTCAACAGAGATAGAGACAGCCAGCGAGAGAGGGAACACAAGCAGGGGGAGTGGGAGAGGAAGAAGCAGGCTCCTAGCGGAGGAGCCTGATGTGGGGCTCGATCCCGTAATGCCGGGATCACGCCCTGAGCCGAAGACAGACGCTTAACCGCTGTGCCACCCAGGCGCCCCCCAGACTCACTTTTGCCAGGAGACTGTGGTTCCTTTTGGCCTCTGCAGTATTCCTTGACAGTTAGCACTTCCCGTGGCCCATGAGGTTCAGTAGTTTTGAGTTACTTTGAAAAAACCTGACACAGTTCCTAGACCTAGTGTCTCATGTGTCCTTAGTCCCATCACTTCTTGGCTGTCTCCTGACCATCCCTCGCAGGCCGATGCTAGCAAATGGGTATCTGAGATCTCTCATTGAGAGTTTCTGGGTCATACTTGGTCCATCCAAGCAGCCGTCCATTTGGACAAGATGGTGTCCCTTCTGGAAATACCCAGTCATTCTAGGATTTCCCACATTTTCCAACCTCTACCAGAATCTCTCCAATTCATTTTTATATTCAACTCCCCCAACAGTCCTAACACCTGACATAATGGACCCTCAAGACACGGATAGTTCTACGTCATCCCCGGAAGCCTCTATGGCATTAAAATGACTAAGGATTGAGTTCTATCTCCGGCCTTATAGGGCATATTCTGAAAAAGCCCTACCTTGCATATTTAAGACAAGCCTCTTGTGCCGCTTTATAAGATTTTGTCTCAAAGCAGTGTCCTCGAGACAGAATATCTACCCTGTTTTTATCACTGTAGTTCCTCAACAATATTGACTACTTGTCCAATGACCTTGAAGTTGTCTGGCCATGGTGGAAAAGATACAGTAGAGACAAACACTCAGACATAGTTTCACCAGTACGATTAATCCTAAAGGTTGTGAAGCTTGTATCAGCAAACAAATGACTATAATGTATAAGAAAATAATTATCAAAACCTTAGGAACTGGATAATGGTTCTTTCCTATCACTGTTACAGCTTTGGTTTGGATCTGAAGCCCAAACAGCAAACACCTGTCCTCGTTTTACAGCATACTGAGATTCTCCAGCGACAAACGAGTACAGCGGGCTCTAAGGAACAATGTTTGAGTGGTAGATGCTTCCGTGTATCTGTTTTCTAAGAACCGTACGAAAACAGGAAATTGTCCTTCGGAAACAAGGTCACAGGCAGCCCTGCTCGCGTTTGTCCCGGAAGAGCTAAGGCTCTGTTCTCGCTGCCTAACGGGAGGGTGGTGGTACGTCTAAAAGTAAGTTCAGTTGCCTTCACTTGAGAAGCAAGGAGGAAAATGCCTGTCTCTATCATCTTTGCTAGAACTGATGAGAAGAAAGAGGGATGGGTACAGTTTTAGGATGGCAAGAGACAGGGATTTCAGACACCAGGTTTTACTTTCAAGTCAGATAAGACTGGGATTGATGACATGGCTTCGACTCTCACTGTATCACTGTATCTCAATGAACAGCCTGGGCACTATAATGAAAAACTGCAGGGCAGCCCAGGTGGTGCGGAGTTTTCTTAGGAGAGCAATAGCTAAGACTAAAACTCTAATAGCAATCAAAAGTGAGTCCCAAGGGGTGAATTCCCTTCCTTCAATGCTGCTGAACAAATACGAGCAGCACTTTGGATGTTGAAAGCTGATGAATGGCCAAGGTTGCTACAGCACCGTATAACTTTGCAAAGCCATTTCTGACACTCGAAAAACCGAGACATGTGGTAAGCAAGCCTAAAAACGGCAAAGGCTCGAAAATAGCCTATAAAAAATAATGGTACGCTGAGCAGCTGCAATCATAATACTTAAACAACAGTGAGCCCTGCTGTGCTCGACCCGTTGTGCAAGGCTCCGCAAAAATCCTCACCCCATCCCTCCACCTCTGAAATGCACACCCACTCCCTGCTCCCCGTCACCTCTCCCTCCAAAAAGAAGAACTATCTTACTTAATTCTCATTTTTAAAAACTATGAATTGAGGTATCGTTACTCATACTATTTTATGCATAAGGAAATGGAAGCAATTTGCCTAAGGTTATTCGGTTAGTAAAGGACAAGGACGGAATTGTAACTTGACCCCACCCGTCGTGACCTGCTCATTGCTGTGCTTACTGGCACCCCGTAGTTTTAAGCGAATTTTGCAGATAGAACATATGTGATAACACTGGCCTCATAGTACGTGTTCAGGAAATGTTAATGTTTGCCTTTTTTGCCTCTGTCTGGTGAATCGAATCTTCCGCTTCTCACCTAAATCCTTATTAGAGTCCCTGCTGCCCCGAAGATCCTTCTGAAGAAACTCAAGCCAAAGTCTGCAGAACAAACTATAATTTACACCCACTGGGAGCTATTGCTCAGTAATTGTACTAAAGGTTAGCACTGTTTTATCTTCAAGAGATTCTCAGACCAAAGAATGACACCCTTCCTTTCAACCCACACAGTATTAAGTAGGATGTCAGAAAATTTCCCAGAGAAATGTCTTCATTAGTGATAAAATATCTGAACCCTAGAATCAAGAGCCAGGAGACGGGGGCTAACGTCTCTGGAGTTTGGGGGACTTTCATCACCACCGGGCACTCTGCTATCTACAGTTTCTCTAACCTTTAATAATAAAGGTATTCTTAAAATCGGTAAAGAAAAAAAATCAGATTTTTAAAGAATCACATTCTATTTCTCCATTACCTTTTATTTGAATTTCAGAGATAAAAGTCTAAGCAAAAGTGGCCTCAACAAATAAAAGCGTCTTGAGGATTCAGCAAATGCTACACTTACAGGAAAATGATACGCATGTCCTGATGGGATGTCGAGGTGCTCCGTGTGTACCTCCATCGAGACAAGACAGAACTTACAGGAGCAGAGAGCAATACAAGACTGACAACTCCCGGTGGGAAGGCCTCCTGCAGACGGGGGTCCACACGCTGATCTCCCAGGTACCCAGCCTGAATGGCTTCCTTGTAGTCCCCTAGGAAACTGGACTCACACCCATCACACCCACATGGGATGAATTGGTATTAGAAAGCCACTTGAGTAAGTTACCAAGGGGAACTTGACTGTTGGGATTCCAGCTCTCCACAGCCGCAGATCAGTGCATCCCCTTCCCAGCGGGGAAATTGGCTTGAGAGACTCTGCACCACAGTCGTGTGCTCGAGAATTCAATCATTAATGCATGACAAGCCAGGGTCTGTGAAAGGATTATTTAAGAGAGATGATATTGAAGAGAGAATCGAATGGATTGTGTAAACAATCTATTCTTCTAGATTTTCCAGGCTGTTAAATCATCAGAAAGCAAACTATAGTGCATCAGAACTATATTAGCTTGGTATCTCCCATCCTGGAAGATGTATTCTGCTATCTCCCAGATTCCCAGATTCCCATTTAATTAATATTGTGATCAAACAGCCCGCGAATCTACTTATAGGAGGGTGTAGAAATGAAGAAATAAAATCTTGTCTCTGCCTTGGAACATTGCAACAGACTTATAGTCATTTGGTCCTTAGTCAGATTGTACAATAGATTTCATGAAGCTCCTACTAGACGTTAGGTAATCTGCAAGATGCTGAAATATAAAGTTGAATGAAGACACAGTCTGTATCCCACGGGAGTTCATAGTCTATAAGGAAGACTCACACTTAAGAGAGCTAAATTAACCAACAGTGGAGGCATACCCAAAGGGTGGATGCGTTAATTCAGCCAGGATGGAAAAGAGAAAATGATTCAGGGAGGCTTTACGGTGGAATTCACAACCTGAGATTCCGCAGATGCAGGCTAGACATGTTTTTACTGGTCAGAAGTCTTCTGGTTGGAAGTAGGGTAAACAGCCAGTACAAACTACCTTGGGTGGGGGGGGGGGGGGGGTTATTAGCTTATAAAACTAGAATATCCATAGAGCTACCCAACATGCACTCTTCACTTTAGGTATGACCGAAACCCGGTGTCCGTGCGCATCCCTGGGTTTGTCTCTTTTTCTACACTCCCCACCCATAGGGCCTTGATTTTCAGGGAGCTCGTTTCCCTTGATGGGAAAGGGAACAGCCAGCACTTTCAGGTGTGCATGTCCCTTGCAGCCTTGATCCCGGAGTAACAATATTCAAGGGTGTCTTTCTCAACAAACTGCTGCAGAAGTACAGGAAAGGACTCTCGGTTGGACTCGTACAGCACGCTCAACCCTAGAAGTGTGGGAGCCACTGCTGAGATGCTCTTAACTGGCCAGTGGAGCATGGGATCTGATGAAGATTATCATGACATCAGATGAGGTAGACCCCAGAGGGAGGAAATGAAACTTTTTTGGAAAGAGAAATAATATATTCCCACTCTTCTGTTCTGGAACTCCAAGGTAGGATTACAAGGAGATACACTTCAGAAAATAATGAATAACTGGTCAAGAAAATCAGGTTGTGGGGCACCTGGGTGGCTCAGTCGTTAAGCGTCTGCCTTCGGCTCAGGGCGTGATCCCGGCGTTCTGGGATCGAGCCCCACATCAGGCTCCTCCGCTATGAGCCTGCTTCTTCCTCCCCCACTCCCCCCGCTTGTGTTCCCTCTCTCGCTGGCTGTCTCTGTCAAATAAATAAATAAAATCTTTAAAAAAAAAAAAAGAAAATCAGGTTGTTTTTAATGAAACTTTACAACAGGTGAATAATTTACTAAAGGGATTCGTGTGTATTTTAAACATCAGCAGGAGGCAATTACAACTTGTAACTAAAATACGTCTACAACTTCATAAAGCACTTTTGTGTACATCATTATATTGAATAAATCCCTATAAATTCGGTGTCATTATCTTCATTTGACAGATGCGGTAAGGAAGTTCAGAAATTAGGGGATTTGTCCAAGCTCACAGGATGGCTAAGTAGCAGAGTCAGGATGCAGGTCCCGAGCTAATTCCTCACAAACTTTTATGACAGTTTAGGTGGGTCTGCCCTGAAGAAGGTTGGCTTTAAAATGGCAGGTGCTCAAAGGTGGTTTTTACTGAGAGAAACAGAGAGTTGAAGACTCCAGCACTGACTCAGGGGTCTACTCTGTGACTAACTGGACGCCTTGGCCAGATTATGTTTAGTGGTGGAGTGTGATTTCTTAGATTTCCACAATTTGGCAAATATATATATATACATATACACACACACACAATTTGGTAAATATATATTTAAATATTATACATTTATATATTTAAATATATTTTATATATTAAAGTATATATAATTTATAAATATGATTAACATATTAAATCATGTATTGAAATATATTTATGTATATTTCTATTAATATATCATATAAAATATACATTTATATACAAACATATATTTAAAGATATTTATATATTGTTTACTTAATAATACAGTTAATTAATACAGAATTAATTAAATTGTAATTTAATATATAATTAATTTATTGATTTATTTAATACTTAATTATAGAGGGGTACCTGGGTGGCTCAGTCGTTAAGCATCTGCCTTCAGCTCAGGTCATGATCCTGGCGTTCTGGGATCGAGCCCCACATCGGGGTCCTTGCTCAGTGGGAAGCCTGCCTCTCCCTCTCTTACTCCCCCTGCTTGTGTTCCCTCTCTCACTGCCTCTCTCTCTGTCAAATAAATAAATAAAATCTTTTAAAAAGATCAATTATATGCAAATATATAATATGTAAATACATAATATGTAATAAATAATAAATATATACATAATAACTATATATTCATTCATTCATTCATTCATTCATTCCTTAAAGGCAGCCGATTCAAACTCTCTCCTCTGACCGATGTCTAACAGGCCCCAGTTGCTAGCACTGGCTGTGCAACCTGGTGTTTGCAGTTGAACGAGCTCCTTGGGTCCTGCTGAAGCTCAGCCACATCTGGGGCGCACTGTGCCAACCATCTCCCAATTCCAGCGTGTCCTCCCCCCTCTAGGTGCACTGATTTTCATCCCCAGGAGCACAGGGTTGGAGTGCTTGATAAAAAGGTCTGGTATTTGACACATTCTTAAGCTTAAGAAAGGGGGAAACAGCTTCTCGTTCACTAGAACTTCCAGTCCCTTGAATCAAAATGAGCAAAACTAATTCCCCTCATCGGGTATTTGTTTTAATTTTCTAATTTCAAAATGTGTTATTCGGAAAGGTTGATTTATCCTAGACCCTCTGAACATTTTGGAATTGGGGCTGATTCATTGCTGCAGCTTTAAATTTCCTTTGACTTTTAAAGGCTGTGATTACCTCAGTATCTCTCTCAAGTTTTAATTTTTCTTACCCTCTGTTTAAAGATGTCTTTGTTGTTTATCCTCCCTCTAATAAATCAGAACTATTTCATTTTAAATGCTTTATGGTTACATTTGGAACCAACATTCATTTCCTTGTTCTGAGCACTTTTTCAGGTGACCATTGTCTGTGCTACCGTTTGTGTGTTAGGCTTCACGAATCCTAGCAGAAACGTAGTGAAGAACAATCAGCAAAGAATCAGAGGACAAAAGTCTATCAGAACCTCCACTAAAATCAGACTGAGAAGGACTGGAAAGGGTACGAATGCCGTGGGTACCCATGTGGAGCCAGCCTAGAAGGGAAGGACGGAGAACACACGGACAAGGAAATCTGTGGGGACAGACATTATTTGCTCTTTAGTTCCTTAGAATGATTCCCCTGCTCAAATTCCCCCCAAATTCTCAGAAATAGGGACATACCCTGGGGAGATGAACATGGAGCAGATGTTTTGATTTTTCAGCATGTGGAACTGTTTGCCAACGAAGGGCAAGTTCAAGAACATCCATTCAATATTTCCAAAGACCTCATTATAAAAACAAACGTGAATTACAAGCTTGAAGATCAAAACACTTTGAAAATGTTATTTGTCACCCATCTATGCGTAAACGGAGAGTCATCACATGCAAGACTATTTAGTGAAGTGTCTATCTCACTAATATCAAATATTAGAGGGAGTTATGTGAATTTGGAGAAAGATTGACTTCTATCTGTAGGAAAAAGAGAGCAAATTTTCAGAATGGGAAGGAAAAGGAAAGTTTAATCATCAGATACTTTCTTTAAGTTAATTTTCCTTGCCTTTGTCTCCGTGAGCAAGCTCTCTATCAGAGAGAGGATTGATGAGCAACGTATTTTAATTAGCAGCGTGGAAATAAATGTTCTGTGGAAAGTTGAACGTATGTCCTCACTTCACAGGGCTGCAAGGGGAACACACTATGAAAGATGTCCTACAAGTTTACTGACGCCATACATTATATTTTCCATTGTTGTTCTTTCTAAAGAATGTTTAGTCTGTGGTCCCTACCGTGGGGGGTTAACCATGAAGCTAATAATGGTGCGAAAGTCCAGAGCCAGAGGTTTCATCACAACCGGAAGGTGGCCTTCAGATCTCAGTAACGGTAGTGTGTGAGCAGTGGAAGAGAAGCAAAGTTCGAATTTTGTGGAGCCGGAAGCTCGTCTCTGGAAGTTTCAGATATCACAAGTGTAAAATTGTAAGCCAAACATTTGTTTCGTAAAACGTCTATTCAAAGCGGACATTTTCTTTTTCTTTCTTTCTTTTTTTTTTTTTTTAAAGATTTTTATTTATTTATTTGACAGAGAGAGAGATAGCCAGCGAGAGAGGGAACACAAGCAGGGGGAGTGGGAGAGGAAGAAGCAGGCTCCCAGCGGAAGAGCCCGATGTGGGGCTCGATCCCAGGACCCCGGGATCACACCCTGAGCCGAAGGCAGACGCTTAACGACTGAGCCACGCAGGCGCCCCTAAAGCGGACATTTTCTTCTGTCATGAGCATCCTTATAAAGCAGCTTATACACTTATATGTGTGTCAGTCATTTTTAGGCAAATCACGCAAAATAGAACTTACCAGAATTCTGGTATTTATAGGGGACAGATAGGCTATGGAAATACAAAGCAGGATGTATGCGTGGGAATGTGCACCTTTTATGAAAACTCAATATCAATACTTTTTAAAGAACTAATGTTGGTTATTCATGCTAAAGGAAACACTGGATTCTTTGTCTAGAATCTACATAGGAAATATTTAAAAATCACTGTCCCATAAAGAAGTGGTTTTAAGAGTATGTGGCCAAAAGTCCAGAAAACCAAAACAAAACAGTATCACAGTGATGCATCATCAAGCAATTCATGAACAGAGTTCTAACGGTTAAGTGACCTTTCTAAATGTGGTGGCATTGATGATTTTCATCAGCTTTATAAAATCTGTAATTTGTTCCGTTTTAAATAGGTATTCACTGTCACGGCTAATTTGTGTTTGTTAATCCGAGTGTTTAGTCTTATAAAGAGACCCCAAGTTGAACAAAGTTTCAGGTCCCTATAAACATGGATCTGCCCCTGTAGGCAAGTTTTTCTGGAGATGAGGTCTCTAGAAATGCAACAGATACTCCCTTATTGCAGAGTGGAGTTGTTCTTTCCAGAGAGCATGAAATAGGGTTTGTTCCAGGAATGTAAGAGTGGTTAAGTTCAGAAAAATCTGTGAATGCAATTACTCCATTCATTGATTAAAGGAGCAAAATCATATGATCATCTTAGTAGAACCAAAAAAAAATATATATTGGATAAAATTTAACACCCATGAGAGATAAAATTCATAGCAAACAGAAAAGGGAAGGGATCATCCTTAACTCGATAAAGGTTACCTACCTACCAAGTACAAGACTGCACTTCAGGTAAAATATTAGAATCAATCACTTTAAGATGAGGAACAGGAGGAAAAATCTCCACCATACTGCTAACCAAAGCAAAAAGACAACAAAAGGCAATAAGCAGTAAAAGGATTGGAAAGGAAAAAGTTTTCCTATGTAATCCGCATATTATATGATTGTCCTCCTGGACTATTCAGTATAATCTGCAAGGAAACTGCCAGGAATAACAAGCAAGATTGTTACATTGAAGACAAAAAAACTAATTACAACCCTATGCTCTAGAAACAGCAATTAAGAAAATGTAATAATTGTTTTTAAAGCCACCATTCGTATTAGCAACAGAACCTATCACATAGCCAGAAATAAATCTATCAGGAGAGGTCCAAGACCTATATGGAGAAAATGAATAATATCTTTATTGAAGGACATAAAAAAGCCCTAAATAAATGGAGAGAGATACTTTTGGTCATGGATGGGAAGAGTCAATTTCATAAAGGTGTCAATTCCCTCTAAATTAATCTATAAATTTAATGAATTCCTATCATAATCCCATCACAGTTTTTTATAGACTGTGACAAGCTGGTCTGAAATTGCATAGGGAATAGGGTATATAGCAAAGAATGGTTAAGTTAATTTCAAATAAAGAACGGGGGGGAAGAATTTACCCTACCAGATATCAAGACTTACAAAGTTATGGTAATTAAGAGAACATTTACTCAAAGATAAATAAATATATTTTAGACACATAATAGAGTATAGACTGGTTGGTAAAAACCATTCTCTTCCCAGCTTGTCTGTTCTGTTCACATCTGAGGTTGTGCACTCTCTGAATTCTTATGTTTCTGGAGATTTATCTTTGTTGTTACTATTTTACTCTTAAATACATTCTTGTCCAGAGAAACATCAGTTAATGTCACGAGGAAGCCTTCAGATGAAGAACCACTGGAAAAGGTGAAAGGATCACTGTCAACATAGAAAAAAAGCCCCGTCACAGAGATATCTGACAGAGTTGCCAGGGACGTGTGAAATCTGGAACAACCGAAGATGGAAGGGACTTCCTACGCAGGAATTTCCAAGGCAGAGAAGATGGAGAATAAAAGAGCCAATAGTTTTATTCTGTGGCTGAATTGATCACCGTCTCACACTTCTGTTGGACTGTGTTGGGGAAATAGATATATCTATGCATTTACTTCCCCCCAAATCTGTGTATTTATCATTTCAATAAGTAAATGTGGCAAAAAGCAAAAATGAAAACAACTGTGACCTAACATTTTTCCAACTTGCTATAACACTGATTCTGCTTAATATTTTTATTTCTCATGAGAATATACATTTAGATTTGAGTGTTTTCCTAACTTCTTTCTACTTTTCATAAATCCAACTAATGCATAAATAAAAAGACAAGCATAATATTTTAAGGAGCCCTAGCCAATGTTCTGGAATTCAACATATGTTAGCTATTTACATTACTTCCCCAAACTTTCTCCAATGCCTGCAACTTGGCTCCATACCACCAGATAAAGAACATTGTTTTGAGTTTTTAAATATAATCAAAGTGCTTAGATTTACTCCAAACATGAATAACTCCTGGAGATAAGATGAAAATATTCTTCTCTTTTCAATGACTCTTTATCCTAATGGGCTATTTATTAAAAGAGAGTATGAATTATTTAACTGCCCACCATAAAAAATGTAAAACTTCTGTGAATTGGTAGCAAATTGAGAATTACAATTAAAACGGTAAAACAGAATCTTCACCTCACGCAGATGGGTAATGGAGAATAAGACACATTGTCTAAGAATTTAATTAGACCAGAGTAATTTTAAGGCTTAAATTCACCAAAGGAGCCCAAAACTAAGCCTGTGTGAAGGGACTAGGAAAAGCTAACTTGCTCTGGATAAGCACACAGAAAGCATTTGTTTTTATGTCTAAGAAAAAAGAAACAGAGGATAAAGGATGCGAAGAGAGAGAAAGAGAGGGAGAGGTGGGCCTCACAGATGGTAAGAAGCAGGATCTGGATTTGTAGCAGTGGCTAACACACTTGAAAATGCAGAGGGTCTAATCATCAGCGAAGAATGTTTGTACAGTTGTAAACCTCTGCTTAGTCCCAGATTTCCAGTAGAGTCAGCTGCACCCACAAATCCTTCAGTGAGTGGTGGGTGAGCCGTGTGTGTGTGTGTGTGTGTGTGTGTGTGTGTGTGTGTGTAATAAAGAAAAGGACTGGATTCTATTTATGGACTTGTATGAGGAAAGGCACATGCATAGGATGGTGAACAGAAGCAGGAACTCAGATCAAAGGTGAACGTGAGAAAGGAATTCCCCTGGGAATTTGCAGCCTTCATGGGGAGAGCCTTGGAATTTCCACAAATCATAGAATGCTGGCAGTAGGGTGGCAGGGGCCTAGACAGTCCAACTTAGATGTTACAGATTCACCCCAGTTGACATTTGGGGTCCAAATGTGAGCATGTGCTGGTGCACCTTATAATCCAGAGCTCAACAATACCAGCTGCTGCCGACTGTAACTCTGGCGTTCTCCAAGGACTTGGTTTAACTTCATCGTGAGTCTTAAGGTCAGAAATCCTCTGAGTTATCCTGATTCAAACTTCAATTCAAAGGAGTCAGAACAGCCCCTCTCTCCACTCCAGGTCTCTCTGTTGCATCAAGAGGCAGACGCTAACTCTTCTAGCTAGATCCTGATTAACTGAAGCTTGCCATCCCCAATTTGGGACCTGATCCCACCACCAGTCCCATCATACTAGTAAGAGATTTTTGTTCCAATTCTTTGTAAACCTTTCTTTCCTGACAAAACCAGACACTAAAAAAAATTTTTAACTTTTAAAAAAGCACACATTATCACCAATACAGTACGATTCTCCCATGATGCCCTTTAACCAAGAAAGAACCACGTTGGAGACCTCCATGTCTTGTACCTGTCCAGTCTCTTACTCTCCCGGAGCAATTATTGCTTATCGAATATGTAATTACTCCTTGCAAATCCTCTTCAACTTTTAGAGATTTTTATCATCTTGCTTTGTATTGACAGGAACTGACTCTTTTTTTCCCACAGAAAAGCAGTTTCTTTTACAAAACACTTTTTAGAAATGGGTTTACTGTTGTTTTGGGGCTCTTCCACATTCAAATAATGTTGTTATTGTTTCTCCCATGCCTGATGTATGAAATATATGCTCATTTCAAGACTTGGTTGAATACAGATGTAAATAATGAAGAAAGTGAAAAAAATCACACAAAACTAGCATGGCTGTATTACTTGTTATCCAAACTGGGACCCTTTTAGGATGAAAGGGGTGTTAATAACTACTTTGGGACCATGCTAGGTGAGTCAAGACCCAGAGTCACCCTAATAATCCCCCAGGAATTATTCTATGAAAATACATACTATATTCATAGTAAGTAGAATTGCCACCTATTTAGAAAATTTGGACCATACTATGCAGTTTTGTAGGCTTTCCTTTTTTTTTTTTAACATAAAATGGATATATTTATTTCTATGTTAATAAGCACAGAGCTACATAATCATTTCAATGGCCACAGTGACTGATACTTAGTAAATGCTATAATAATGCTATTTATTCTTATTATTCAAATGACATTCAAATTCTGATAAATAAATCAGAATTTATTTTTAAAAATACTAAATACTATTTGCTACTTAAAGTAATGCCAGTGGGGTGACTGGGTGACTCAGTCGGTTAAGCATCTCGCTCGATTTCAGCTCAAGTCATGACCTCAGGGTCATGAGATCAAGCCCCATGTCAGGCTCTCACTCATCGGGGAATCTGCTTCGGATTTTCACTCTGCCTCTGCCTCGGCCCATCCCCCATGCTCCCTCTCTTCCTCTGTCTCTCACAAATAAATATTTTTTTAAAAAGTAATGATCAGTATTTCTTCACTGTTAAGTTTATGCCCTTTCTTAATTAAGACAAATTTGTAGAAGAAGAATTCTGGAATTGAAAATACATAATTTTACATTTAGTAACACATTCACATGTGTATTAATATATGGGCCCATTAGAAATACATGAGAGTGCCAATTTTTATATAATCTTGATAACAATGAATTTTTTGATCTTTGCCAATTTAATAAATAGAAATAGTTTTAGTCAGGCTTCTCCAGAGAAACAGAACCAACAGGATATATATATATATAGAGAGAGAGAGAGAGAGAGAGAAACAGAGAGAGAGAAAGTTTATTATGCATGATTGGTTCATACGATTACGGAGTCTAAGAAGTCCTAAGATTGTCTAGCTGTAAATTGGAGGACCAGGAAAGTTGGTGCAGTAGTCCCGAAACTTTCAGATACTTGGGATTTTTGCAGACATTGTTCCTGTTACTGATTTTTATTTTAACTTGAGCTATTTAAACCTCCTATATTCTTATTAATATTCTGCTTATCTGTTTTATTAATTACTGAAAGAGAGAGGGATGTTGCAATCTCCAACAGCACTTGTTAATTCATCCTTTCGCTTCTACTAATTTTTAGCTTATGCACTTTAGAATTCTGTTCTCAGGTATATACACATTTAGGATTGGTATGCCCTCTTAATTAACTGGTCACTTCCCCATCATGTAAGGATGCTCTTTATTTCAGGTAATATCCCTTTGTCTAAAATCTACTTTGTCTGAAATTAATACAGCCACTCTAGCTTTTATTTGTTAGTATTAGCATGGAATGCTTTTTTTTTTGCATCTATTTACTTTTAATCTCTGTCATGTCTTGAAAACAGTGGTCCTATAGACTGCAAATAGTTTGATCTTGACTTTTTTTATCCAGTCTATTACAATCCCTGCCATTATTCAGAATGTTAAGGCCATTTACATTTGATTGGATTTAAATACACCCTCTAGCTATTTGTTTTCCATTTGTCTTACCTGTTGTTTAAATTTTCCATTTTTATAATGGTTTTCAGTTGATTCTCCTTTTTTATCTCCACAGATGAACAATAATATAACCTGAGTACAATGATAATCTTGCTTTCTCCTTACTTACGGAAAACTTGTTTTATTTTCTAATATTACTACAATGTCTGATTTTTTTTTTAAGGATTTTATTTATTTATTTGACAGAGACAGCCAGCGAGAGAAGGAGCACAAGCAGGGGGAGTGGGAGAGGAAGAAGCAGGCTCCCAGCGGAAGAGCCTGATGTGGGGCTCGATCCCAGAACGCCGGGATCACGCCCTGAGCCGAAGGCAGACGCTTAACGACTGCGCCACCCAGGCACCCCATGATATTTTTAATATACACCAAGTGGTACTGTTACTGATAGATATTCATGTTTTAATTTCAAGAATGAAAATGGGTAACACATAAATAGTTAACAAATATGGCAGGCATCGTTCTACGTGCTTTATGTGGATTACTCAATTAATCCCTGCAACAACCTTGTGAGATAGTTAACATTATTATTCCCAGGAGAGAAAACTGATATAAAAAGGTGAAGAAACTTGTCCAAGATCACACAGCTAATAAGTGGCAGAAGTGGATTTAGTTCAGGGCAGCCTCGTTCCAAGGCCCAGGCTTCTAACTAGCAATACTACCACTGTATAAAGAAAACATCTAGGAATGCCTGGGTGGCTCAGTTCGTTAAGCGTCTGCCTTCAGCTCAGGTCATGATTCCAGGCTCCTGGGATGGAGTCCCACACTGGGCTACTTGCTCAGCAGGGAGCCTGCTTCTCCCTCTGCCTGCTGCTCCCCCTGCTTGTGCGCTCTCTCTCTGACAAATAAATAAATAAAATCTTAAAAAAAAAAAAAAAAGGAAAACGTCTAATGATCGTTCAGTAAGCATGGTATTGATCAAATGTAGATTATTTTTATTTTTATTAATTTTTTGACCATATGTAGATTTTTTCCTCTAAGTTAATAAAAGTATCTTTCTATTATTCTATGACTTACATCATAAATAGAGGATAAATGGAGTTATTTCCCCCAATATTGGCATGTGCTAAAGTAAATATAGACGTATCCCTTTTACCTATTAATATGTTAAAAACACGTTAGGGGCGCCTGGGTGGCACAGCGGTTAAGCGTCTGCCTTCAGCTCAGGGCGTGATCCCGGCGTTATGGGATCGAGCCCCACATCAGGCTCCTCCACTGGGGGCCTGCTTCTTCCTCTCCCACTCCCCCTGCTTGTGTTCCCTCTCTCACTGGCTGTCTCTATCTCTGTCGAATAAATAAATAAAATCTTTAAAAAAAAAAACACGTTAAATGTGCTCTCTTTCTCCTTTTTTTCTTTTGATGGATGATGTACTTTCCTAAGTTTAAGAACAGAAGCAGGGTCAACTCTTTAATTATAATTTCCTGTGTCATTATAAAACAAATGAAAACAAATCTCATCTTCGATGATATAGGGCCATGTTTCAAGAAACAGACAGTTTCTTTACTGCTCTCCTCATTATTTATCCCCCCCCTTGAAAGAGGTAAGTCTTCTATGGCCTTAGCTCATCTATTGGTATGCACAGTCCCTAGCATCTGCCCCGTTTTACTTTCTTTATCTCAAATGAGCCATGTAAAAGTCTTCCGTCTATTAAAGCCAGCCTTCCTCAGCGTGTTTTCTTGTGCTATGTTTATTTTTAACTTAGCCTGCATTTTTTTTGAAATGGCTGTGTATTTCTACATTATTTTAAATTCCAGTATAGTTAACATACGGTGTTATATTAGCTTTAGGTGTTCAATATAGTGATTCAATAATTCTCTACATGACTCAGTGCTCATCATGATACATGTACTCTTAATCCCCTTCACCTATTTACCCCATCCGCCCACCCATGAACCCTCTGGTAGCTAACAGTTTGTTCTCTAGTGTTAAGAGTCTGTTTTTGATTTGTCTCTTTTTCTCTTTGTTATTTGTTTCTCAAATTCCACATGAGTGAAATCATAGGGTATTTATCTTTCTCTGATTGACTTATTTCACTTAGCATTATACCCTCTAGATCCATCCATGCTGTTGCAAATGATTTAACCTGCCTTTTTGAGAGTATTTTCTCACTTATTCCTATGAATGCATCCTTGGTATGTTTACCTTCTCCAATAAAGCCAGTTACTTTGCCCTGTAGCTAGATTCCCCCTGAAACACCAGACTGGGGAGAAAAGCTTTTTGAACACTCGGAACCTAGTGTTCCAACCAAAAACTCTGATCCTTGGTAGACTGAGTAGCTTTTCCCCCTCTAGTATACATGACTCAAGTATGTGATTTTCTGGGGGGGGGGGGAGTTTTAAAATATAAACCCCAGTTTCCTGAACTCAATGGTAGAGTAAAGAAGAAGCTACAGACCTCTACAGATATGCATGTTATTAGAAGAGCTGAATGCCTTTGGCTGATTAGAAGGTAGACCAGAAGAACTTCTATGGAATCTAGAGAAACCTTAGAAAATCTAGATAGTTGTTTAGCAATAAGTAGTTCTTAAATTTATGCCCAGGACCTAGAGTTTAATAATGTACACACATGATGATATAGTATTTGGTAGTCAGGGCTCCTATAAAATCAGTATTTCAAGAGAAGAATAGTCATTCAAAATACAATGGCAAAACAAAATTTGAGGAAAACGATTTTTAGCGCCCCCCAATTTCTCACTTAAGATGTAAGTGATATTGGTATAAATAGTTCAACAAGAAACAGGGTTGTTGTTTTTTCCAGCCACTTTCTAGTTTTACTCTAAGTACAACTGAAATGAAATTCTGCCTGAGTGTCTATTAAAAAAATAATGGGAAGATAGAAAGATCATTTTAAAAGATGCAGGTGGAAATTCAGAGTCAGCTGTTTTAAAATTTATGAACAGCAGCAGTAATTTAACTTGTGATGGGGACAATTTTATTCCCATTCCCACGAATGCTAATGTTCACTTTCAGTTATTAAAATTAATCTGACTCAATTATATTCTGTGGGCTGGTAGCTGTACTGATTGATAATAGCAACAAACAGTAAGTGTGGCTTTGTGATCTGTGACACTCTACGGCCATTAACACCAAATATGAAAGGGTTGAAAGAGTGTCCTTTTGACCCAAAATGCAAGGCCCATTAGGAATTAATGGTAATGATATTCTAAAGATAATGTCATTCATTCATTTGACAAATATTTATTGAGTCTGCCCATAGAACCATGCTTAGGGAAGGGAAACCAACATTGACTAAGTACTTCAATATATGCCAAGAACTGTGTTAGGCTTTTGCTAAATTTTTCTTATGTAATCTTCACAGCAAACACGTGACAACAGGTATCATTAGTGCAGTTTACAGATGAAAAAGTATAAATTTATCAAGGCTAAGTAACTTTCTCAAAGTCAAACAAAGGATAAACAGTCGCACTGTAATCCACATACCTTCTACAATCCAAAATCTAATTCTTTTTATTACACTATGTTCCCAGTTGTTGGGTGGATTCCAAGAAGTATAAGACATCCTATTGTCAAGAGCTTACAGCCTAATTGAAAACACAAGATATGAAAATGGCCATTCATTCCACAAATATTTTTAAGCCTTTATAATGAACAATGTTTCATAAAGGTGGAGAAAAATACAAGGCAATAATAATTGTAATTTATATCCCCTTGCATCAAGAAATTCAGAAATTTGTTTCTTTTGTTCTTTTGTGGACAAAAAATTATTTATGTTTTAAAAATCTTCTTCAATAAAATGCTTTCTTCTTCAAAACTGTTAGTAATGAAGTAAAGCATGAAATTTCCCAAGGAATGATCACTTTCTGAAGCTTGCAAACTTAATCAGGCCTTCGGAGTTAACTTAAAGCACAAGAGTTGCTCATAGACATGTAAGGGGAAACCTAATTCATGCATTTTCTGGTTCTATCTTATGTCTGCTTGTATATATATATCACCTATCTATTGTCTCTTAGGTTAGAAAAGCTCTTTTTCTTTTTGCTTCTCAAGTTCTTTTTCATACGCCACTTGGGAATCAATAGTATATTTATTGTAGGAGTTATTGTATCTAAAATGAAACCCCTATTTGTATCCCCAAACTTCTTCCAAACCCAAATTTTTCAACCCAGTGAACGTTACCCACCATCATCCAGTTGCTCAAGCCAAGCACCTAGAGGTCATCACTGATTCCTTCCTTTCCCAACCCATAATTTCATCACCCATATAATCCATTGGTTTGTCTTTCAGTGCTTCATGTCCACAACATGCACCACAAATACATAGTTCTCTCCAATTTCACTTCCTCCACTATAATCTACTCTCCTACCACCTGACATCTGGTCTGCGGTAATAACCACCTCATTGATCACTCTGCTTCTAGTCCTGCACCACTCCATATCTTCTCTATGCCACAGCCAAATCCAGTCTTTTTTGTCTTTTAAACATAATTCAGATATTGTCTCTTCTCTATTTTAACACTTAACACCATTTGATGCATCTGTTCATTGATTGCTTTAACAATAACACCATCCCAAACTCTTTTTGTTTGCTTGCTTTTATTTTTCCAATCTTAAGATCCTCTCCTTTTAGTATGTGAGGAGCAGCAGCATGATATTTCTAGCTAAGGTACAAAAGTCCCATGAAATCAGGCACAGTTGCTCACATCTCACATTTCAACTCCGCTGGGAGCTGGTGTTGTAGCAATAACAGAGAAGTTTCTCCTTTGATTGTTTTGAGATAGATTCAGGCTGCAACCGTATGTTCTTTGGGAGGTTTTTGTTTGTTTGTTTTGTTTGAGCTTGAATACGAGCATTTTCTTAGCTCACCTTGGTTCTAGAGACTGAAATATCCATCCATCCTGGGAAAGAAGAGGAGGATACATATATTTTAAGGCAGGATACACTCTTTAAAACGATTTTTTTAAAGTCTACTTTAACACATGGATCTCTTTTGAAATGAGGGTTACCTGACACCAGAGATGAAAAGTTAAATTCATTCCGTCCATGTGGATCTCACTCTGAAGGTTCCCAGGGCTCTTTCCTTGACAGTTTTTGTTCAGAGGTCTAGTGTTATGTGACCAGAGTCACATCTTAATAATCCTTGGGTGGCACAGCAGTCCATTAGAATGCTGAAGAACAAATTCATGCAAGAAGGCTGAACGATCAAAAATGATAGGGTCGGAATATGATACGGGTACTCTACACGAGGAAGCATTAATCCAGAGAGAAAATGTAAAACCCACGATCTTCTCTTTACACCTTTAGAGAGACAGGCACCGACTTGGTATCAGGTTTTCTACCCAGAATCCACCAAGATTGCAAACCTCTCATTACTGAAAAACAAATGATGCTTCAATTTTAACGTACCCTGAGTAAAGATTTTCATGTTGCATTTTCAACGCTACATGAATTTTTATTAGTGAATGACTTGATGACTATTTTGAATCCTCAGGGAGCATTCTTACAGAAGTCATAACAATGCCAAAAATTATGAAAGGTGTAGAATTTTAAATAAAATCATCAGAGTAGCAGCAAACAAGTAAGTAAAGGCATAATTTATTGTCATGTTTGTCTGTGTACTTGCTTATTTGCTTTGGATATTTTGACTATATGCACAGAGGGTAAAGATAAAAGTGAGATCAGAAACCAAAACAAGAGTGGAATAATTATAGTATTTGAGCAATATACTGATGTCTGAGGTTTCAAAACAAAACAGAGAAGAGGGCTTTACACAAGCTCTTACATGGGTTTTATTATCTGTTAAAAAAAAAAAAAGCTTATAAGATTTTTTAAAACGAAAAAGTTTTCCTGCTGAGNAAGGCTAAAAATAACTAATATCTCACGGATATCTTTTCCTTCCACAAGTATTATCAAGATGTCACAGTAAAGAATATGAACGGTAGGACACACTCAAGTCCTCCTTTGAGACTCAGTTTCCACATCTGCAAAGTGACGGCAACAACAGCTACCTCATAGAACTTTTATAAAGATTAAAAGAAAATTAAGTAAATATAAACATTTGGTGTAATATAAAACTTAAAAGTTCTTGGCACACAATAAGCATAAAATATGCTGTTATTATTATTTTTTATTGTTATGATGGAAATCACCAGTTTGTTTTCGCAATCTTCTCTTATCCAGTCCAGCTCCCAAGAGGTCCTTATTTTTAACTATTTCCAGGTTTAGTGCATCTGGTTGTTAATTTCACAGAGCTAAATATCATTCAAGCATTTGATTCATCACCTTACCAACCCTCCCCCACCTTCTATTCCTGGGTCATGTTCTCTCTCCTCCCCTGAGCAATTCAATAACTTCAAGGACTAGATCTTTAAACATGCATTACTCATTCATTCAAAGCAGGCATTATCATTCAACTCATACTTTAAGGATAGTAAGTCATATTAAGGAAAGTGTCATTAACCATAGATCTATATAAGCTGGGGAAAAAAAACATACACTATCCAGCAAAATTTTATATTAACTTCACGTAAATAGTAATCGCATATTATCAAATCACGTTTCTCACAGAATTTCTCCAATACCTAAGCTATCAGCATTAAAAATGCCTTGCATTCTGGTGATGTGACCTGATAGAATTTCGTGAGACACCAGAGAAATAGGTGAGTTGCTCAAATACTATCAGTTTAACCATGCTTTTGACAGAAAACAAACCACATGCAGTTTAAGATTATAGTGTAGATATTATGTGTTATTGATGGAAGGGAGTGCATATGCTTGAATTGCTAAGCTTTCACCTGGAAGTCTTAACATTCTGCATTGACGAGGGAAAGGATCCCAAGTGTACTGGTGTTTGCAACTTGCTCTGAGATGCATGAGAAGTATGATGGATCAATGAATGGGAAGATGGAAGAATGGGTAATGATAATTCTTTCAACTTTTCTGCATGTTTCACAATTTTTTTCATGAGATGTTGGGGGAAAACGAGAAAGTTGTGATTTTCTTTTATCAGCATTGAAAATGCAAGGAGGTGGTTTGTATGGGTGCAGATACATGATTCTTTCCCAGACAAAATAGAACATTAACCTCTTTAAAACTTGTATGTATACTCTCAGGCCCTGAAAGTCTTCATCATAAAGTAGGAATGAAAAGTATCTGTCCTGGGGCACCTGGGTGGCTCAGCTGGTTAAGCGGCCAACTCTTGATTTTAGCTCAGGTCATGATCTCAGGGTCTTGGGATTGAACCCTGTGATGGGCTCTGTGCTTGGCAGGGCTTCTGTTTGAGACTCTCCCTCCCTCTGCCTTGCCCCCTCTCTCTCAAATAAATAAATAAAAAATTTTAAAAAGTATCTGTTCTGCATATATTTAAGGTAAATATTACCATTAGCAAATTTGAGAGTTAAAAAAATCCCAGTGTGTCTCCTATAGGCCACATCATTTTCAATTACATTGCCTTCTAGTAATCCCCTGGAATGATGATCTTGCCTCAAAATGTACACCCCAAAAATCTGCAAGATTGACCTGGAAGATAGATTTTCTTAAAACTTGTCTCTTAAAATATTAGTGTCAGGAAAGGTCAATAACTTGAGGTTTAGGTTAGTATTAAAGTATGAATACCTCTTAATCCAGGTTGAGAGAAGAGCATTCTAGGAAGAATGCTTAAAGCAAGGTACGGAAATGTGGAAATAAGAGGCTTATTTCACAAGTGGAAAAGTAGCCAAGGATGGCTAGAGTAAATATGAGGTGGGAAATGGAAAATTTGGGTCTCGGAAGATGGGAGGGTCCCCATTCAAAGTCATGATCCATAATGTAGACTTTGTTCCACATGTAATAAGAAACTCTCAAAAGGTTTTTCAGCAAAAGAAGATTGACTAGATTTGTGGTTTAGGAGAGACTATTCCTGGCATAATGGAGAATGTGCTGGAGATAAGATGAAGTTAAAGCCAGAAGAACAATCCAGTTAGAAATTTTCTTTTCACCCTTTCTCTCTTCAACCTTCTTACTATCTCACTTGTGTAATTCTTGGTTCCTTTACTTCTGTGTTTTTGGGACAGGTGTGTGTGTGTGTGTGTGTGTGTGTATACGTATGTGTGTGTATATATGTATGTATGCATGTGTGTGGGGGGGTGTATATCAGGGAGATTAACTTTCAAACATTGATATGTAACAAAATCCCCTAAGAAGCTTGTGAAAAATACAGGTGCCAGGCCCCTGCACCAGACCTGGGAACCACTAAAACACCTCATTAGCCAGACATTCTGAATATTACTAACAAGCATATTACACGAAACGATGTACCTATAAATGAACTTTCAGCAAGCAATCCACTGATCATTTCATAAGGGCAACATCTGTCCTGCCTTTGGCTTGATGTTTCATTGAATTTTTATGAAAAGTACAATTTGATGTCTGATTTGAGTTATCTCAGAAATTAGTGCTTTAAAGAGATTTGCCTGAGGGGCTCCCACGTAAGAATTAACAATGGCTTCATTACACAGTGAGCTGCCATCGAAAGTCTTGTCTTACGAGAGAAAACAAAGCCAGCTGCCATTTCTTGAGAGTCCATGCGCTTAGCATCCTGCACCTGAATCACTGTGTTTTAGCATTAGGAAACCACGAATGTCAAAGTCCCTTGATGACTGGGTGTCTTCTGTTGACATAGACGGTAGCCTTAGTATCAAATACTGTTCATTAATGGTTCTCCTACTTAGGAAGGACAGACATGCATGCCTTCAATATTACCTATTCTCTCATTCACTCATTTACTCACTCAGTCAACACCCACGAAACTTACATATATAGTATATATAGTAGGAGGAATTAATGAGAATTAAAATTAGCAGGACACAAAAACATAGAAGATTGGGGCTTGATTTGGAAGAATCACTGTTTTGAAGAACGATGACTTACGACAACATAATAAAAGCACCTCCCTCTACCAACCGCAACCCCAAGAAGTGGGAACACATTTTACAGGATTTTTTTTTAAATGTAGTTGACACACAATGTTACATTAGTGTCAGGTGTACAATATAGTGATTCCTCAAGTTTATACATTATGCTGTGTTTACAACTGTAGCTACACCTGTCTGGATACATCACTATTACACTATTTGTTATGCTGTGCCTTTTATCGCCATGATCTATTCATTCCATAACTGGAAACCTGTATCTCCTACTCCTCTTCACGCATTTTGCTCAACCCCACACCTTCCTCCAAACATCATTTTGTCATCTGTATTTATAGGTCTGATTCTGCTTTTCATTTGTTTATTCATTTCGTTTTTTATATTCTATTTATGAGTGAAATCATATGGTATTTGTTTTTTCCAGTCTGATTTATTTCACTTAGGATAATACCATCCAGGTCCATCCATATTGTCTCAAATGGCATGATCCCATCATTTTTATGGCTGTATCATATTTCATGTTATATATATTATATCTCACATCTTCTTTATCCACTTGTCTATTTTTTAAAGATTTTTTTATTTATTTGACACAGAGAGAGAGAGCACAAGCAAGGGGAGTGGCAGGCAGAGAAAGAGGGAGAAGCAGACTCCCTGCTGAGCAGGGAGCCCAATGCGGGGCTTGATCCCAGGACCCCGGGACCACAACTTGAGCTGAAGGTAGATGTTTAACTGACTGAGCCACAGGCACCTCTCCATTTGTCTATCAATGGCCATCAGGTTGCTTCCATTCTTGGCTATTGTAAATAATGCTGCAATAAACATAAGGATGTATATATAATTTCAAATTAGTGTTTTCACTTACTTTCAGTAATTTCCAATAGTGCAATTATTGGATTATATAGTATTTCTATTTTCAATTTTTTGAGGACTCTCCATGCTGTTTTCCACAGTGGCTACACCAATTCACATTTCCACCAACAGCATACAAGGGGTCCTTTTTCTCCACACACTCGTCAACACTTGTTGTTTCTTGTCTTTTAGACGTAAGCTATCCTAACAGGTATAAGGTGATATCAATGGAACAGAATAGAAAGCCCAGATATAAGCCTACAATTACACAGTTACACAGTCCTCAACAAAGGAGGTGAGAATTTACAATGGGGAAAAGGCATTCTCTTCAATAAATGGTTCTAGCAAAACTGGACAGCTACATGCAAAAGAATGAAACTGGACCACCTTTTAACACCATTCACAAAAATAAACTCAAAATGTATCAGAGACCTAAATGTGAGACCTGAAACCATAAAAATCCTAGAAAAGAACACAGGTAGTAATTTCTCTGATATCGGCCATAGCAACATTTTTCTAGATATATCTCCTGAGGCAAGAGAAACAAAAGCAAACTATTGGGACTACATCAAAATAAAAAGCTCCTTCACAGTGAAGGAAACCATTAACAAAACCAAAAGGCCATCTGCAGAAAAATAAAAGATATTTGAAAAATATATCCAATACAGGGTTAACATCCACAATATATAAAGAACTTACACAACTCTTTGAGGAACCTCCATATTGTTTTCCAGAGTGGCTGCACCAGCTTGCATTCCCACCAACAGTAAGAGGGTTCCCCTTTCTCAGCATCCTTGCTAACATCTGTTGCTATCTGCATTGTTAAATTTAGCCATTCTGACAGGTGTGAGGTGATATCTCAGTGTAGTTTTGATTTGCATTTCCCTGATGATCAGTGATGTTGAGCATCTTTTCATGTGTCTGATGGCCATCTGTATGTCTTCTTTGGAAAAATGTCTATTAATGTATTCTGCCCATTTCTTAACTGGATTATTTGTTTTTTGGATGTTAAGTTTCATAAGTTCTTTATAGATATTGGATACTAACCCTTTATCTAACATGTCATTTGCAAATATCTTCTCCCATTCTGTCAGTTGTCTTTTAGTTTTGTTGATTGTTTCCTTTACTCTGCCAAAGCTTTTTATCTTGATGAAGTCCCAAGAGCTTATTTTTGCTTTTGTTTCCCTTGCCTCTGGCGATGTGTCTAGTAAGAAGTTGCTATGACCTCTGTCGAAGAGATTACTGCCTGTGTTCTCCTCTAGGATTTTGATAGTTTCCTGTCCCACATTTAGGTCTTTAATCCATTTTGAATTTACTTTTGTGTATAGTGTAAGAACGTGCTCCAGTTTCATTCTCCTGAACATTGCTGTCCAGTTTACCCAACACCATTTGTTGAAGAGACTGTCTTTTTCCCAATGGATATTCTTTCCTGCTTTGTTGGAGATTAACTGACCATAGAGTTGAGGGTCCATTTCTGGGGTCTCTATTCTGTTTCATTGATCTATGTGTCTGTTTTTGAGCCAGTACCATACCGTCTTGATCACCACAGCTCTGTAATATAACCGGAACTGTGATGTCTCCAGCTTTGCTTTTCTTTTTCAAAATTGCTTTGGCTCTTTGAGGTCTTTTGTGGTTCTATACAGATTTTAGGATTGTTTGCTCTAGCTCTGTGAAAAACGCTGGTGGTATTTTGATAGGGATTGCACTGAATGTGTAGACTGCTTTAGGTAGTATACACATTTTAACAATATTTGTTCTTCTAATCCATAAGCATGGAATGTTCTTCCCATTTCTTTGATCATTTTCAGTTTCTTTAATAAGTGTTCTATAGTTTTCAGAGTATGGATTTTTTACCTCTTTAGTTAGGTTTATTCCTCGATATCTTATCATTTTTGGTATAATTGCAAATGGGACCAATTCCTTGATTTCTCTCTCTGCTGCTTCATTATTGGTGTATAGAAATGCAACAGATTTCTGTACATTGATTTTGTATCTAGCGACTTTATGAGGTCTAGCAATTTTTTGGTGGAATCTTTTGGGTTTTCTACATAGAGTATCATGTTGTCTGAGAATAGTGTAAGTTTGACTTCTTCCTTGCTGATTTGGATGCCTTTTATTTATTTTTGTTGTCTGATTGCTGAGGCTAGGACTTCTAGTTTTATGTTAAATGACAACGTCTTGTACCTGACCACAGAGGAAAATTTTCCCCACTGAGGATGACATTAGCTGTAGAAATACCCTACAATGTAGCAATTGCATACTAGGTATTTACCCAAAGGATAAAAAAATACTGATTCAAAGGGACACATGTATTCCAATATTTATAGCAACATTGTCAACAATAGCTAAATTATGGAAAGAACCCCAGTGTCTGCCAACTGACAAATGGATAAAGAACTTGTGGTGTGTGTTGTGTGTGTGTGTGTTGTGTGTGTGTGTGTATTAGAATATTACTCAGCCATAAAAAATGAAATCTTGCTATTTGCAGTGACGTGGATGGAGCTAAAGTGTATTATGTTAAGTAAAATAAGTTAGTCAGAGAAAGACAAATACCATATGATTTCACTCATATGTAGAATTTAAGAAATGAAACAGATGAACATGGCGTTGGGTGGGGGGGAAGAGAGAGGTAAATCACAAAACAG
Source organism: Ursus maritimus (assembly GCF_017311325.1). NCBI lineage: Eukaryota > Metazoa > Chordata > Mammalia > Carnivora > Ursidae > Ursus > Ursus maritimus. The sequence goes on along the minus strand of NW_024424897.1, from coordinate 26,847,444 downwards.
ACTCTTAACTATAGAGAAAAAACACGATTGTTGGAGGGGAGGTGGGCAGAGGGATGGGCTAAATGGATGATGGAGATTAAGGAGGGCACCTGTTGTGATGAGCACTGGGTATTATATGTCATTGATGAATCAATAAATTCTATTCCTGAAACTAATATTACACTATATGTTAGCCAAACCAACCAACCAACCAACCAACAAACAAAAAAGAATTCACACAACTCACACCAAAAAAATCTGATTAAAAGATGGACAAAGGTCTTGAATAGATATTTTTCCAAAGATGCAGACAGCCCACAGACACATGAAAAGATGCTCAACATCATTCATCATCAGGGAAATGCAAATCAAAACCACAATGAGATATCACTTCATGCCTGTCAGAATAGCTAATACTTTTGCAGTTTTAAGAAATGAGACCTGGATATGTAACTATTGGGTATGTCCTAATAAGTGATTAAACCTCATTCACCTTTGTCACAAGACAGAGGACCTAGTGTTAGAATTGAGGGAATAAACATCCTTTAAAGATAACTCATTCATGGTGAGTAGACAAGTGAGCAAAATGGACTGCAATTCCCCGTAAGTATGAGGATCTCAGAAACTTGGTGTGGCAAATTAAGGATGGTGACAAATTCTTAGATACTCCTTCCACCTGTGCAACTATGGAACTATGGAACCTATGGAACTATGCCCTCTTCTTTGGAATCTGGGGCTGCTTTGACCAATAGATAGTGATGCTGTGTCACATCACTTGAACCCAGGCCTTCGGAATAGCTTCTGCAGCTTGTCCCTGGGAACACTTTTGGAACCTGGAGCTTCCCCAGAAGCTGTCCAGACTAGCCACATAAAGAGGTAAGACGGGGGTGGGGAGAGAGAGAGAGTTCTGGCCAGGCTCCAGATTCCGCTATTTGAATCATCTCAGCAGAACCACGCTTTGGAGGTAGTTTGTACCATGGCAGAAGGTAACCCCTAGGGAAGCCTGTGAAGGTGGCCATGAAGGTATGGCCTTGAGAGGTCAGGAAAGGGTTCCCATGGCTGAACCCACGAAGGAGGTAATGGTGCTCTAGGGGGGCTTCTTGTCCTCAAGGAGATCACTCAGGCCTAGCCAAGGAGCAATGCCAGCGGTGATCACCATGGCAAAAGATCCTCTCCAAAGAGTTGTTTAATCCAAGGAAAGGGGATGCACTCTTGAAAAATGACAGTCCCTGCCCTGCCTGACAGCTTTGGTGGAGGGATACCTGAGCTAGGTTTAATTTAAAAAAAAAAATATGTCTTGCAGCTGAGAATGAAGCAATTCTCACTGATTAGAAATGCACCAAGTTGTCTCCATCACTTCCTTGAAGGATGAACTTGGAAAAACCATTGAGAGTCTCAATATCTTCTTTTATAAAATAGGGGAAATTCCTACCTTATCTTTTACCAAGTTATTATAAGATCACTAAAATAATGGACATGAAATCAATTTGAAAACTATACAATGAATACCTAAAACTATGATAACTACTTAATCTGTTACATGCTCAAAGATGTTTTGAAACAAATGAAAAAGTAATCCCTCTGTCTGTATACATGTCTATGCACACACACACACACACACACACACACACAGCCCTCTTTCTTGGACATCTTTATACCTGATAAGCCTCCATATTCCACAGACACAGAACAGGCCTAATTGACAAAATGATCTCAGAACTGAAGGAAAGGGTAGGAGGAGTTATTTCTCTGTCAGCATCATGCTGGGTGCTTTTTATGCATTTATCTCATTAGACCATATAATCTAATTTATTATTATTATCCCTTTGTACAAATGAGGAAGCTGAAGCATAAGTAGGTAAGTTACTTTGCCCAGAGTCACAGACTATTAAATGGTAGAGTTGGGTTTAGGCTCCAGTATGTTTAATCACCAAAACCCATGCTTTTTCTCTTTCTATGCCTTGTTGAATAAAGTCATAATCATAATCATAATACACAGCATTGAAAAGTTTTCATTGTGGCTGGGGTACACCAGGGCTCACTGGCCTTGTGAATTAAACAGGCAGAGTGATGAGTAAACTAATTTCCACTAGAAGTCTGGACCCATCAACTTTTTTTTTTTTTTAAAGATTTTATTTATTTATCTGACAGAGAGAGAGAGACAGCCAGCGAGAGGGAACACAGCAGGGGGAGTGGGAGAGGAAGAAGCAGGCTCCCAGCAGAGGAGCCCGATGCGGGGCTCGATCCCAGACCGCTGGGATCACACCCTGAGCCAAAGGCAGACGCTTAACGACTACGCCTCCCAGGCGCCCCTGGACTCATCAACTTTTGATGTGCAGATCTGGATTTCTGGGTTCAGCCAAATGTGAGGAAGGCCTGACAAGGACTGAACTGAGGACTGTGCAAGAAATGAAGGTTGAAAATAGAAGAGAAGGCTCACCATCCTGTGAGACAAAGCAGGGATTTTCTATTTTTATCTTTTCCCTTCCTCCTTCTTCCTACCAACACGGAAACCCATCTTGGAATCCTGGCTGTGCTGTCCCATGTGCACACCTTGTAAGCTTTAACTTTGAACCTGCTAAACCACCCCCTTGTCTACACCAAGGCACCACAAGGAATTCAGCCCTGTGATTCAAAGACAGCTTCTCTCCATCAATCATCCAGGGTGTGAAGTATAAAAGACAGAATAATTTTTTTAATTTTTTATGTAAGTTCAACTTAAGTAACATATGCTGTATTATTAGTATCAGAGGTAGAATTCAGTGATTCATCAGTTGCATACAACACCCAGGTTCAAGTGACCTCCTTAATGCCCATCACCCAGTTACCCCATTCCCTCAGCCACCTCCTCTCCAGCAATCCCCCCCTAGAGTTGAGTCTCTTATGGTTTGCCTCCCTCTGTTTTCCTCTTGTTTTATTTTTCCTTCCCTTCCCCTATGTTCATCTGTTTTGTTTCTTGATTCCACATATGTGGAATCATATGGTATTTGTCTTTTTCTGATTTATTTTGCTTATCATAATACCCCTAGTTCCATCCATTTCATTGTAAATGGCAAGAGTTCATTCTTTCTGATGGTTGAGTAGTAGCCCATTGTGTGTGTGTGTGTGTGTGTGTGTGTGTGTGTGTGTGTGTATACCACATCTTCTTTATCCATTCATCTGTCAGTGGACATCTGGGCTCTTTCTATATTTTGGCAATTATGGACATTGCTGCTATAAACATTGGGATGCAAATGCCCCTTCAAATCCCTATGTTTGAGTCCTTGGATAAATACCTAGTAGTACAATTGCTGGGTCATAGGGTCCATTTTTAACTTTTTGAGGAGCCTCCATACTGTTTTTCAGAGTGGCTGCACCATTTTGCATTCTTGCCAACAGAGTAAGAGGGTTCCCCTTTCTCTGCATCCTCGCCAACATCTGTTGTTTCCTGAGTTGTTAATTTTAGCCATTCTGACTGGTGTGAAGTGGTATCTCATTGTAGTTTCGATTTGTATTTTCCTGATGCTGACTGATGTTGAACATTTTTTCAGGTGTCTGTTGGCCATTTGTGTGTCTTCTTTGGAGAAATGTAAAAGACAGAAAATACTAAATCTGGAACAAAAAATAAACTTCCAACACTCTTGCTGGGATGGTGGGTCCATGAAACAGCCTATGTAGTTCTACTGAGCAGCTAGAGTTGAGTTTGTAAGTTTGAGCTGTTAAGGAGAGCTGAAGAGCTATACTTAAGAAGAACAAAGTATATATTTGGGGATAATTTGGGCAGAATAGGAGAGAGGAAGTGAAAGGAGAAGATTCCCTGATGTGACTTGTGCTCTATGACCTCCACAATTCTCTGCAAGTTTACTAACCTTACAAAATGTTCCATGTGAGTAGATTTGTCTTAGAAACTGGCAGGAGGATTAAGTTTGTGTCTGGGCTGATGTGGAAGAAAACAGAAAGTACATGTACCCATGCTAGAGTGGGAAGGTCTTTAGACTTTCACACTGCATGAACTCTGTAGTCAGAACCAATTTTAACTAGATCTCTTCAGAGAAAGGAGTCCTTCCTGTCATATATGGATTACATATGAATCTATACAGATTTTTCATCCATTCTTCTTTTCACTCATTAGCTCATTCACTCAACACCTATTGTAATCACTATGCTAGACAATCTGAGTAAAGAAATAATAAGTCATAGATCAGTGCTGCTCAAACTTGTTTACGCCAAATTACATGTTGATTGTAAAAGATGCAGATTTTGGAGATTTTCTCCCCATCTCCAATTAATCTGATTTAGAAAATCTGGGGGGGGGGGACAAGAAATTTGTCTGTTATCTAGGGACTGCACTTTAAATAAACACAGACCTAATCTTTCATTTAAGAAACTTACAGCACAGTAGGGAAGATGGACACATCAACAAAGACAATCATAGTAAACATCGTAAGTGCCAGAACTGTTACACGTACAGTGTTGGAAACAGAAGAGGGATGCTCATTTCTTCCTGTAGAAAGGACTTTGTGGTGGAGGTGACACTAAGGCTGATACTGAAAAGTGACAAGTTGTTGAACGGGGTGGGGGGGGGGATAAATTTCCAAAGAGAAATAACATGAAGCAGGTGTTAGACACATGAGTTGGCACAGAGCACTGCAAGAGGTGAAGAGTGGTTGCACGTGGGGTCAACAGCATCACAGTCTACTAGAGATGAACAGGAGCAAGACTGGGGAGGCTCTGCCAGCTACACGAAGAGCTGGACAATAGGTGAACCACTGGAAGAACTCACAAACAGGCAAAGGAGGGTAAAATAGACCAAATTTCCTTTTTTGAGGCTTAATATAGCTAACTGTGCTTAGCTTAATATAGCCAAGTACAAAGCTAACACTGAATGGTGTCCAACCTCTGGACCACAGTCTGGGAAAGCTGTCCTGGTGGAATCTCAAAGTTGTGAGGTGCAATTCCTTGGAAAATGAACAGAACCTTTGGGTATACAGGAAGAGAGCTGTAAGAGCATCCTCCCCTAGTATGACCCAAGAACACGAATGAATTTCTGCTGCGCTGATAACATTCCAGTGGAGAAAAGTGAGTTTCTTACCTGTCTTTTGTGGGCCACCAAATAAAGTTATACTTACTGCTCTCTGCCTTCCTCAGCCTTCCAGGTTGTTCCAGCATTTCCCTGTCCATCTCTGAAAATCTGGAATTCTAAATCTGAAGGCTAAAACACCCAAAGGAGATAGATGGTCTTTTTATGTTGTTCTATTTTGTTTTCATTCCTTTGTAGCTTCTGTAAGTTTGTAACCAAAGATTTACCATAGCCTGATTTTTAATCTGCAGATTCGTAAATTGAATTTAGATTTGTACAATGAATAGAAAGTCACAAATCCTCTAGTTATCCTGGGTTTGAATCCAGGGTCAAATGATGGCTAGACTTGCCCATGTGAGGGACTGACAGCACTGGATAAAATTGGGTAGTATAGTCAGTTAGGTCAAAGAGAGGAATTAGAGATAAAGACGGTTCCATGCCATTCATTCTTCAATCTGTACTAAATATCAATTGCTGAGTCTTTTTTAAAAAATATTTTTATTTTTTAAAGTAATCTGCACACCTAATATGGGGCTCAAACTCACCGCCCTGAGATCAAGTCTCGTGCTCTACTGACTGAGCCAGCCAGGCGCCCCAGCTGAGTCTTTACTCAGGGTTGAATGTCATCCTAACAAGCTGGCTAAGTCGGTTTGAATTCCAAAATGTCCCACTGGGGACTTCATGCCCAGAAAGACTTACTTAGGTACATACATGCATTTCTATTTAAAGGTGAGCAATTTGGGGCCCCTGCCTGGTTCGGTTGGTAGTGCATGTGACTCTTGATCTTAAGGTCATGAGTTGAAGCCCCATGTTGGGCGTAGGGCTTACTTAATAAAAAATAAATAAAATAAAATAACTCTTTTAAGAAATAAATAAAGGTGAGTGACCTGATATTCTTTAAATATGGATTTGGTAAAAACCTAGTAACAATATTAATTCAGCAAATGATTAAATAAATAATATTAGGGGCATGAATATAAATATATGCACTATCTTAGGTAAATATGAACAAGCGACATGCTATCATTCATTTGAAAGCAAAACTTTTAGTTTTAAGAACACTTGGAAACCATCTATTTAATTACAGTGACATCAAACAGTAGAGATTTAGGATTTAGACAAAGTCAGAAAACCTCACATTCCATCTCTCTTGAGAACAAATTCTTTAATAATTTATTTTTAGAGTAGCAAGTGACGACATTTATTTATCACCCAGACAGCTTAAGATTCTGTCTCCAGGTCACACAGGTATTGAGTGGTAAAGTCAAGCTCACAAGATTCTAACATGGATATCCACAGACATTCGCATTGCCTTCCCTAACTTCCCCGCTCCCTTTCCAACTATCATGACGTCCCCTTGACATTCCTGCATATCAATTTAATGGAGACTGAAATTGAGACTGGACATTGAGGAGCACAAGGATTTATCTTAAAATTTGTTTTCAGGGGCGCCTGGGTGGCTCAGTCGGTTGAATGTCTGACTCTTGATTTTGGTTCAGGTTACCATCCTGAGTAAGCCCCATGACTGGCTCCCTACTCAGTGGGGAGTTTGCTTGTCTCCCTCTCCCTTTGCCCCTCCCCCTGCTTACACTCTCTCTCTTTCAAATGAATAAATAAATCTTTTTAAAAAATTCAACTCTAACACTTCAAATTCTCAGCAACTGTGGCCTCCTTTTTCCTATACTTGCTTGCACAGACTCCCATGACCTTAGGATCATTTTAAAAGGTGCTATATATTGCTATCCAGAATAGGCGTAAGCCTGCAGCAGATTTTTGGAATTGGAAAACTCAAGGAGTCAACTAAGGATGAAGGGGCAGACTCACTCTTACTTTCAAGTATAAAGTGTGATGTGATTAATTCAAGTACCAGAAAAACACCAGGATCACATTTTCCTGGAATCTGAGTCGTAGATGAGAAGAGCCACATTGGTTGAGACCCAGATGCACCGAGGTTCTAGTGCCCAAATGAGTCTTCTTGACATTTCAAGAAGAGGATCAAGGAGGAGAAAATATTAGCAGCTTGTTGATATACCAGCATTTTCCTCAGAATGAACTCTCACCTACCCAGAGTGCTTTTTAAACAGGAAAAACAACTGGACTCTAGTCCTGTCTTAGCCCCCAGTGAGCTCTGGGACTTGGTAGGTCTGGTCATTTCCTTCCCCTTGGCCCCATTTACTAGGCTTTACTAAATGCCTCTAGTGGGTTTTTTTTTTCCAACTCTTCACTTTTAGGGTCCTAAATAGAAGAAACTCCTAGTGTACCCATATGTACAAGAACTGTTTTATCAAGGAAGCAGAAAATGTCTCCAGATATCACAGGTCTTCCTCCTTCGTGGATTCCTGTATAGTCACCAACAGGGTACTGACCCAAGAAAGTCCATGTTTGATTCTTTGATTCAGGGCAAGGATACAGTCTCACTTCAAAAAGTCTATAACTACAATGAAAGTAATCAGGGCAGCAAGAAGGGGAGCTGTGACATAGAATCATCTCAAAGCTGTCTCAAGCTTCACTGGCCACAGACTCTTCTGCCCTCAAGGTAAGTGGAGAGCCAACTGGGTACGCTGGGAAAATTCCATAAGGGATTCTTTTAATCAACTAGTTGGAGGGATCAGTGGCATAAACCAGTAACCTCTGGGCAGGACTGAGCTTTGTGAAGGGAAAAATCACCTGGAAGAAGCTGAGGAAGGAGGAAGAAGAAGGACAACCAGTGGCAACCCTGCTGACTGCCCTATGGGAAGTGTCCTGTTCTCTAAATAAGCAGCCAACTCAGGATGTCTCTCTCACGTTTTTGTTTTTTGTGTTTTTTTGTAACTTACGATTTACATGATTGGCTCTAATTAATTTTCTGAATTGGTTTTGCCTAGATGGAGCGTGTGTGTGTGTGTGTGTGTGTGTGTGTGTGTGTGTGTTTATTATAGCTGCGTATTTTTTAAAAAAGATTTTATTTATTTATTCGACAGAGAGAGACAGCCAGCGAGAGAGGGAACACAAGCAGGGGGAGTGGGAGAGGAAGAAGCAGGCTCATAGCGGAGGAGCCTGATGTGGGGCTCGATCCCAGAACGCCGGGATCACGCCCTGAGCCGAAGGCAGACACTTAACCGCTGTGCCACCCAGGCGCCCCTACAGCTGCATGTTTTTTTAAAACTATTTTATCACTGCCATTTTCTGGAGTGATCTTTTAGCTTATTTTACATTATTCATTCTATTTTTCTTTTACTTTCACTCTTAAAAGTGGAACAAGAAGTGGCAGAGTGAAGGAGGTGGTTATGAAAGTAGTCTATGTCCCAAAGAGGAGAACAAATATCTCCACTCTGCTTAGCTCGGCATAGCCCCCTGGGATTGCAGCACGATGCTAAATTCAGCCAGTTAGGACATGCTAGCAGCTCTTCATTACCTAACAGGTTTTAGAAGGGTGTGGAGAAAAGGGAACCCTTGTGCACTGTTGGTGAGAATGTAAATTGGTGCAGCCACCATGGAAAACAGCACAAAAATGTAAAACAGTACCACCATATGATCCAGCAATCCCACTTCTGGGCATACAGTCAAAGGAAATGAAAGCAGCATCGGAAAGAGGTACCCGTACTTAGACTTTACAGCATTATTCACAATCGCCAAGACATGGACACAACCTAAATGTCCACTGGCAGATGAATAGATAAAGAAAATATGGATGATACAGAAAAATAAGTATTATTCAGCTTCAAAAAAGAAGGCAATCTTGCCATTTGTGACAACATGGCAGAACCTGGAAGACATTATGATGAGTGAAACGAGCCAGAGAAAGATAAATACGGCATGACCTCAGTTATATGAGGAATCTAAAATAGTCAGACTCATTAAAAACAGAGCAGAGTGGTGATTACCAGAGGCACAGTGGAGGGGGCCATGGGGAGGTGTGGGTCAAAGGGCACAACATTTTATTTATGCAAGAAGAATAAATTCTAGCTGGTGTACAGCACTGCAGCTGTACTTAACAATACTGTAGTGGATACTTGAAATTTGCAAAGAGGATGGCCTTACGTGTTCTCACCACAAAAATGGGAAAGAAAGAAAGAAAGAAAGAAAGAAAGAAAGAAAGAAAGAAAGAAAGAAAGAGAAAGAGAAAGAAAGAAAGAAAGAAAGAAAGAAAGAAAGAAAGAAAGGAAGGAAGGAAGGAAGGAAATGGTAGCTATAGGAGGTGGTGGGCATGCCAACTGGCTTGATTGTGGTGACCATTTCACAATATGTATGTACATCAAAACATCAAGTTGTAAACACTAAATATATACAATTTCTATTTCTCAATTATATCTCAATAAAGCTGAACTGTAAAACGCACAAAAAAATAGAAACAGGGAAGGTGGGAGAGTGTAATGAACAAGAGAAAGAAAAAAAGGAGAAGAAAAGAAGGAGGAGAGGAAGAAGGAAGAGAAGAGAAACTATTTATACCGGGAACTCAGAACCCACCACCAAAACTTACTCAAAGCAGCTTGAGGGTAGGGACTATCGCTAGAACAATACTCTTCTCTTGTTTCAGAATTCCTAAAAGGGAATTTGTTGCTGAAAATCTAAATTCTGTGGCATAAATTTAATAATAAGAAGAATAGCTATAGTATCGAGGAAACAACTCAGGATAACAAAACGGATTCAAAGACGAGACTTCCTAGGTTCACATCCCCAATCCACTAACAGTTTCATCACTTACCAGTTAAGTGACCTTGAGCAAAATATTAAACACGTGTAAGTCTCCATTGCTTTACCTGTAAAGCGAGGGTCAGAGGTGTATGTATACTGCGTTCTGAGTATAGGATGAGATGATACATGTAAGCCTCACATTGTCCGACCCAAATTGATCAGTAAATGTCAGCTCTGATAACTCATCATTAGTCAAGCATCTACCATGTGCTCTGAGCTCTTATAACTAATCCTCACAGCATGCCTACAACGTACTCTTCCTCTAGATTGAATACCATCTTTTCATCAGGATCATGCAATAAACAACAGAGCGGTCTGATTCCAAAGCCTGCGTGTCTTATGCTACTCACTATCCCTAAAATAAGACCCTACTAACAAAAGCGATTCAGAAAAAAAGATAACAAAAGCACGAGGATGTAACAAGAACTGTACGCTGAGACAAAATAAACCAGCACAAATTTCAAGTATTCAGATTCTCGTGGCTGATTTCGTTTTCTATTACAACTCAATTTTGAAAGTGAAGAAATGATTTGCATAGTCATTCTCCACTTAGTTTACTGCATATAGCAAATGGTTATAACACTCTTTTTTTTTAAGTTTTCATGAGTCAGGAAAAACAAAAAAATGAGAGTGTGCATAAATCAAATGGAGAGATCTAAGGGGAAATGTCTAGATATGGAGAATAAAAACTTTTTCTTTGGGTCAAACAAAACTTCAAAGTCATGGAATTCAAGAAGAAAAAATAAGGCATAATTATCAAACATTTCAGAGTTAGGATTTTTTTTTTAATCTACAGAAAAGTAAGACATTCACTTTGATTAAGAAAATACTCAAAATTGGAGACTACAGCCAGACTTCCCAGGGACTGTACAACAATGAATTCCAAATGGCAACACACTCGCTATTGAGCTCTAGACTGCATTAGATGCTCACTGAAAGAGTTTGTTATAATTAATGTCGCTGCACTGAATGTCAAAGGAATTAATAATGATTAGCCTCTGATTATAAAGAGCTGCCTATCATGGTTATTATGTTAACATTCAAAAACAACTTGCTTTATTAAAGCATTTGTTTTTAAATTGTCAACAGCAATCTGTAAATCAATGAGTTGCATTTTTCAGGATCAGGGATCCCATATAGGTCGCTAGTTTTCTTGCTGGAGCTGTGTTCCATAATTATGTTATCCGGGCAGATGATCAATTTGAAAAGAGAGGAAAACCAAAGTTCCTTGAATAAGATCTTGACATTGCCCACTACCCTGTGTGGGATTATGTCTAGGCCCACTGGGATAAGTTGGAAACCATTTTGCTACTCAAAATGTAGAGTGTATCATTAGCTACTGTCTAATCTAGATTAAAGGACATAACTATTCACTTTAAAAAACTGACCCATTTCCCTTTGTTAAATGCCATAATATTTGTCCAAATTTATAAAACAGGTGAAAATTAAAGTTGCTGAAGTCTGAGAGTCACCCTTCTCTTTACCAATTTGAAAATTTTAAAATAGCTGAAATCATTGAACAAAATGCCTTACAAAATAGTTGAATTTCTGAAAACTTAAAATTATCATTGATATTATGAACCTGGACACCTGAACGGACAAAGTAAAAACTGATTCCAGGAGGACAATGGTATATTTAAGCCAAAGGAGCAGTGGAGAACATTGAATGATTATCAAACTCCACAGAACAAAAATCTTCAGGGTTTAAGGAAGATAATTAGGTTTAGACAATGTGTGAAAAGGAGAAAAGCATTCTTTTCACATATGCATGCAGTCAGCTGGCCATCAAAAGGTAATTTACTTCCTTCTTTCAACACAAGATGATGCATGTGAAATACACATCACCTTTTGCCGGTACTGTAAACCTTTCGGTCTTTGTCAAGTTCCTAAGAGAGAAATAATAGAAACAGAGCTTTGAAGCTTCAGTACAATACGGTTTGAGATATGGAAAGCAGACAAACTCCAAAGTATGGCTCACTTGAGCTGGCCACGAAAAGAACTTTTAATACAATAAACAATAGAATATTCTATACCTGCCATGAAAAAAAAACAAACAAAAAAATCTTTGTTTCTTCTTTTTCTTTCTTGTTTAAAAAGTCCTTAAAAAAAAAAAAGATGCTGTTTTGACCTATAGTGACATATCACCCATAAAACTTCATTTACACATCAAGGGGAATCTTTCCAAGAATGATAGTAAAGCCAGGCAAACACAACCTATATTTTGAAGGAAAATCAATCACCACAAACTTCTAACCACTCTTAAGGAAACGTCGTTCTCCTGTGCTGCCATTCCTTTGTTAGTATTATCACTGATTTCTGGAATGTTTGGAATTCTGGACTAAAATTCCAATTTCTGGATTTTCCCTTCTTCTTTTCCTTAAGTCCAATTTCAAATGTTTCCTGCTCTGGTAAGTCTCCGTAATATCTCCCCAAGGAGGCTTCTGCGTTCAGGCAAATTCACCACTTACCATACTATATTAGAATCATTTGTTTATGCTTCTGTATCACTGCACTCAACTCAGGGTTGGAAGTTCTAATCACAATTGCATTTCAGTATCTCAGACATGCTAGGCTGAATGAAATGACTTCTCAAATTCAGAATAGTTTAATAGTCATTCAACTACTCCAAGGAGGACTCTTCCCTAAAAATGGCTGATGTTAGATTTTAAAATTTGCTTTAATGATTATTTTAGAGTCATAAAATTGTGGTCTCAAACATCTTCATCTCAAAAACCCTTTGTATTCTTAAAACTAACTAAAGACCCCAGAAGTTCCTATTCATATGGGTTATGCCTATTTCCCATATTGGAAATTAAAACTGAAAAATTGTTTAAAGGTGAACAATGCACATTCCATGATGCATTGGAATGACAATGTCATCGCAGATCACACGGTCTCCAGGAAACTCCACTCTTCACTCATGACACAAGGACAGTGAATCAAACAAACACTCTAAAATTATTATGAAAATAATTTGGCTTCATGGGCCATCATAAAAGGGTTTTAGGAACCCCACAGTGTCCTTGGACCATGCTTTGGGAAATCACTGCGATAGGCTAATAAAACTAATAGGTAAGAACTAATATTTTTATACCATTTTATAGTTTCACAGTACTTTTTGTATCATCCCATGTGGGAGTCACAGAAATTCAGGAAAGGCATATAGCAAACTGGGAAATCAAAGCTTGGGCAAAACAGCTTGCTTAAGAACACTATTAGGATCAGAACCACATTTTAAAAGGAAGGTTTCTGATTTCAAATCTTTTATCCTTCATATAACATTAAACAGTGCCTTTCATCGTGATCTTGGAGAAATCCTTAGGGTGTTAATGAGTAGGTGGTTATTTTTTAATTTGCTAAATTTATTTTCAGTTTTACTTATTTTGCTCTTTGGATTATAACTCAACACTGTATGTATGTATATATGTATGTATAGCTTTTTTTTTTTTTTACTTTTTTGGTATAACATGCTCCAAGTTCATCCTATATTTTCTGTGCCACAACCGCTAGTATCAGCCACTTCTCCAAGGTGCTCTGACTTCTCTGATTGGAGTATGGTGTTTGGAAACCAAGACCCAGGTGCTGAGTGTGCTTACTTCCACTGAGCGATCACTGTTTCTAGGCCTCCTCAGTAGACAGACCTAAGAAACACACACACACACAATAATCCACATATCCATACATATCTATATCTATCCACCTATCTATCATTGTTTATCTATAAATATGAGTTTATACTGACTTTTTTTTTTAGAGAGAGAGAGAGAGGAGGGGGAGGGGTAGAGGGAGAGAGAGAGAGAGAGACAGAGAGAGAGAATCTTAAGCAGCCTCCATGCTCAGGACAGAGTCCAACACAAGGCTCAATCTCACAACCCTGAGATCATGACCTGAGCCGAAATCAAGAGTCAGATGCCCAATCGACTGAGTCACCCAGGGGCCCCAGCACCAAAGGGATTATTCTGGCGTTTTCCTCTTGCTCCTTTGTAAGTTCTCTAACAGTAAGAAACCTGTAGAGTCCATGTTTTTAACTGTATATTTTTCCAATTCATACATAGGTGTGTTCTAAAAATTAACTTTGGAATCTGGGTTGCATTTTCCCATGGACAGAAACAATTGTGGACATGGTACCCTATCATATATTGGAGTTAGGTCCCCAGGCTAGCCTACACAAACCTAATAAGCTCTGGTACGAGATTTAGGACTCACCTCCCTGTCCAAAAGCTCAATTCACAGTGCTATCATACTGCAGTGAGTGCTATCACCATTAGTACTACAGTGACTACCACGTCACACTGTTGAATAAAACTGCTCATTTTATTTATTTATTTATTTTTTAAAAGATTTTATTTATTTATTTGACAGAGATAGAGACAGCCAGCGAGAGAGGGAACACAAGCAGGGGGAGTGGGAGAGGAAGAAGCAGGCTCATAGCGGAGGAGCCTGATGTGGGGCTCGATCCCACAACGCCGGGATCACGCCCTGAGCTGAAGGCAGACACTTAAACGCTGTGCCACCCAGGTGCCCCAAAACTGCTCATTTTAGAAAGTGCTTATACATATACCATCTCATCAAATCCTCATGAAGTCCTCATTTTTAAGGATTTTAGGAAGCAAGTGACAAACGAAGTGTTCCCTTTCCAGGCAGGCCTTGGTAGAAAGAGGATTGAAGATATTNNCTGATGAATGTGTGATTCCTATTTACGAGGCTGGTGTATATTATCTTGGCTTTTCTAAAAAAAAAAAAAAAATGTTTCTTATTGTTATCTACAATCACCCTGAAAAATGAGCCATGGATCTGAAAAAGAATATTCTTGGATCCGAAGCTCAGGAGAAGGAAGATCCTGGTAGTCACTGGAGCTCATCTTATGAAATATCTAAATGCCCTCATTAGTATTCACCAAACCCAATGAGCAGCACTTCTGAACACAGACTTTAAATCAAAAGCTTTGCTCAAAATTCTCATCTCTTTGCAAATCACAATGAATACCAATGATGAAAAAAATTACAGCACAGAAGACTGTGCAAACGGGTCTCCGAAATCATCTGCTCCAACCCTGTCACTTTACAAACGAGGAACCTGAGGTATGGAGAGATTCACTGGTTTGTCCACGGTCATACAGAGTCAGCGGCAGTGCTGGGACCAGACCGCGGACTTTCTGCCTTCCGGGCCAGCTACGGATATTGAAATCAGATCCTAAAAACAGGATTTTCCTCAAGTGTCTCATCTAGTTTATCATTCAGAAAATAGCAAAATTCTTAAAAGCGAGGCTTTCTTAGATGTCTCCACATCATTGCTAGGCTGCTTGGAAGATATGTAAGATAATACAGATGAGAGGAACACCAGAGAGACCCTAGTGGATGAACATATGTGGAACAAACTAGAAATAGCACAGAAAGCTGGCGTTTGTAAATATCCCGAATCATTCTGTTATAATTCAACTCATTTTAGGTGAGTATACATATCAGCCTAGTTGGTTTAGGTTTTCATGGTAAAGTTTTTATTTGAGAGTGAAATGAGAGTGGTAGGATTTTTTTATAAGAATGTACCAAAGAGAGGGACAGAGAGCCAAGGGGCAGAGTACCTGGTAGAGAAACATACGGGCACAGACAATAACTCTCCAGAAACAAAAGGACTTAAAGGAAGAAAGAAATATGACAGTTGTCTGCAAAGTGGACTTGGTTCTTGCCACTCCTGCAGGACAATCGAGAATTCATTGATAGGAAGCTGTAGGTTGAAGAAAAACTATAGAAGCAGCCTGAAATAATGACACGAATCATCAAATCCTGAGAGCTCATAACTGAACTTAGCCAAAACACAAATATTCAAAAGCACAGCCGAGTATGTTCTGGGGAGATTTACATCTTCAGGAAAATGTTAATGTACAAACTTCAAAATCTGCAAGTAGATGAGGTGAATTGATTTTAGGGACTGAAGTAGCCCAGAAATCATTAGAGTATATATAGCCCATATGCTTAATATTAAATAAATGTGTGATGTAATATTTTGGTTACTTCAATGTCCTAATGCAGGTTTATGGTAAGAGTACTTACACTATATTGACGATCTTTAGGAGTCCTGTAAAAATTTTATATGCTAGACAATATCTCATGAAAATAAAAAGATGGTAGAATTCATGTAAATGCCCATGGAAAGATGTGCTCGAGAAATAAACAACTCTCCTTGGGCCTAAACACTGGGTTTCCTGCCTCCTTGGACAGCTGTGGATACTTAAATCAGAATCAGACTCTTAAAAAAGGACCCTGAGAGCAATTTTCTGAACCTTGTAACATTTTTATTTTATTTAGAATTGACTATATGCCGATCACTCTCCTAGGCTCTGCAAGAGATTAAAAGAAAAATAGGACACAAACGAGCACATATGAGTTGAATTGTGCAATCATGAAAAACCGTGAGTCTTGAAATTAAGTGCTTATCTACTAATTTAGGAGAAAAGTCAAACATGAAACAAGGAATAAACAAGCAAAGTGATAAACTGAGCACAGGAAATGAAGGAATTAGCATGGCGTGGATTGACAAAGAGAGCTTCATAGAGGTGGTAGAGAGGTTGGTTCTTAAAGGGTAAACAGGATCTGGGTAGATGAATAAAAGAGTTGATGCCATTTAGGCTAGGAAAAGATCACCGAGGCAAGTAATAGCATGGCCTGTATGTACAGAAGATGGAGGAAGATGGTGGAAATTATGAGGGAAATATCCTGTCCAGATCATGGGGAACATGCTGGAGAGCAATCATAATGGTGAATCTTATTTGTCAACTTGACTGGGCCACAGGATGCCCAGATAACTGGTTGACCATTATTTCTGGGTGTCATTGAGGGTATCCCTAGAAGAGATTAGCATTTGAATTCATGGACTGAGTAAAGCAGATGATCACCCCCAATGTGAGTTGGCATCATCCAATCCATTGAGGGCCTGAATAGAACAAAAAACCAGATGAGTGTGGAATTTACTCTCTGCCCCACTGCCTAAGATGGGACATCTATCTTTTGCCCAGAGCGCTCCTGGTCCTCAGACCTTTAGACCCACACTGGCATCACCACTGTCAGCTATCTGGCTCTCAGGCCTTTGAACTACACCACCAGCTTGCCTAGGTCTCCAGCTTGCAGACAGCAGATGGTGGGATTTCTCAGCCTCCATAAGCACATGAGCCAAAACAATATAATAAATCTCGTCCTACACAGAGATGTAGGTGTAGACATTGACACAGACCTAGATGGAGACATTCCATTGGTTCTGTTTCTCTGGGGAGCCCTGACAAATACAGCAATGGAAGATCAGGGCCTCTGGGTGGGATGGGACCAGATTATGCAACATTCTGAGACCCATGAGTATTTGGGCTTGATGGTGAGAAAAATATGCAGGGGAGAAACATGAAGGAAACGTTGTTTTCTGGGAAAACAATACAGGATAAACTGAAAAGGGAAATGATATAATGAGATGTCTGAAGTAACATGAGCAGAAGTTTATGACTAGGTAGTTTAAGGTAGCAATACTGAACATGTATGACATATTTTAAAAGAAGAAATAAGACGTTTTGGTGTCAAATTTTATATAAGGAATAAAGTAGAATGACTTGTTATAGATAATGTTTTTAAGCTTGCGATACTTAGGAAAAAGTAGTGGATGACTGTTGGAAATAGTTTGCTATAACTAGTTAACTACAGTTTGGAAAGGAAGATGATGAATTAGATTTGAGTTAGACTGGGTTTGAGGGAGAATGCTGTGGTAGAAAAAAATATTCTTTGTTTCCTCTGGTGCCCACAGGAAGACTACCTTTATGGGTCTCCCTCAAGTTAGGCTGGGATCATGTGACCGGGTTTAGGCCAATCAGATGTGGTTGGAGGAGATATATGCCACTTCCACCTCCGGCCTGGGCTGGATGCCACATGTTTAAAAAAGGGAAGGAGCTGGATCCTTGAGTCACTGCTTAGAAGAAAGCAATCGGCCCCACACTGGATGTGACACGAGTAGCAATACAATTTCATTGTACTCTCACTAATTTTCCAGGCTTATTTGCTGTGCAGCAGAGCCTGCCCTGCTTCGGCTAATGTAACTGGTGTGCCATCTACGCAGACATATCCTCTAGACAGTGCTGGACGTGTATGAACAGTCAGCAACTGTTCATCAGTAGGGACAGTAAATGACTAGATCCTTAGCTTGAAATTTAGATATGGAACTCATTTTCCAGATAGTAATAGTTGAGGAAACAACAGTGGATAAGCTTTCTGAGGGAGGGAGTGCCCAGATATAAAGGTGTGAAAGATGGGGTGCGGGTAGACATTAACAGCTAATAGGAAAAAAAGAAGTATGGAGAGAAAGATGACAAAGCAAACAAGGGCAGAGAAGTTTAAAGAAGGAACGTACGATTAATAGCATTCAGCGCTTCAACCCCGTTGACGCTAATGATGATTAGGAAAGGACACTGACATTTTCGAAGTGCAGTTTCTCTGTGATATTTGAGGTAATTTCAGGAGAGTAGTGAGGTCTTGAGACCCACTGATGAGAATCGGTAAGGGAAAGGAGAAAGAAAGCTTGTGTATATTAAGGTAAGGGAACCTGAAAGTTCTGTCCACCCAAATCCCCCAAAGACACCTAACTTTCCAGTTGCAACTACGTATTTATTAAAATGGCTGAACAGAAAGCAGCCTGCCTATAAAAGAATTCTAAGAGAGAAACGTAAGCCAAGATGTTCTTTAATCACTTGGAGACTTCCCGGTGGAGACCGGCCCACACGCGGCCTTCCACCTGCAGCTGTCTTCCTGTCAAGCTTCTTCAGAGCACACACTACCTGAGAATGACTTAGTTCTAATCACTGTATTCTCTCATCTATCCCAAAGCAGGTTGGTGATTTTTTCCCCCTTTTTCATCTTCCAATTCCATCAGTGTGGAAAGACATCTTATCTTATGCTAGATGCAGCTAAACAGATTCATTGTAATCCCAGGCTTTGCCACATCTAAGCTGTCTTTGAAGGACTCGCTGTAATCATGGCTTTGTTCTTATCATTCTTGGGCAAGTCACATTTCCAAAGCTCTGGCCAGCTCTTCAACCCTGTCATATTCTGTACACCGAATGCTGTTTCTCTTCTCTGCTTTGTTATTTAGATAACGTTTCTATCCCACACATCTGAGGCAAAGCTGAAAGCCCACTGTGTAGGTGATAGTTTCCAACAGAACAGAAACCTAATTTTCACCTGGATACTCACTCGGTATTTTTACTGGAATGTTATTGCTCACGTTCAAGTGAATTTTAATGACTGTCGTACAAACATATGAAGGGCTGCCTATCAAAGAACATCGCCATTAAAATATATTTGCATAATTTTAATGCCTCACAAAATTATATTCCCTTTGGACGTGAATTCATGAAATTTTTATTCCTCCTCTATACGTTCATTTCAAAATAGTCCTCATATGAGTTAATGACCTTGAGAAACGTACACAGATTAAAATTACAGGATTTCAGTACTTTAAACAACTTAGATTTCATGTAATCTCACTACGTTTTTAAGAACTAATCCCCTCTACAAAAATTTTATACATTGCTTTTCAAAGGGTGGTAGAAGCACATAGCTAACGTGTTACACTCTGAACTGCTGCGGTCCAGACAAGATGATTATTGATTTACGGACAAATAATACGGGTATCATGCTCACACTCAACAGAAAAAAGACTTATTTCTGTTTGGATTCAAATTGGGAAATAATTCTTCCTACCAAAATTAGTCCTTACCACAGCAATAAATGTTACATGGTGGGACACCATAGTTTGGGATACCATGTATTCCATTTGGATTCCAGAGACAGCAAAACTGCACACAGACAGAAGCCTTTCCCAGGTTAACCTAAGGGGGAGCAAGTATTTTTCAGAGAGCTTTACAGGGCACAAACTTCTCTGGAAATCACTTCATAATGGCGTCCTTAAAATGAATCTTGGGCAAATTCATAAGTAGAAGCTGTGGATAAGGCCTTGGTAATAATAAAAAAGTAATAATAAACATTTATTGCGCATTTACTAAGCACCCAGAGCTCTGTGCAGTGCTTGTGTTTATTATCTCATTTAATATCTGCAACAACTCTTAGGGGTAGGAAGGTGAAAAAGGAGGTCAAATGAAGAAATGGAGGCACAGTGACTTTCGAATTTCACCAAAGTTACATAATCAGTAAGTATCAGAGCTGGGATTTAAACCCAGGTATGTGTGACCCAGAGCCTTTGACTCTGCCTCTTGGCCACTATGTTATTTCACCCTGCGGGACGTGATATCCCAAGACAGCCTTACAGAGCATAAGAGTAGGATGGGACCCAGAAGAGGATCACTGTAGAACAGGACTGCAGACAAGACCAGAACAGAGGCTGTATGTGTGGTGGATCAAGGTTTCAGCCACAAATTCTTTGCCTCTCTTCCTTTAAGAGGTAGAGTTATTTTCCCCTCTCCTTCAGTCTGGGCTGGTGCGCGACCTACTTTGATCAAAAGAATGTGGCAAACGTCATGGTCTGGAACTTCTGGGCCCAAGCCTTGAAACCACTGGGAGCTTCCTCTTTCCTTCTCCAGGAAGCCAGGTGCCATACTTAAAAATCTCGGCTGGGCCAGACTAATGGTTCTCAATCTGCGTGCAAATTTGCCTCAGGACATTCGGCAATGTCTGGAGATACATTTGACTGTCACAATGTGGGGGAGAGGACGAAGGGCTGCCACTGGCATCGACTGGGTAGAGGTCACAGAACACAGAACAGAACCTGGCAGCAAAAAAATGGTTCAGCCCAAAATGTCAGTAGTGCAGAAGCCGAGAAACCCTGGCATAGACTACAAATGATAATAGCATGAACGTGGAGAGAGAGGCCACATGGGGCACCACGGAGGCACCAGACCTTTGAAGACTTACTGGCCCTTCTTTCCGTCCAGCCACGGTGCTGGTTAAACGCAGCTGAAAGAGTGAATGACCTCAGTGGATACAACTTGGAGAACCGCCAGCTGAACCCTGACCAGATCCCCATACTACAGAATTGTGGGAAATAGCCCATCAAAGCCACAAAGGGTGGGGCTGGTTTTTTACACAGCAGTAGACAAGGGAAACACTATCCTTTCAGCCATTTGTGGACGTATTCATTCATTAAAAGGGTTTACACTGAAATGCAACTGTCCAATACCTCCAGACTGTGACATATTCCCATGCTTAAATTAGTAGCATCATTCAAGTTTATACGTTTTATAGTACCCTCCTGAATTGGGCTCGTTCATTCCCATTAAAACGTTATTTTCTGTGTGACGTCCCAAGCGACGCCATTACTCTGATGACCTTGTTGGTTAAAATGTCTAATTTTTCTCAAATATGGTGTTTCTGACACCTATTTGCCCCATTTTTTCCATTTGAGTAGTTGCTTTTTCAACTCAGGTGCACCCTCTAACATTTAGTTCTTTTAAATTCCATGTTGTGGGGCGCCTGGGTGGCTCAGTCATTAAGCATCTGCCTTCGGCTCAGGGCATGATCCTGGCGTTCTGGGATTGAGTCCCACATCGGGCTTCTCTGCTAGGAGCCTGCTTCTTCCTCTCCCACTCCCCCTGCTTGTGTTCCCTCTCTCGCTGGCTGTCTCTCTCTCTGTCGAATGAATAAATAAAAAATCTTAAAAATAATAAAATAAAAAAATAAATAAGTTTCATGTTGTATCTGCACTTGTGGTGAGCATAACATAACGTATAAACTGGTCAAATCATTACGTGATACATCTGAAACTGAGGTAACGTGGTGTGTCAACGACATCCAAATTAAAAAAAAAACCCTTTTTAAAATAATAAATAAATTCCATGTTGTTTTATTCATCTACCATTCCAAACTGTCAGCTTTCTTTTCTTACTTCTTTTTCTTTTTTCATTTGAAAAAAAATTTTTTTTGTATCTCAGAGACTCTTGTCATTTGAAATTTTGATAAGCCTTCCTTCAATATGGTATAAAACTCCTGAAGAGGTCAGGGATGTAGACAATACTCTGTATCATGCGCTTAAAAATGCCTGTTTCCTGGACTGGCATTTTGGAATATACCATGTGGCAGGCCCAGACGCAGTGGAAAATTGCAATAAACGGAGACTGTTTCAGGCACAGGTGCAGCCGTTTGGAGAAATGAGTTGTTAAGGGTAGAGTTTGAGAAGGATGCTGTCCTCTTGTGAATTAATCCAAAATAAACAAACGAGCATCAAGTCATTGATACGAGCATGCTAGGATGATGCTGAGTTGTTAAAACCACGGGTCTGTAGCATGCTTTAGTTTATTATGATTACTGTGGTCATCATGAAACCATCCCGTTTAAAGCTGAGTCACATTGCAGTCTCAATTCACTCATGTAAATTCTGTGGGACTTGCTTGGTGTCTGAAGACAAAGGGGAGATTAAAATAGCATGTGATTCCATCTACTATTTTACTCACTGAGTGTGCAGCCAACAGCAACTGTGGCATGGGGGGGGGGGCAGAGATCTCTCTTCTGATGCCTCGTGCTTCTGATAGCAGAGACTTCTGGCTTCTCTGAGTGATTATGAAATTTACAGATACACATTTTTTTTTAAAGATTTTATTTATTTATTTGACAGAGATAGAGACAGCCAGCGAGACAGGGAACACAAGCAGAGGGAGTGGGAGAGGAAGAAGCAGGCTCATAGCGGAGGAGCCTGATGTGGGGCTCGATCCCAGAACGCCGGGATCACGCCCTGAGCCGAAGGCAGACGCTTAACCGCTGTGCCACCCAGGCGCCCCAACAGATACACATTTTTAACATACGTCCACCCCTAACTACAAGATAACTACTTGGTTATACTTGATAGATGACATTTTAATTGGAAAAAAAAAGTTTCCAAAGCAGGAGGGGAGATGCTGTAATGAATGAAATGGACTTCCCCCAACCTGGGGATTTTCTACAGGATTTTCAAGGGCAATTTGGACCATCTTTCATTTTTATTTTTATGTTACCCTATATTCTGACACAAGGTTGTTACCCCACCACACAGTGCATTCGCTCTAGTATTTTGGTTATTCAACCACCTTGGTAATGATTTATCGATTCAGTGAGTGAATTAGCATTTTTTTTTAAGTTTTATGTAAGTAATCTCTACACCCAAAGTGGGGCTCGAACTCACGACCCCAAGATCAAGAGCCGCACAATCCTCCCTCTGAGCCAGTCAGACACCCCAGGGCCAGCATTTTTTATCTGCTATATGCTCCTTCAGGGTAATACAGCTTCAAGGAGCTCCGTTTTCTCATATGGAATCCCTTGTTGCATGCTAGCTTAATTGATCTGGAGAACGAGAAGGAGGATTTGTACCCAGACTCTGGGGAGACTGCTAATTGAGGGGTTGTTGTACATTTTTCTGCTGCACGGGACTGAAAGCGCTCCCAGAGAGGGTCATGCTGCTCTTGTTGTCAGGCTGCAAATCTTCACCCCCTGCTCCTCTTTGTCTTCTTTCACTTCAAAATCTAGAAGGTTCTCAAGTACAAATTGAAGCAGGAAGTATATCAAATCCACAAACAAGAATGGGAATAACGTCACGGACACACGTATACCCACCGCTTGATCTGACACTTAATCATTTTGGCACATTTGCTTCGGAACATATTTTTAAGGAAATTACAATGAAAATGGTTGGAATCCTCCCCTTGACTCCTTCCTCTGTGGAGGTAAACATGATCTCAAAATTGGTGATTATGCTTTATATCCATGATTTTCTATTTTCACCATATATATGTCCCCAAACTATACAGAATGTTTCCTTTTTTTAACGCGAACATGACATGACACGATTCAGTATGCCATTTCATTTTTTTGGCCACTCAACATCGTCTTGACGTTTATCCCTTGTGCATATTTATATTGTTAATCCATTTTAACTACATGGAATTTCATTGACAAAAAAAATGGAATCATTTACATATTTATCCTTCTATTGACTTCCTGGGTTGTTGTCAAGCCTTCAATATTACAAGCATCTTTGTACGTGCCTCCTTGAGCATTTAGAATGGGCTTCTCCCGAGGACATATTTGTTACATCATAGGCACACACAGCTTCCCTTGATGCAATATGAGCTCTTCCACCAGGTTGTACCAATTTTCATCAGCAATCAGCTCATCACAATTCCATTTATATCTCAAGTCCATCAGCAGCGTGCTAAGTTATCCTTTACCACATTCCTCCTTCAGTTGGTCTTCGCAGATTTTTCATGTTGCCTTCTGTGGTCGGTGGGAAGCACCATTTCCTTGTTTAATTTGCATTTCCCTGAATACTCGTGCCGTTAAGCATCTTTCCTACACTGGTTAGACATTCAGTTCAGGTCTCCTCCTCTGAATTGCCTGTTCATTTTTAAATTCTTTCAATGATTTGCTAAGTGTTCTTTATATAGTCTGGATATGGATTGTATTAGTTATTGTTCTTACCTGCAGGCAGAAGAACATACT
Organism: Ursus maritimus; assembly: GCF_017311325.1. Classification (NCBI taxonomy): domain Eukaryota; kingdom Metazoa; phylum Chordata; class Mammalia; order Carnivora; family Ursidae; genus Ursus; species Ursus maritimus. The sequence continues at coordinate 26,823,282 of NW_024424897.1, read as the reverse complement.
CTAGCCAGTTTAAGCAGAAAAGTTATCTAGTAAAAGGATATTGGACAGCTAACAGGATCTCTGCAAGGACAGAGGTCAGACCTGGAGTATCCATGGTTCACCCAAGTCACACTGCAGGATTGTCACAGGAAAGGTCTCACTACTGCACAGCTGGGCCCAGACACTGTGTGGTGTGTCATTAATGAACCTCAAGACCGAAGGCTGAAAAATTGCTTGCTGTCCTTTACAGCTGGGGCTTTTTTCCTTTTTTTTTTTTTTTAAAGATTTTATTTATTCGACAGAGAGAGACACAGCCAGCGAGAGAGGGAACACAAGCAGGGAGAGTGGGAGAGGAAGAAGCAGGCTCATAGCGGAGGAGCCTGATGTGGGGCTCGATCCCAGAACGCCGGGATCACGCCCTGAGCCGAAGGCAGACGCTTAACCGCTGTGCCACCCAGGCGCCCCTGGGGCTTTGTTCCTAATCAGAGTCCTGCCCGGTGGATCTGATCATTGACACCTAGGCCCCCTGCCTTTGCCCTACCTGGTTTCTGCCTTGGAGAAGCAGCACTCCCATAATGGGAAATTTGTCAAATATCAGGAAAGGCAAGCAAAACATGCCAGGCATGGTTAATGTCCATTTCGCTAATTATTTGTTGCCTATAGGTGGTAACAATATCTATTTCTTGTCAGTGGCTTATCTTTAAACTCCGCTTTATTATGGTTTTTGGTGTGTAGCAGTTTTATATTTTGATTCAGGTTTATCAACCCTTTATGTTTTGTGCTTCATGTGACTTAGTTATGACATCTTTCTCCGTGTGAATATTTTCCTATATTTTCTTCCAAAAACTGAGAAGTTTTGCTGTTCCCATTTGTTCCCTTATTCTACCGGGAATTGACTTTCATGTCTCATGGAAGAAAGAGACTGGATCTTTTCTCCTAATATTTAACCCCGTTGTCTCGGTACCATTTATTGAACATTTATTAACCCTGATTTTCTCACTGATTTATGCTGTTATCTGTCTCATATACCAATATCCCCTATTTACACAGGTTTCTGTTTGGACATTCCATTGTGTTCTATTCATCTGCAGGGCTACTTTTGCATACTACTGTAGGGTTTTAATTACTGGAGCTTTATAATAGGTCAATGTCTTGCAGAGTCAATGTCACTTTTTTATTATTTTTCTTGTTTTGGTTATTCTTGGTCACTCCCTGTAAGTTTTCTTAATATAGCAACCCATGATGTGATTTTAGTTGCAACTGTATTAAATGCATAAACATAACAATTTTTTTATTTTGTAAATTACATCTTTTTATTACTCAATTTTCTAATTGAATTGTGCTTCTGCATCAGAGAGTCATTGATTTTGCCATATTAAACTTGTATCAGATAAACTTGCCAAATCTTTTATTAATTCTGTTCATCATTAGATTCTATGGGGGTATTTCTATAAATGCAATTATTTCTCTTCAAATAAAATGTTTCATGTTTTTTCCCACTTTATACTACTTGTTTATGATGTCATAATGGATTTTTTTTTTTAGATTTTATTTATTTTTTTGACAGAGAGACAGCCAGCGAGAGAGGGAACACAAGCAGGGGGAGTGGGAGAGGAAGAAGCAGGCTACCAACAGAGCAGGGAGCCCGATGTGGGGCTCGACCCCAGGACCCTGGGATCACGTCCTGAGCTGAAGGTAGACAGATGTTTAATGACTGAGCCACCCAGGCGCCCCTATGATGTCTTAATGGACTATGACCATAAGGGTGGTAGAGAGGGGAAACAGCAATAGTGGGCATCCTTGCCTTTTTCCTTCAAGGGAATGCTTCCAATATTTCACAAAAAAGCATAATGCTTAGTGGAAGTTCTTGGTGGTTACCCTTTATCAGATGAAGCATGTTCTATTCTGTTATCAATAACAGATGTTGAATTCTATCCAATGCTTTTTTCCCTATCTCTTTAGGTGATCATATTTTTCTCTTTTTTTCCTATTACTGTGATTAGTTATGTCAATAGATTCTTGCATTCTTAGAATAATTGTATGTGTATGTTTGTGTACATGTGCACATAAGGAGATGACCCAGTTCTACGGGACCTGAAACTTACACAATTTGGGGGACCCTCCTTAAGAAAAAAAATTCCGGATTAAACACCCAAAATTAAACAATATGACCTAGAATGACTCTGAGACTTAAATTTCATTATCACCATGGTAAACCCATTCCTGTCTGTGTATGAACAGCTAGATTCTGTTTGTTCAATATCTATTTAAGACTTAATTATTTGTTAGAAGATGAAATTGGCCTATAATTTGCTTCACTCACATTTTCCTTTGGTTTTAGTATCATGATCAGACTACCATCATAAAATAAGTCAGGTAGCTTTTCATCATTTTTTTTCATCTCCAGAGCAATTTGAATAAGATTGGAGTTAGCAATTCCTTGAAGTTTTCAGTCTGGAGCTGGTGCTTTCATTAGTCCAATTTTGACAATAGGCCTATACTTCAAAGAGGATGAGGGAAGGGGACAGGAGAGGGAGGCAAGAGGGAAGCCCACTGTGTGCCACGGGTGTATCTCATTCCCAACTTTGGCTTAAACAAGTAATAAGATTATTCATTTCCCCTTCTTCCTAATCTTTTGCCTATCTCAACTGATTCAGAACTCAGAAAAGGAGAACAGGCATGCCATTTATCAGCATCCCTGCCCCCAAACCCTAATACTTAAGTTCCTACTAGCATGACTCACATTCAGAAGCCTGGAGTATGGGCATCATTTGGACAACCTTCATTAACTATGGAAGCTTCCACATTTCTACAAGTGGACAGCCAACTAACTGTTTACTGAGCACCTACAAAGTGATCAGAAACACTCAAGACAGATTCTGATTAAAAGACACTATCCCTACCCTTGGGAAACAAAGTCAAACCCAAGAATGAAGACCTGCTTCTGCCTCTGGTTTTATAATAATTATCATAACACTCATAACCCCAAAGTTATCTTTTGGTCATTAAAGAATAAATTATTCCTCATGGAAGAATAACCCAGATAATACATATTTCCAAAGTCAACACCAAGACTGCATCATTAAATACTCTGATAGGGAGATTTCTAAATTTTATTTACCTCTCTACTTTCATACTCAAAGCCGTATACAAGGATGAACACTTGCTTCAGAGCTCTGGATCCACACTGCAGGTCTTTACAAAGACCTTTCTAGCGAGGTCCTAGAGAATATTCTTATGAATAGACAACAACCAATGACCACATCTGCCTCTGAAGAGTTTGAGCTAAGCCAGGCAGAGCCTGACTATGACAATGCTGAGCACTGGAGCTGCAAAGTCACATACAGTTAGGGATAGAATCAGGCTCATGAGAAGCTATTGTCCATGCAAGCCACAATTATGGAGGAAGAAATGAAGAGTCTCACTGGGAAAGCATTCTGAAACAAAGACAATTACGACATGTTCAGAAAGAGGCCAAACAAATCTTATCATAGAGCCAGAAAAAAAGAAGACAGAGATGTTGCCTGAAGACTTTTCAGTTCCATAATATGCAGTTCTGTCATCCGCAACTGGTTCTAGTAGATTCTCATATAACCTTTATATTCGACATCATTGAGTGGATACCTCATCTTTTCTACCAAACAATCCCTAAATAAGAATTACTAATTGGGCGCCTGGGTGGCTCAGTTGGTTAAGCATCTGACTCATAATTTCAGCTCAGGCTGTGATCTCGGGGTCGTGGGCTCGAGCCCCACACGGGGTTCCATGCTCAGTGTGTGGAGTCTGCTTGACATTCTCTCTCTACCTCTCCCTCTGCCCCTCCCCACCATGCTCATGCTCTCTCTTAAATAAATAAATAAATAAATAAATAAATAAATAAATAAATAAAATATAGTCTTCATGAAAACAATTAGTAATATTCACTTGAAATAAGTAGTGAAGATTATATTAATGTAAATTAATATGATCAGTGTTTATTATAAAATTAAATTTTTCATCAGTTGCCATTTTTATAGTAAGCTGGTACCCACCACATCCAAAGATGTGCAGTAGTCCTATGAGGCTGAGTCCAGAGTTGAGTGAATGAGTAATGGGAGGGCAAGTACTCATTGACATAGAAATATTTAGTGAGTTTCCATGATGTTCTGAGTAGGAGATATTGGGTAAAACCCAATAAGCATGGTCCCTGACATAGTTTCAACCTTTGAGAAAGAGATGGGATGTATTTTAAATAATCATATGAAAACTACAGAGTAAATGCTATGAAATCAGAGTTCATGGTGACGTGAGAGAGGAAAATGGAGAAGACAGAGGATCTTCTCTGGGAAGGGCAAGGTTCTCTGTGAGAAAGGGGCACACCAGCTGAGACTGAGGTTAGAGCTTAGAGGTTGGCGAGACATGGTGAAGCAGGCGAAAGAGAAGGCGCACCCCAGGGACAGGGGCAGTCTGTGCAAAGACCCAGTCTGCAAGAGAGGAAGCCAGTGTGTATGTGAGTGGGAGAGAAACTGCAGACAAAATGGAGGAAGAAGAAAGAGCCAGATCATCTGGAATCTTTAGGAGGTTACTTCATGGAAGGAGACTGCATGTCATAAACCCAGAGCCCTTCATTTCTGGGCTGCATTGCTTTTTTATGAGGTTTGACCCCTGGCAGGTTTTTAATCAATGATTTTACATATTCATAAAGTAGGAAAATATTGATCCTTCTTTCAAGTTCTTCTCCTCATTCCCACAAACAACCAAAAAGTAAAATAGGAGTCATCTGTAATAGCACATTATGTAAGATACTTTGTCAACCTCTAAAAGAGCATCTATTTCATGTAAGTCTGCCACAATGTGTAACATATTCTTCCAAGACAATTATGCCCCCCACTGTATGACAGACCACTTTACCATAATCCCAGTTTGGGTGTGTGATACCAGTTGCAGTGCTAAAATGTATGCTTCAGAACAAAATGACAAATAATCATCAGACAACAAATTGACATCTAGTAACAAACCTCAGTCTTGCAATCATTCAGCTAAATATAGAATGGAAACAGGAATTAGATATTTAGCATCTCTAACTAGTGTGGGCCCAACATTAGGAGAACTGCTTTGCTCATAATGCGCCGGAGTGACCCAGAATACACCTCGCTGAGTTGAAGGCTATCGAGACTGAAGATAAGAACAAGAACACCAAATTCAGTTGGGGAAAGATAGTGTGATGGATTTCCAAACAAGAGCTACGTGCTGGAGGAGGAGGAAACAAAGCCGATGGGCTGTGACTATACAAGGACCAAAGCAAATTTAGTAAAACAATTTTCATAGGCTAACTGACCCATTTTATTGCTGCTGCTGCGGCCACAGAGGACAGGACCAGGGACAAAAAGCAGCATCCTCTGATCAACCAATGCAACAGAGTCAAATACTTGAATAAAAGTCACTTTAAAAGGCTTGGGGGTGGATAAACCTGAGAGGTCCTCTATTATAAACCTTTTTCTCCGCTCTTGGCATATGACACATGTAGAATGGAAGAAGATAGATGTCATTTTCAGCTATCATCAGAGAACGTTTGAATTTGGAGGGACCATCAAAATACTTGTTGACATGTCTCATTTTATAGGTAGGGAAGGACTAACAGGTGAAACTGACTTGCTCAAGGTCCAGAGCAAGTGAGTGGCAGAGTCAGAATTAGAACTCAGCTCTGACCCCCAAACCTGATGTAAGTGCATTCGGACCTTCATGTGCTTCTTTCTGCAGAAAGCTGATTACACCGTATTCCACAGTTCGTGGGACGTTATCTTCAACTGTCCTAGAAAGATCGCTCGCTGGTTTATTATTTCCCCACCCCCATCCCAGATCTGAATGCCATACCCGCCACCCCTCCCCCCCCACGCGTCACCCATGACATGGGGCACTGTCCTTTTTCTTTTAAATAATACGATATGATTAATAATGGGATGGAACTATTTGACCATCTCTTCTATAAATTGTTTTGTAAACAGAATTAGTTGTAGGCAAGTTAGTGAGGTTTGGGTAAAGAGAAGAGGGGATCTGGGAAGAAAAACTCACAAAAGATAGGAGGCATGAAATTTCTCACGGAAGAGTTTCTCCTCAATTATCTTACAGGACATCACGGGTATAAGAACAACATAACCCAATTCTGCATTAAGTGTCCGATTTCTGGCAAGCCCTAACCCTTCACTGGCTTGAGCTCACTCGGGTATCAAATGAGGGGGCGTGACAGATCACTGGTTTGCAGACCTCTGTTCTGTTCTGTTTTGTTACTAGCATCACCAGTTCTTTTAAACATAAAACTTAAACACAGAAACAGAAAAGCTTAAAATGGAGAACTCTGCCATCCCTCAGGCCCCATGGTGACCACTCCAAGAAATGCCAGGGATTCATGTGATAGAGCTTTAAAATTCTGGGCGAGATGATTCCCATGAGCCTGTTCAGCTCTCATACTTCGAAGTGACCCATTCCCAGTCTACTAGGGAAAACCAATACTAGGATTCAAGTTGGGGAGAAAACTAGATTGTCATGCACCTGCTAGGTGTCAGGGGCTCTATTAGCTGCTTATATGTATTAGCAAATTAAATCCTCAGAGCCAGCTTATAAGGTAAGTACTCTTTTACCACTTTTACCAACAAAAGAACTGCACTCAGAGAGGTTGGTCACTTCATTTCAAAGGGATTATATGAACATCCCGGTCATTGGGGTTAGGAAGGGAGCTGAGCCAGAATCTGGACCTCATTCTGGCTGGCTACAAAAGCCCCTGATCTTTCCACCATTCTGGGTCTGAGTTATGAGTTAAGAGGCTAGTCTTGGTATTAGACATGCCCTATTCATTTTATCCATGTGGAGGTTTCAGCTGCTGCACCAGTAGGGCCGTAAGATTAAGTAGACCCTCTGATTTCTCTCAATTTGAAATAAGTCTGAAGTGGTTTAGTAAGCTCCTGAGTGATCTTACCTCCTTATGCATATTTGATTCCACTTCATCCCCATTTCTGAATCAGCTGTTTTTCCCAGGCTCACGAAGGACACAGAGATATAACAAATGTCCTGTCAGAATGTTCTCTTTTTGAAGGAGAATTGAAGGGACATTTATTGAGCACCAATTGCACGCCAGATTTGGAGCTTTCATATATACTATTTCACTTTATCACCAACAGTGCTGCAATGTAGAAATTCATATGCACAGTTTCTGGACAAGAGAGATGGCGGCAGGGAAGGCGGCACAGCTGAGAACAGGTGAAGCAGGGATTTCAAATCCAGACCAGACCTTCTGGCTCTGAGCCTAATCCTCTTTTCATTTTTCCATGCTGCCTCCCTCATGGCTCTCTGTCTGAACTAAATCACAATTCAGCTGTTCTTTCATCCTGCTGCTTTTAAGGTTTGTATGCTTAACCAGGTTTCAAAATAGTTGCAAGAGTTGCCTGAGTTTTCAAAGAAATGTGTATTTCATCCCAACACCTCTACTCTCATTAGTTCTAAATGCTGTTAAATTAACTGCCAGTTTACTCTGAAATTCTCATACCACCAGATAATGATCACCAGAGAAGGGTTCAAACTCAGTGACAAAGTAGAAAGATGAATGCATGGATGTTAATTACACAGCATGGAGGGTCCCAGGTGCTGTGACATGTTACTGAAAAAGATCGCTTCATTTTTTTTTCAGGTGAGACCATATTACTGCCAGAAAGTTATTGCTTGGTGATATGCAGATGACACACCTCTCGGTAGCTGAGGTGATAGCCTAGGTAGAGGCTTAGGTCCTGATCCTGGGGACTGATCATGGCTAAGACTGAGTCTAGAACTGAGACGGTCTGCTTAAAGAAGTATCCGCAAGGGTGAAGCTTTCCGATCTTACACGTGGTACTCATTCACTCACCACTCACTGGTGGTTTCCTGCTTTAGGCAGATTTTCAATTTCCTGCTTTCTGAGCACTGAGCAGGGCACTGGAGACACACAGTAAGCACGCCTGATAGATGAGGGGACAGACATATACCTGACCATAATTCCACTAATATGAATACCCTTAATGAATTTAAAGAGCATGGGAAACGTCCTGATGATGCCACAGTTCATGCAGCTTTCAAAATGGAAGGGATGGAGTGCCTGGGTGGCTCGGTTGGTTGAGCAGCTGCCTTCGGCTCGGGTCATGATCCCAGGATCCTGGGATCGCGGCCCACACTGGGTTCCTTGTTCAGTGGGGAGCCTGCTTCTCCCCTTGCCTGCCACTTCCCCTGCTTGTGCTTGTTCTCTCCCTCTCTCTACCAAATAAATAAATAAAATCTTTCAAAAAAAAATGGAAGGGGTGGAGAAGGAACCAGTGGAGTCTCTGGGGGCTGGACTGGGAAAGAAGAGAAATTACTCAGCCTTGCAGGAAACTTGGGAAGAGATCAAAAGGCAGAGAAAACATCATATGTAGTCGACTGGAAGAACATACAATGACCTAGAAATCATCATGGAAATCATCTCAGATGACTAGCAGGTTGATTTGGACACTGAAAGTGATGGAAGATAAATCCAAGGGGCAGATTGATACCAGATTATGAGAGTCCTTGAACATCCTACTGAAGCCTGCAGAGATCATATAGATGTTTGGAAGCTAGCTTCCTTTCTGATCAAGTGTCTCTGTGATCGCCAGTGGGGAGGAAGGCGGCGAAGGTCGCAAGGACTTTGGACAGCTGTTTTCAGCTTACACCAATCACACAGCTCCCGAGCTAGCATCACATATTAGAAAAAAAGACACGATGTTCTCTCCATTTCAATTTTCATTTGCACTAAAATGGATGGCCTTTTTACACACTATCAATAATGCCTGTGCTGGAGGAGCTTTTAATAGGACAAACATTCATCATTTTAAGGTTACTCTNNNNGCATGAGAGCAATCTGTTGGTAAAATGGAAAAACCTTGTGCACTAGGATGCCCTGCTGCCTTTTTTCCAGGTGGGGCCCACTGACAGGCGCGGGTGGCAGTGAGTGGAGACACAGTCATATGAATCATCATTTTTCTGACCATCCCTCCCTCCGCAGAGGCTGTGCCAAGTAACAGAAACGGTCAGACGAGAGCAGCTGACCAGGGCTCTACCGAATCATAGTTTCATCTTAGGTAAATTACCTCCTCTCCCCAAACCCAAACCGCCTTATCTTTAAAGCAGGACTGGACTACAGATTCTCAGCGTCCTCCCATAATTGCAAGGTCCCGTGCAATCTTGATATTAGTTAAAAACTGAAAAGCATCGTGTTCCAAGTTCCTGGTATGTTATCCTCAGCCCCACTGCAGCTCACATTACTTACTTGAACATAACAGCTGCTTCATATTATCACTCAGATTGAACACTCTTTCAATTCAAATATACCCAATATTGGTACCATAATGAACTGTGATTCACTCACTTAAATTTAATAGAAGAATTGCAGATGGGCTGTCAGTCCAAATCAAAACACCAAATATATATGGTGCTCAGACATTCTTTATTAATAAGATTTTAAACTCCAGTTCCCAGTTAGTCCATTGGGTGGTGACTATGGTGTAGAGAAGCTGCTTTGAGTCAGATCATAGAATAGTGTAATTGGTGCTTTGGATTCAAATTCAACCCACCTTCACCCTGTCAGCATTGAGAGACTACATGGGGTGTGCTAGACTCCGTGGGAAGTCTTGGTAACTACTGGAAAGTTGCAGAAGACAACATTCCTGACCTCTGGGAGACTATAGTCTAGTTTGGGGGGCAAAACAAACACCCATTAGAAAGAGAGTAAGTCCAAGGCATTCTCTAGTGGTGCCCCAAGAATTCAAAGTAATAAAGGTTATCAAGGGGTGGAGTTGTCCTAGAGAGCTTCAACTGAAAGAGATCTTCTTCTCCCCAACCTTTTCTTAAATTTTCATAGCAACAAGTGTTCCTTTTCAATGGTTCATCCCATTTCTAGCATTACATTATAGTGATTGGTATCTTCTCCTTTTTATTTAAGTGCTCTGAGAGCAGGAACCATATTGTTTTCATTTTAGTGTCTTCCAAATGGTCTAGCAAAGTGCACTGCATGCATCAGACATTAAAAAATCGATGTTGAATACATGGTTGAATCAGTGAAGAACATGAATTGAATTGAGCACTGAAGGGTACAGAAGCAAGAGTCACAGAATGCTTTCAGGGGACAGTAAGGAAGACAGAGACACTGAACTGAGGAACCCACGTTGGGGCATACTAGGAGACAAGTTTGTGTAGAAAGGAGAGGGCTGGGTGAGAGCAAGTTGGCAGATAAATATTAGAGCTGAGGACTATGCTCTTGAGCTCGCAAAACCAGGAAAGGTTCCTGAGAAGAGAAAAGGTATGTGATAAGATCTGTGAGTTAGGAAGATCTGTCTGGCAATCTTGCACATGACGGCTGAGAAAATCAACCGAGAGTCTATTACCATAGTACAGACGTAGAAATACTGCCTTTAATATGTAGCTTTTGATCTTTAATTTACTAAGACTTAGTATAGGCAGAGCCTTATTTTATCTTGTCCTGGCTACTTCTCTATCCTCATCTTCCATTATTCACCTTTTGTCTCCTCCAGTCCAGTTTTGCCGCATCTTCAACAGGTCTAGTAAAACTCTTGGTGCAAGACTTTTACTCTTCAATTCTGCCTGGAAAGCTATTCTCTGAGCAGAATGCTCTTCTCCCGGATAACTAACTGGCTCGCCCACTTCATGTAGGCATCCTATCACACCTCATGTCATAGAAAGCCTGCCTATCTGCCTTATCTATGATAGCACCTGACATTCCCCTCCTGGGCAACTCTAGCTCCTTAATCTTAACTGATTTTTTCCCATAGTTTTTATTGTCTACCCAGGGAGAATGAAAGCTCTGTAATGGAAGACACCAGAGACTCTGTTTTCGTTTGTTTGCTTGTTTTTAGCTGTATTCCTAGGACTAGTGCCCAGCATATAGCTGGTGCTTAAAAATACTTGCCGAATGAATGAATAAATCAGCAACTCCAAGTGCTAACATGAGCTAATACACAGTTTTTCTCTTCCCTAGAAAAACAGACATTTCTATCTTACTTCCAATCTTTTTATCTTATCCTAATGTTCACACTAAAACTAAAATTGTCATCTTGTAATGCAGGGTAGAGGCCAAATGCTAGACTACGGATCCAGGATCTTGGTTGTGGATGTTAAAGCGTGGGGCAGCTCATGACCCCACGATGAAGACTCTCACACTCTACTGACTGAGCCCACCCGGTGGCTGTAGATGTCGCTCTGCATGTTACATGTTGAAAACCATATTCTCCTGTCTTACCTACTGAACCACCTTCATAAATATCACCTCTGCATGGCCCCCTGCCTCCTGCAACCCAGGCTCCAAAACAGCAGCCAAAGTAGCTTTAGTTTTAAGTAGTTTTAAAAGTTAAAGTTTAAAGCCAGTCAATGAACACCTGTTGCCTTAATGATGGAGTCCATAATGTTTCAGGTGCCCACAAGGCTCCATGTGCCCACAAGGCTGTTTATTGTTGTTCTAGCTTAACTGTATGTGACGCGTGTCTTTTCTGCTCAACCTACAAAGGTTTTTTTCCAGGATCTTGATTATGTCTGGTTTTTGCACTTGGAAGGGTTCTTACACATGTTAGTCCCTATTGCTTGAAATGCTTTCTTCCATATCATCCCCCTCCCTCCTCCCTACTAATCCCTAATCACTAGGTAAGTCTCAGTGAACATGTCCTTAGGAAAACCATCCCAGGTCCTTCAGTGAGGCTACACACTATATACTTTTTTTTTTTTTTAAGATTTTATGTATTTACTTGAGAGAGTAAGTGAGAAAGAGAGAGAATGAATGCGGAGAGGGAGAGGGAGAAGCAGACCCCCTACTGAGCAGGCAGCCCGATGGAGGGCTTGATCCCAGGACCCCATGATCATGGTCTGAGCCACCCAGATGCCCACCACATACTTTTTTTTTTTTATTAATAATGATTTTTTATTATATTATGTTAGTCACCATACAGTACATCCCCGGTTTTCGATGTAAGGCTCGATGATTCATTAGTTGTGCACAAACTCTTTAATTTTCTTCAAAAATTGATTTTTTTTTTAAAGAATCAGGTGAAACAGTTACCATAGTTGCACAACATTTTCAGTTACTCAAGGATTTATAATATTAGGGCCTGGACATGTCTCATTTCTCTTTTTGTTCTTTACTGGTCCAACCATGATGCCTAATCAAAGTTGGGCAATGCAGTTGAATACTCACAGATGACTTTCCCTATTTTCTCAATTCTAATATGAATGCGTTTTTCCTGTTTTATCATTTTTAAACTGAACTATCTATATTTAATTATTACAACGTTTCTCCCAAAGTATATTAATGAATCAATTGCTTCTTAAAATTGATAACATCTTAGAATAGGAGAAGAATGGAATCTGGAAAGACAAAAATTCTCTCATTCTTTCATACATCACTCTACCATCTCAAGATCCAGTTGAAATATTTCTCTTTCATAATCCGATAAAAATATTTATTGAGCCCTTTGCACCTGCCAGACACTGTGCTAGATTTGTTCTTGATTGGGAACTTTTTTTCCTTCATTTTAATCCAAATGCTTAGGTTTTTTGTTTTGTTTTTAAGGTGAAAAACCACTTCTCATAAGAGCTTTCCTTTCTCTCTCTCTCTCTTTCTTTCTTTGAACATTCTCCAGAATTGGCAGACACCAAATCATTCAATGCTAGATTTCCTTGACCTTGATTTTTGTCAGTCAGTCTGGGTTCTTTGATGACCCAGTCTCAATGGCTTTCGGGCTGCCTCTTAGTTTTTCTGACTGTTTCCTTGGATGTGCAGAAACTTTTAATCTTGATGAAGTCCCATAAATTCATTTTATCTTTTGTTTCTCTTGCCTTTGGGGATGTGTCATGAAAAAGGTTGCTTTGGCTGATGTCGTAGAGGTTGCTGCCTATGTTCTCCTCTAGAATTTTGATGGATTCCTGTCTCACATCGAGGTCTTTCATCCATTTGGAGTTTATTTTTGCCACCACATACTTTTATTAATAAGAGCATACTTTTCCCTCCTTAATATCAATTATTTTAAATTAATTTTATACAATCAAAATAATATAAGCGATAGTTATTTCTAAATAATAGGCTTATACTTCTCTCTTATCTGTTAAGCTCCTATTAGGGGAAATGAAGATTTGGCTCTCTTACACTGCCATTTTTTCTGTGCCCCCTCATCCTCTCGGTAGAGTTACAATATGCCTTTTGGTTTAAAAATATGCAGTATTTGTGTTCCTATAGTTAGACAAAAACTATTCACAGCTGAACATTGTCGGGTAGCACAATTAGATTTTCTTTCTTTTTTAAAAAGTAATAGTCTGGGGGTGCCTGTGTCACTTACTTGGGTAAGCATCTACCTTCAGCTCAGGTCATGATCTCGGGGTCCTGGGATCGAGTCCTACATTGGGCTCCCCGCTCAGTGGGGAGTCTGCTTCTCCCTCTCCCTCTGTTCCTCCCCCTAGTTCAATGCTCATGCTATCTTGCTCTCTCTCTCAAATAAATAAATCCTTAAAAAAATAACAGTCTCATTTTTTCATTAAAAAAAATTTCTTTGTGCCTATTTACAATTCTTTCCACCTTTCGATAACCTTTCATTGTAATTTTCCATTAACTCAATCCTACCAGAGGCTCCATCAGATCCAAGTTTTATCTTTCTCAAAGTCACTCCTCAGATAGACTTCTGTTCCTCTTCCATCTGGGCTGTTTGCTCTCCAGGCCCAGAGAGTAGATGCAGGACACAGCTGTTATCCCAGCTTCCCCTTCTGCTGTTAATTCTGAACGCCCTTAGCCTGTCTCTGAGGTTTCATTCTCTGTTTCCTAGAATTTGGTTTCACTTTTGATTATGTTCCTCTTGTTGTTATTGTTTTCTCTTCCAGGATTTATTTGCTTGTTTTCATGGTGTCCTTTTTCTAGTTCATGTCTCAGGCTAAAAAGATGGTAGCATGGCAGAGCGGATGATGATGGCAGCCCTTGGGTCTTGAGTCACGTTCTCCAGATGGACTGGTCGCCCTCCACGCCTGCGTCGCAGCTATCATTTGGCATTCTCCCTGCACCAGCATCCTAGAGAAGCCCTTTGCATCACTCCTGTATGTCCCCTTCTTCTTGCCTTCTTGGTTACTCACTGTAGTGGAAGTAATCCTTCAGGAGTTTCTGGAGAAAGAGTTCATGGGAGATTATTGCTTAAGATGTTAACAATGTCATTATTCTACCAGTACATTTAATTGGTATTTTGGCTAAGTGGGATTTTAAGTGTGACATAATCTTCTTTTTTTAACTTTGAGAGCAGGGCTCCAATATCTTCATGCTTCCAGCTCTGCTCTGAGAAAGTTGAAGCCGTTTGGATTTCTGTTTGATGTCGTTGCTTCCCCCTTTTTCTGAAAGCTCATTTGTCCTCTGTACTCTAAAATGATAGAATATTTGCCTTGGTGTGGGTGTATTTTCATCCTTAATTCTGGGCCATCAGTGATCCCCTTTCATTATGAAAATGAAAGGTTCTTCAGTTCTAGAGACTGACTATAATTTTTTATTGATAATCTCTATTCCAAATCCTCAATTGTCCCCTCCAGAGTGCCCATGATTCAAATGTCTTGAAAGTGATTCCTTGTTTTTATTTTTTTTATTTTATATTTCTCCCTAATTCTCTTATTGCTTTACTTTCTGAGAAATATCTCCAACTTATTTTCCAAATCATCCAGTTAGTTTTTCAATTTTGCAATATATTTTCAATTCCCTAATTTCAATTCCCATATATCTTTACATGTGCATGAATATATTTATACATACAGTTTCTAAATTGTGATACACACAACCTGTGTGTATGTGTGTGTGCGTGTGTGTGTAGTTTCTAATTCCTCCAATTTGCTTTCTGTCCCCCCCTTTTTTCTATTTTTTGGTCTCCTCTGTTGGGGGCTTTCTTCAGTTGTCGCAGGTATCAGTGAATTGTGGTCTGCACACACTTAATAGCAAAGAACTAAAAAACCTGATCGGGATCTCTGGGGATGTACATAATTTAAGCTTCACTTTAGGATGATCCAGGTGGGGCTCTTGGGAACGGAGCCTGGATGTTGGTGTGGTAGACTGCTACATCGGTGGCCTCCAGTGAACGATGCCTCCTGGAATTCATGAATGTCCACAGTGACTCAGAGCTGGGCTTATGACTGATTTCATCAACAGAATATGGCAGAAGTGAGACTGTGCCAGTTCTCAGCCCTTTCTGGGCTTCCCTTTTAAACTGCTCCCTCTTGAAACACTAGTTGGTTCTTCTGATGTCAGCCACGCTGGTCTTTATGTTCCACATATAAGTGAAACCATATGATAATTGTCTTTCTCTGCTTGACTTATTTCACTTTGCATAATCCCCGCCAGTTCCACCCATGTTGATATGAATGGTGGGTATTCACCCTTTCTGAAGGAAGGGAAAATGAAGGGGGGAAATCAGAGGGGGAGATGAACCATGAGAGACTATGGACTCTGGAAAACAAACTGAGGGTTTCAGAGGGGAGGGGGATGGGGTAGCCCAGTGATGGGTATTAAGGAGGGCATGTACTGCAATGAGCACTGGGTGTTATACTCAAACAATGAAGCACGGAACATTAGATCAAAAACTAATGAAGTACTGCGTGATAACTAACATAACATGAAGAAGAAGGAGAAGGAGAAGAAGAAAAGAAGGAGAAGGAGAAGGAGAAGGAGAAGGAGAAGGAGAAGAAGAAGGAGAAGAAGAAGGAGAAGAAGAAGGAGAAGGAGAAGAAGAAGAAGAAGGAGAAGAAGAAGAAGAAGAAGGAGAAGGAGAAGAAGAAGAAGAAGGAGAAGAAGAAGGAGAAGAAGAAGGAGAAGAAGAAGGAGAAGAAGAAGGAGAAGAAGAAGGAGAAGAAGAAGGAGAAGAAGAAGGAGAAGGAGAAGGAGAAGAAGAAGGAGAAGAAGAAGGAGAAGAAGAAGGAGAAGAAGAAGGAGAAGGGAGGAGAAGGGAGGAGGAGGAGGAGGAGGAGGAGGAGGAGGAGGAGAAGGAGGAGAAGGAGGAGAAGGAGGAGAAGGAAGAAGAAGAAGAAGAAGAAGAAGAAGGGGAGAAGGAGGAGGAGGAGGAGGAGGAGGAGGAAGAAGAAGAAGAAGAAGAGGAGGAAGAAACAACAACAACAACAACAACCACCACCCTACTTGGAAACTCCATGATGGCAGCCCAGGCAGCCACATGGAGAGACCCACAGGGAGGGAAATGAACAGCTCCCAGTTGAGACTTCATATGATTCTATCCATTCTCATACTCCAGCCAATGGCGGAAGTTGAAGAACTGCTCACTCAGTCCACAGAATTTTGAGAAATAATATGCTGTTACTTTAAGCCACCAAGTTTTTCAGAGGTTTGTTCTGTAGCACTAGATAATTTAAACAGTCAGCATCATTAGCTCTTTTTAAATTTGCGCTTGTCCGATTTCC
Organism: Ursus maritimus; assembly: GCF_017311325.1. Classification (NCBI taxonomy): domain Eukaryota; kingdom Metazoa; phylum Chordata; class Mammalia; order Carnivora; family Ursidae; genus Ursus; species Ursus maritimus. The sequence goes on along the minus strand of NW_024424897.1, from coordinate 26,806,857 downwards.
GGGAAGGAGTCTTTCAAGCTCCTATCTGGATGTCAACACCTGTCAGCCTGCATTCTGAGACCTAACGGGAGAAAGTGCCAGAGGGTCTCAGCATTCCGTATGCACGTGGTCAGTTACCCTGGTCCTGTACTTCCGGTGGTACCCATGTTCTTGACTCT
>NW_024424897.1:26791444-26806691 GCF_017311325.1 Ursus maritimus | reverse complement strand
CCCTCGATCCTGATGAGAATAAATCTCACCTGAAACCAAATATCCATTCTTCTGCCAGGGAGGGGGATGGACTGTCACTCAGCACCATGGGATGAGGGAGAAGATCCAGATTTCTAATTCCCAAAAATATTTTACTCAAGAAAATATATTTTAGCTCCCCCACACCCATTTCCTCTAATTCTAGAAGTTCCTGGAACAGCCAGAACCTAAGCCTTTTAGAGGTTTTGCAGTATTAACTGAGTTGCTTTCCAGCCGCATTGCTGGCTGTGGATTTGCCTTTCTTTGGTGTAATAAGCCCGTCATCTGCTTTTCAGGCTCCAAAACCCCATTAATGTTACTTTGCTTCTGTTTTCCCTGCACTTTTGGAATTAAGTCCTCAGGAAAATAAATGCTTCCAGTAGTTTTAATGGCGCTTTTGGAGAAGTAGAAATCAGAAATTAGACGTATATGCTCAATCTGTCATCCTTGCAAGGAATTCCTGATTATTATTATTTTATACCTCTTTATTTTTACTTTTATTTTGAAATAATTATAGATGCATAGGAAAACAATGTACAGGGAGGTCTCATGTGCCCTTTACCCAGTTACCCTCAATGGTCACCACTCATGTAAAATATCAAAACCAGGAATTTGACATGGGTACAGCCCAGAGACTGTTTAGCTTCGGTATTGCATGCTCGTTTCTCTCTCCCTCTCTCTCTCTCTCTCTGTGTGTGTGTGTGTGTGATTCTATGCAATTTTATCCTATACGATGCTCAACTATTCCGGCACTACAAGACTCCCTCTGCTACCCCTTTACAACCACCCCCACCCACCCCCACCCCTAACCCCTGGCAATCACTAATGTGTTCTCCATTTCCAACACTTCATTACTTTAAAAATGCCATCAAAATGAAATCATGCTGTATGTACCCGTTTACTGAGACTGACTTTTTTTTTTTTTTTTTAATTCAGCATGATTCCCTTGAGATCCTGACTGTGTTTTAAAAGTCTGGAATCGTCACTAAGCTCTAGGCTCCATGAGATAGGGACCGTATCTGGCTTATACATAGTAGGAACTAAATCAAAATTGTTCTAAGTGACTGAACAAAGCTCTGGTTCCTGACCCTCTTTATTAAGGACAATTTTGGCTCTCAGTACTGGAAAAATAATAACTTAAAAGGCTGAAACAACACAGGCATGTTTTATCTTACATATCAAGGCGTCTAGAGGCAGAGCCGTTCTAGCTGATGCCAACATAATTATCAAGTACTTTCTGAACTCTTCTCCCTAACGGTCCTAGGATGCTCATCACAATTCCCGACATCACAGTGCAGATGCTACACTGTCCAATGAGATGTTATAAGACTATCAATGATAAAATGGAATATTACTGCGACGGGAAAGCAAAAGGATCGTTTTCACCTCTGACTACTCTGATTATAATCTAGAAGTTTTGAAAATATATCCACACCCCCCATTTCAGAGCAGCATTATTTACAATAGCCAAGACATGGAAATAACCTAAGTGTCCTTTGACAGATAAATGGATTAAGGGGTGTATGTGTGTCTATATTTCAGCCATAAAAGAATGAGGATATCCTGCCATTTGTAACAACATGGATGGCTCTTAAAGGCATTCTGTTAAGTGAAATAAGTCATAGAAAGACAAATAGTGTATGATCTCACTTACATATGGAATAAAAAAAAAACTCATAGAAAAGAGATCAGACTTGTGGTTACCAGAGGTGGGGGGGGACAGGGAATTAGAGAAAATGTACACATTTCCAGTTACCAGATAAATACACACCAGGAAGGTTCAGGGTGTAATGAACAACAATGATGACTATAGCTAATACTGCTATATAATATATTGGAAAGTTGTTAAGAGAATAAATCCTAAGGGTTCTCATCACCAGGAAACTTTTTTTTTTTTTTTTTTTTTTTTGCTTTTTTGCTTTCTCTTTTTACTGTGTCTGTACTCAATACATGCTGGCTAAACTTTGTGGTGATCATTTCACAATATATGTAAGTCAAACCGTTATGCTGCAGACCTTAAACATGTCAATCATACCTCGATAACACTGAAAAAAAATCTAGAAGTTTTGGTAGAGCTCTTAACTCCTATAAACTCAAGAACTGCATTGTTTTGAAAGTTAAATTGTTCTAAAAAATAAACTCAAAGTTGTGAGACTTTTTTTTAAAGATTTTATTTATTTATTTGACAGAGATAGAGACAGCCAGTGAGAGAGGGAACACAAGCAGGGGGAGTGGGAGAGGAAGAAGCAGGCTCATAGCAGAGTAGCCTGATGTGGGGCTCGATCCCATAACGCAGGGATCACGCCCTGAGCTGAAGGCAGGCGCTTAACCGCCGTGCCACCCAGGCGCCCCAAGACTTTTTATCTTATTAAGGAGATATTACCCTCAGTTTCTCCCTGAACTTTTCAGGACAACTTCCCACTGTCCTGTCGTTGATCATAATCATTCTTCTCTTCAGATGGCGCTGCTCTACCCAAAAGGACTAAAAAGATATTCACGAAATGCTGCTAACGGAGGCTCTACAGAAACATACCAACCAGCGTGAGCAGTCCTGGAGGCTGCTGAGACGGTGGGTGGTTTTGCATTTTTACTTCTTAGATCCGATTTTCTCCATTATGAAAAGAACAATCATTAAAGGAGTCTGTTCGGTCCATAATGTTCTTCCCAGGCCCTTCATTTCAGTCCAGTTTCATTAATTTGGTGCTTAAATTTATTGCTGTGGAGTCTAATGGGTATTACTCCTGTCAGCATTAAATTTAATTTACTGCAACGGAGCAGAGGGGTGGCTGAAACCAGATTTTAATTCCCAAGCCATTAAAACATGTTGCCATGATAAACAAGATCTTTATTATAGACCAGTGCAATGTGTGTGCCTATAGGGCTCCCGCTCTGAAGAATGTGCTTTGGGGATAGCTTTTTCTTTTTTAAAATGAGGTTCAGTCTCTTTCTTCTGCATATATGAATGTTCCAGAAATGTTGAGCTGTTGAAGCATTTTGTTCTATGATTTTTTTTTTCAGATGATGAAATAGGAAATCTAAGCCCAGCCAGACTACAGAATTCTGCTGTATTCCTGCTGGGACCTTCTCACCAGTGGATTAGAGCCAAAGACACGATGTTGACATTTTTTGTGAGGGCAGATACTAGAGACAGCAGGGATTTCTTTATCGTCAAAATGAAAATAGATTTTTTTTAATCTTTAAAAATTTCAAAGAAAATGTTGTTTAAGTAATATGTGCTTGTAAAGAATGCAATCAGTATGAAATGTTATGTACTATTTGCATGTTGTCCTATATCCTTCGAGATCTCCCCCATTTTTTCCTGTCTACCCGCTGTCTACATATTTGTGAGTATGTATACACTTGCTGTATATATAAATTTGTATATATATGTGTGTACATTTGCTGCATGCATATTTACTAAGTTTCCATTTCTATGCTTAGTACATAACAATCATTTGATAAATGCTCACAGAATTATTGAGTTGACTTATTCTTTTCATTAATTGTATCAGTTACATGCGTAACACTGTATGTAAAACAAAAACCACCTCAAATTGACTGGAGATGAGAACACCTATGGCTCACCTTAAAGGGAGCTCACCTGCTGGATGGACTTACAGGTTGACTTAGAGGCAGTTTCATGATGTTTTCAAGGCTCAAGGTTTGCCATGTCCCTCTACTCTGTGGTCCCCAGTGGAGGCTGTGTTCTAAGATGAATCTCCTTGTTTCTGTAGCAGTTAGAGCTCCATGTTTCCTCATGCACAACTGCCATTCTCTGGCTCACTCAGGAACAAGGAAAAACTTTCCCCGAAGTCTATAGTGCGCCTCTTCTCCCGTATTGTTAGCCAGAATTGGTTCCCATGACCATTCCTCAACCTGTCCCTAGCACAGGGGGTGACAGTCCCATTGTACCCAGCAGGCCAATCCCTAGCTTGTTGTGAGAAACAGAACTGCAGGACTGACGGGGAGCAAAATCTAGTTTCCAGTAAGAAGAAAAGGCAGAATGTACCCAGATTCACCACCAGCAAAATCCACTATGGTAATATAAGTGTTTAAAGTTCTGAATGACCTGACGTTTTCCTCTGGATTCACTCATTGACCTCGAGAGGTATTGGAGAGAACTGTTTTCCATTTTATTTTTAGGTGTTTGCTTTTGGGGTTGTTTGGTTTTTCTTTTCTTAAGATTTTATTTTTAAGTAATCTCTACACCCAAAACGAGTCTAGAACTTACAACCTCAAGACCAAGAGTTACATGGTCTACCGACTGAGCCAGCCAGGCGCCCGTCTTGTTTTTAATGTATTTTTGGTTTTAAATGTTTGCTTTGTGATATAGGTTTCTTTTTTGCTGTCTTATTTTCCCCCCTTTTCCCCTTTTGGTAATTTCAAAGCTTTGAATTAAAATTGTGGATCATCCAGTGGCTCTCCTAGTACCTCACAACTTTAAAGTAATACACCTACATTTTATTTACTAGTTTAGCAACTTCAATATCTATTGATAACCTGCCCTGAAAAATAAGGACAACATTGTACTTAAAATGCCTCCTACCTCCTGCAGTCTTCTTTTCCTAGATTTTGATTAGTATAAAATTTTACATTGTGAGATCTGATACCCTTTGCATTATATTCTGTAAACCATTTAATAGGGATTCTAAAGTCTAATTTCTGTATTTAGGTGCATTCAGTGATCCTTGCTACTTCTATCGCTCAGCTCCCAAATTTCTGGGTTATTCATTTTGATTCCCCTCCTCCCCCTCCTCCTCTCTCTTCTGACTGGATAGATATCTATGCAGTCAATCTAGCTGAGTGCAATTTTTCTCTAAATTCCTAAATTACAGACATTACATTCTATGTCATTTACAAGAACAATAACTTAGCGGGGTATAACATTCTTGTATTGACTCTTCTCACAACTCTGAAAATATGATTCTAACATATTGTTCTGTTGAAGTATGGCTAAGGGAAATTGTGCGGCCAACCTGATTTTTTTCCCCTTTGTTTAGAGATTTCCATTCTATTTAGATTACAATAGTGTTATAATTTTCATACCCAGGAATGGCAGTAACTTGATCAGGGTATGATTCAGTGACTGCCATTCTTTAGCACTTTTTCTCTCTTGGATCACATAGAATTCTTTCAATCGTGCATTTATGGCTCTATTCATCTTAGGAAAGCTTTCTTGTATTATATTCCTGAATATTTTTTTCTGGTCCATATGTAATGTGTGTGGTGGGTTGTTTTCTCTGTTTCTGCAGCAAGCATGGTGGTTATCTGTATGTTGATTACATTTTTTCTGTCCTCCAAATACTCCTGCCCCTCTCTAAATGCTGTTACTGCTACCTACCTTCTGTTTTATGTAATTTTCACAATCCAATTCACCATGCCCTTGTGTTTTATCAGTATCTGCTCAAACTCCTACATTTTCATGTGGCTGTCATTTACAGAAATATCTTATTTCTGTCTCCTCTGACATTGGGCAGTTCACTCATTCTCTTTCTGCAGACTTAATAACTTTTCTTTGATTCCGTGTAATTTTTGAAATGCTTATGTTTCTTTAATTGTTTGAGAGTATGAGAGTGGCTTTCTAAAGTGCCCTTTTATTAATTAAATAACTCTTCATTAAGATACATATTTTCCATTTGTCTTTTATTAACTCTCCTTTTTATTAGGTTAGTTAGTTTTGCATATTTGCTTTCTGAATAAGAATAGTTCACTTGTGACCTCTATTTTTCAAAACAAGAGGAAATAAGAGGCTTATTTGGGGCAGGCAATCCCTCATTTCTGATTTGCTGTCTTAGAATACTCTCTTCTCCAACCTGCAATACACTCTGTAGTGTGGGTATTCTCCCTCTCAGGGGGCAGAGTTCCCTCTTTTATGGGCCATGGTATCAGTCAGAAAGGGGATTAGCTTTAATCAGTGAATTTCTAGAGCTCAAAGGAGTTTTTAATGATAAAAGTACCCATTTAGCTCTGCTCAATTACCACTGCTTAGGAACTAGCAACAGTACTACCATTTCCCCATCTCTTCTCTGCCAAATCTAGATCTGATAAAGCAAAGATGTCATTCTGCACGCCCCCTCAATTCCCCCAGCTTCTTCCACCAATATGAAATGTGGGTTTGGCTTCCCAAAATGTATTCCCCATAAATTATTTTGACCGTAGCCTCTGGGGTCAGACTGTCTCAGGTGAATCCTGGCTTCCCCTGAATCTCTTAGGCAAGTTGGTTTGCTCCTCTATGATTCATAGACATTACCTCATCCGTAAAATGGGGATACTAATAGTACCTGCCTTATGGGGTATAAGATGATTAAATAAACCAGTGAACATAAAACGCTTAGAACCGTAGCTGGCATACAGCAGGCATTCACGGGCTCCTTGAACCCCTTCATCATTACAAGATGCTTACTCGTTTGCCCTCGCAGGATAGTTTAACTTTCAGAGTTATACACATCTTATTTGAAATCTGGAGAGGTATGAATACACTTGACAGCCTTCTGGCCTTGAGAGAAAAGTCACCGTACTGCAAGTACTTTTCATAGCTTGGGGACAAAAGTTCAGTTGCTTCTTGTTGTTACTGCTGATGACGTTCTATTCCTTATCCTGTGTGCCAATCACTTATTTAATGTAGTTTCAAGCCCCAGTGGAATGAATAGGTTGTTTCTGTCCTTGAGGGGAATTCTATTTTATTTTTTGTTCTTATTCTAGAAATATACATGTTCCTTGTTTAAAAAATTTTAAATAAATAAAAATACATCACTATAAATCTCACCAATCAGAATTAGTGCCATCAACAGTTGGCTGGACATCTTTTCAAGCACTTATGTACACACACATGCCATGCACACACACACACTCACACACACATGCTATTAATTTGAACACTCCTCTGCATCCTCTTTTTTCCTTCCACAATGTTACGAACTTCTTTTTATGTAAAGAAATAGATAACTTTAAATGACTGCATGTAATTCCAACGGGTAAAAATAATTTATCTTTTGATAGACATTCCGTTTGCTTCCAGGTTTTCTGGGACCTTTTCTTCCTATGGCAAATAATGTTTTAATGAGCATACTTGTCCAGTGATATCTTTAATGCGACAATCCCAACTGTAGAATAAGACAGCAGGTCTGTGCCTCGCTCCATTTAGCCTGCTCTTTGAAAGTGCACCTTTTGGCCAAGAGGCTGATAGCTCTCTCTTTTTCTCTAAGAGATAAGTCGTATGCTTTTAAAAAAAAAAATGCTATATCAGCCACCACAAAGATGGACTGTGACTCAAGCCTAGAATGAAACGTGTTTTCCCTTTTCAGGGGAGCTCTGAAGTATTAAAAGGATGGATGTAGGGAGCTAAAAGAACAATTGCAGTCTCTGATTTTTCCCTAAACTGGCATCTGTACCCGAGGAAGCTCTAAATATGAAATCCACTCGTTCAGCTAAAGCCTTACTTTGTTCAGTAAAATCCAAGCTTGAGGGCTGTCAAGAACTGTGAGTCTCATCACTTGTCAAAAGCCCAGGGAAAAGACAGGGCTATTGAAATCAGCTGGAAAGGAGAGAAAGGAAACTCTCAGAGGTGCAGAAACCAAAACTCAAAAAAGTTAAAAACTCTGCGGCAGTTTTTTTTTTTTTTTTTTTTTTATCTAAATTTCTATTTCTGGACGTTTTGGGAAATTAATGTGCGAGCCTGCAGTGTCTGTGTTAATGACTCTAGCTACATGGCAGTGAATCATCTCATATGGTTCCTTCTAGCATGTAAATTCCCTTTATACAGTGTATATTCTTTTAGATACAAATTCTGGTAATATTTTTTTATGTGGTTGCTCTTTCCTTATATTTTTCTCATGCAGAAATATTCCATTTCCCTGTAGATATTTATCAGGCAGACCGTGCCTATGATGCAGGGAGAGATTATTCCGCTACCATTTTTCTGCATGGTAAATTGATAGCTGTGGAAGAGTAACCGTGGGAATAAAATGCTCCAGGAAAAAGTCCTAAGACAAAGAGGGTAGGGTATGTATCAACTAGCATCATGAGTCTTCGCTATTAATGGACATTATTGCACTCTTCGAAAAGTATTTTGCCTGATCCCAGCACCACTGTCAGATGTCTCTTTTTCCATGGTAAAGTTTTTCTTTACAAAAAAAAAAAAATAGTTAAATCATCCAACTAAAGTAAAAGCAGATTTATTCAGATTCATCTTATAACCAGTTTTGCTGTAATACTTGTTGTGAAAATATAAATTTGTTCCAAGGTGACTGATACACTAAGGAATAATTGAAGTGCACCTCAAATGTCACATTTGCTTATTTGTGATTTTATCAGGAAGAAACATCCATGAACGCAGAAAACCGCACGCAGCTGAACCCAGTCAAGGAGAAATACATAAACCGTGGCACATCTGCACACATACAAGTAGATTTCAAAGATCTGCGGCTGCTTCGATTCAGGTTAGGAGACTCAACCACCCACATCTGGTGTACAACTTTCCCTCTAATTTCAGATAACCCCACTTCTACCTGGTAGGATGCAGAGAGAGGAATAAGCATCATGTCTGTATTACTCCTGCCAAAGATGCATGAGATGAATCTAATTTGAAATACCGAACAAACCCAAATTAAGAGACGTTCTCCAAAATAATTGACCTGTAGTCTTTGAAAGGGAGAGAGTGAGAAGCTCTTCCAGACCAGAGACTAAAGAGACATGAGAACTGGATGAAATTTCTGATCCCGAGCAGGATCCCCATAACGTATAAAACATTATGGGGATACCTGAATGGGGAATGAAGACTGGTATAGTAATATGACAATAGTAGTCTCCTGATTTTAGTAGTTGGATCGAGTTTATGTAGGTGAATGACCTTGTTCGTACAAAATATATCCCAAAGTATCCAACAGTGATTGGATTAGGTTGATAACCTATTCTATATTTATTTAGGGAACAATAAAGTTCTTTGTACTGTACTTCCAGGTCTTCTGTATGTTTATAATTATTTAAAAATTGTTTAAGTCAATAACTTTTTAATAAATGAAATAAAAACATAGCGGCTTGTGATAATGTCACAAGCTGCTTATAATTTTAGATGTCAACCTGTCTAAGTAACAGTACCCAGATATTTGATCAAATATTATTCTAGATGTTTCTGTGAAAGTATTTTGTAGATGAGATGTTTAGATGAGATTACATTTAAGTAGGAAGACCGAGTCAAGCAGATTACCCTTCATAATGTGAATGAGATTATATTCATCAGATGCCTCCAGATTTGAGCTACAATTCTCTGGGCCAAATTGTGTGAATCAATTCCTTAAAATCAATCAATGTCTCTCTATAGATACACAGATAGATAATCAATGTCTACAATGTCAACAGATAGATAGATACACAAATAGACAATGGATAACCATAGATATATGTGGAGATACATGGCTATAGGAATGTATATATCCATTCTACTGGTCCTATTTCTCTGGAGAACTCTAATACACTGTTGTTCTTTTCCTAACTAGTGTCATTGTGTGAGAATTCAGGTTCCATATTGAACGAACTTCAAAGTATTCAGGAGAAGATAGAAAACTAAAACTATTCATATGAATTATGTCATTTAAAAAATACTGACTCAAGTCTTTTTTTAAAACACCGTGAGATCCAAACCAGATGCATCTGTGTGCTAGATCCAGCCCTCAAGATGCCAGTTTGTAGCCTCTGCTCTGTGGACATGACACGGAGAGCTTTGCCAGCTTTGGGTGCCACCATAGTGAGAGGGCCGGAGAGAAAAGCCAGTGGCCAGGGCTCGGGCACTACACAATTGCTTCAACCTGAGCAGCTCTGTTTTGGAGGTTTTCCATATTAATTTTCTACATAAGGTTTCCCTGAACAGAAGGGTTTCAATGCTGAATGTTCACGAGGTTAAAAACTACTACTCTTGAGGGAGGGGTTAAGATGGCGGAGGAGTAGGGGACCCCTTTTTCAGCCGGTCCCCTGAGTCAAGCTGGATAGGTATCAGACCAGCCTGAACATCCACGGAATCAGCCTGAGACGCAGGAAGATGCATCTGGATCTCTACAAATGAACATCTCCAGCGCTGAGTATTGAGGTATGAAGCGGGGAGCCGTGAATCCGTGCACAGATACCGGAAGATAAACGGAAGGGGGAGGGAGCCGCCGCGCTCGGGTGCCGGGAAGCGGTAGCCACCTGCACGGGGGAGCAGGTGGACTCAAGGACTGGCACCCGTGAGAGAGCAGACTGAGACCGTGAGCGGGGGAACGCGTGCCACCAGACTTTTCACAGACCTCCGGTGCACTCACTGGAACCAAACTGAGACCGGGAGCTCCGGGAAGCACGGGGGCAACAGGCAACTGGTGGTATTAGAAACACAAAGGACAGAGCGACGCCGACTGGAAATTGAGGCTGGGACGTCTGGGTGTGAGTGCACATCCGGGACGCTTGAAGGGTTGAGCAGCAACCGAACAGACACAGAGTTAAGTGGCCAGAACATCAGTGAGAGATACTCACAATCCCTCTGTTCTGAGACAGAGGCTGAAATTTGGCCGCTGCTGCTCTGACTCTCAGAAGAGGCACAGCAAACCGCCAGGGAAAGCGCCAGAGAACAAAGCCGAAATACCGTCGCAGTGTGCCCATCCCCATCCCCCTCGGCCAGGGGGACACGGAGACTCTACTCCAAACAGGGGTTGCCTGAGTATCGGGCGCGGCAGGCCCCTCCCAGAAGGCAGGCGCTGAAAAATCAAAGAAGCCCACATCCCTAAGAGATCCCTATAAAAACATGGCGCACAGCCTGGGTCCCGGTCAATTTTGGGCTCTGGACCAACCCCGCAAACCCTCTCATCAGAATGACGAGAAGGAGAAATCCCCAGCAAAGAAAAGCAATGAGTCTGTGGCCTCTGCCACAGAAACTAATGAATATGAATATAACCAAATTATCAGAAATGGAATTCAGAGTAACAATGGTCAAAGATGATGTAGATCTGAAAAAGTATTACGAAATGTTAAGAGGAATATGGAATCTACTGGGTGGAAATGAGAGAGCTAATCTGGCAGAAATTAAAATTTAGTGAGCCAGGGGAGCCTGGGTGGCACAGCTGGTTAATCGTCTGCCTTCGGCTCAGGGCGTACCGCTGTACGGATCGAGTCCAATCAGCTCTTCTGCTATGAGCCTGCTTCTTTCCCTCTCCCACTCCCCTGCTTGTGTTCCCTCTCTCGCTGGCTGTCTCTATCTCTGTCAAATAAAAATAAATAAATCTTTAAAAAAAAAAAATTCTATGAGCCAAATGCCAGGCAAAACTAGAGGCTCTGACTTGGCCCAGGGTCACTGAGGAGAGGAACATATCAGTGATGGAGGATGGGTTAGTAGAAGAGAAAGCTAAAACAGAATCTGGGCTCAAAAAAATCCATTCTCACACGAAGTGGTTACGGAGATTACTGACTCAATGAAAATGTTCCAATGTCGTGAATCATCGGCATCCCCTAGGGGGTGGAGAAAACAGAGGTCTAGAAGAGATATCTGAACAAATTGTAGCTGAAAAACTTCCCTAATCTAGCAAAGGGAAACAAACATTCATGTCCAAGAGGCAGAGAGGACCCCTCCCAAGCTCCAACCCACGACAAACCTCGCCCACGTCACGTCATAGTGCAATTTGCAAATATTAGATCCAAGGATACAGTATTGAAAGTGACCAGGGCAAAGAAATTTCTCCACGCTACCAAGGCAAAGCGTATCAGAATTACATCAGACCTGTCTACACAGACCTGGGATAAGAGAAAGGGTTGTGGGGGTATTTTTAAGAGCTTCTTTCAGAGATGCTTAACGACTGAGCCACCGCAGGCGCCCCTAAAGCTCTTTCAGAGAAAAACATGCAGCCAAGGATCCTTTATCCAGCCAAGGCTGTCATTCGAATTGATGGAGGAAATAAAGACCTTCCAGAGTATCGATCATTGACCAATTTTCATAACCATGAAAACCAGCCCTACAGGAGATATTAAGGGGGTTTCTATAAAGGTAAAAAGGCCTGAACAGTGATACAGAACAGAAAGTCACAATGATAGAAACAAGGCTTTACTGGCAACATGGCATCAATAAAATCATATCTCCAATATTCAGTCTCAATGTAAAATGGACTAAATGCTCCCATAAGCACTACAGGGTTGCAGATTGATAAAAAGACTGACCCATCCATTTGTTGTCTATAACAGACTCATTTTGAACCTAAATATACATTCAGACTGAAAAGTAAAGGGATAGGAATACCATCTTTCCTTACCAATGGACTTCAAAAGAAAGCTGGTAAGCAATTCTCATATCAGACAGATTGGATTTAAACTACAAAGACTACAGTTAGAGACACAGAAGGGCACTATATTATTCTTAAAGGATGTATCAACAAGTGATATGACTTATAAATATATATGTCTCCCCAACGGGGAGCAGCAAGATACACATAGCCAACTCTTAACCAGAATAAAGAGACATAAGATAAAAATATGTCTAATAGTAGGGGACACTCAACACTCCATTATCAGAAATAGACAGAGCAACGTGTAGAAAATGGACAAAGAAACAAGGGCTTTGAATGCCATACTCAAGCGAAGTTGGACCTCATAGATATATATAGAACACTACACCCCAGAACCAAAGAATACTCATTCTATTCTAATGCCCATGGAACTTCTCAGAATAGACCATCTTCTGGTCACAAAATAGAGTCTCAACCGAGTACCAAAAGACTCGAAATTATTCCTGCATATTCTCAGACCACAACGCGTTGAATGAACTCAACAACAAGCAAATATTTGGAAGAAACTCAAACACTTGGAACAAACATCCTCGCTCAGAATGATTCGATAAAGCAGGAAATCAAAAATCAATTTAAACAATTTATGGAGACCAACGAGAATGAAAACACAACAGTCCAAAAACCTATGGGGATACTTGCAAAGAGCCTGAGTCCCTAAGGGAAATACATAGCCATCAAGTCCTCACTCAAAAGAATAGAAAAATCTAAAATGCAGTTTTTATATTCTCACCTCAAGAAGCTGGGAACAGCAACAGAGGAGGAACAGGCCTAATCCACACATGAGGAAGCAGCTGACCAAGATTAGAGCAGAAATCAAGCCTGAATTAGAAACCAGGAGTACATGTAGAGATCAACAGAACTAGAACGCTGGTTCTTTGAGAGAATTAATAAAATTGATGACCACGGCAAAACTTTCAAAAGAATAGAAAGGACCCAAATTAAGAAAATTATGAATGAAAAAGGAGAGGTCACAACCAACACCAATGAAATTGGAAGGTTATTAGAAACTTTATCAACAGCTATATGCCAATAAATTAAGAAATCTTGAAGAGAGGAGGCCTTCCTGAAATCTATAAATTACCAAGACAGAAACAGGAAGAAATTGATTTTTAAGCAGGCCAATTAATTATGAAGAGATGAAACAGTTATAAACACCTTCCAATAAACAAAACTCCAGGCGACAAGCTCTCTGGAATTCTACCAAGCATTCAAAGAAGAAATAATCCTATTCTCTAAAAGCTATTTCAAAAATAGAAACAGAAGGAAAGCCACCAAACTCATTGTAGAGGCCAATATTACCATGATCCCCAAACCAGGCAAGACCCCATCAAAAGGAGAATTACAGACCGATTTCCTAATGAATAAGGATTTCCCAAAATCCTCAACAAGACTCCTGGCTAATAGAATCCAACAGTACATTAAAGGATTATCCATCATGACCAAGTGGGATTCATCCCTGGCGATCAAGGTGGTTCAACATTCATAAATCAAACAATGTCATAGATTTTATCCAGAAGAAAAATTCAAAACTCATATGATTCACGAATAGATGCAGAAAAGCATTTGACAAAATACAGCATATTTCTTGATTAAAACCCTTCAGAGGCGTAGGGATAGGGGTACATTCCTCAATCTCATAAAAACCATCTATGAAAAGCCTAGTAAATATCATTCTCAATGGGGAAAAGCTTCGGAAGCCTTTCCCTTAAGATCAGAACGGGCGCAAGTTGCTCACTCTGCCACTATTATTCAACATAGTACTAGAAGTCCTGCAACAGCAATCAGACAACAAAAAGGGAAAAAGGTATCCAAATTGGCAAGAAGTCAAACTGTCTCTCTTCGCAGATGACATGATACTCTATATGGAAAACCCGAAAAGAATCTACTCCCAAACTATTAGAAGTTATAGAGCAATTCAGTAATGTGGCGGATACAAAATCAATGCTCAAAAATCATCATTTCTATACACAAATAATGAGACTGAAGAAAAGAGAAATTAGGGAATCATCCATTTACAATAGCACCAAAAACCATATGCGTTACCTTGGAATTAACTTAACCAGGACGTAAAGGATCTATATTCTAGAAACTAAAATCACTCCTGAAGGACATTGAAGAGAGACACAAAAGATGGAAAAATACTTCATGCTCATGGATCGAAGAATTAACATAGTTAAAATGCTTCATTACCCAGAGCAATGTACACTTTCAATGCTATCCCGATCAAAATACACATGAATTTTTCAGGAATTGGAACAAATAGTCCTTAGATTTAAGTGGAACCAGAAAAGGCCCGACCGCCAAGGAGACTGTTGAAAGGAAAAACAAAGCTGGGGCATCACAATGCAGGATTTTTGAGCTATACTACAAAGCTGTGATCACAAAGAAAGACAGCATGGTACTGGCACAAACAGACACATACCAGAGCAATGGAACAGAATAGAGAACCCAGAAATGGACCCTCGCTCTTGGGCAACTAATCTTTTGATAAGTTCAGGAAAACATCCAGTGGAAAAAGACAGTCTCTTCAATAAATGGTGCTGGAAAATTGGACAGCTACATGCAAAAGAATGAAACTTGACCACTTCCACCATACACAAAGATAAACTCCAAATGGATGAAAGACCTCGATGTGAGACAGGAATCCATCAAAATCCTAGAGGAGAACATGAGGCAGCAACCTCTACTGAATCAGCTAAAGCAACCTTTTTTCATGACACATCTGGGCAGGAGAAACAAAAGATAAAATGAACTTGTGGGACTTCATCAAGATAAAAAAGCTTCTGCACAGCCAAGGAAACAGTCAAAAACTAAGAGGCAGCCCACGGAATGGGAGAACTTATATTTGCAAATGATACTACAGATAAAAGACTGGTATCCAAGATCTACAAAGAACTCTCAAACTCAATATGTGAAAAACAAATCATAAACAA
>NW_024424897.1:26743210-26791434 GCF_017311325.1 Ursus maritimus | reverse complement strand
AAAAAAAAAAAAAATTCTATGAGCCAAATGCAGGCAAAACTAGAGGCTCTGACGGCCAGGGTCACTGAGGCAGAGGAACATATCAGTGAATTGGAGGATGGGTTAGTAGAAGAGAAAGCTAAAATAGAATCTGGGCTCAAAAAAATCCATTCTCACGAATGTAGGTTACGGGAGATTACTGACTCAATGAAATGTTCCAATGTCAGAATCATCGGCATCCCCTAGGGGGTGGAGAAGAACAGAGGTCTAGAAGAGATATCTGAACAAATTGTAGCTGAAAACTTCCCTAATCTAGCAAGGGAAACAAACATTCATGTCCAAGAGGCAGAGAGGACCCCTCCCAAGCTCAACCACGACAAACCTACGCCACGTCACGTCATAGTGCAATTTGCAAATATTAGATCCAAGGATACAGTATTGAAAGTGACCAGGGCAAAGAAATTTCTCACGTACCAAGGCAAAGGTATCAGAATTACATCAGACCTGTCTACACAGACCTGGGATGAGAGAAAGGGTTGTGGGGGTATTTTTAAAGCTCTTTCAGAGATGCTTAACGACTGAGCCACCCAGGCGCCCCTAAAGCTCTTTCAGAGAAAAACATGCAGCCAAGGATCCTTTATCCAGCAAGGCTGTCATTCAGAATTGATGGAGAAATAAAGACCTTCCAGAATCGCCAGTCATTGACCAATTTCATAACCATGAAACCAGCCCTACAGGAGATATTAAGGGGGGGTTTCTATAAAGGTAAAAA
This sequence comes from Ursus maritimus, assembly GCF_017311325.1. NCBI lineage: Eukaryota > Metazoa > Chordata > Mammalia > Carnivora > Ursidae > Ursus > Ursus maritimus. The sequence goes on along the minus strand of NW_024424897.1, from coordinate 26,790,683 downwards.
GGCCCCAACAGTGATACAGAACAGAAAGTCACAATCGATAGAAACAAAGACTTTACTGGCAACATGGCATCAATAAAATCATATCTCCCAATATTCAGTCTCAATGTAAATGGCCTAAATGCTCCCATAACGCCACAGGGTTGCAGATTGGATAAAAAGACATGACCCATCCATTTGTTGTCTATAACAGACTCATTTTGAACCTAAATATACATTCAGACTGAAAGTAAAGGGATGGAATACCATCTTTCACACCAATGGACTTCAAAAGAAAGCTGGGGTAGCAATTCTCATATCAGACAGATTGGATTTTAAACTAAAGACTACAGTTAGAGACACAGAAGGGCACTATATTATTCTTAAAGGATGTATCCCAACAAGTGGATATGACAATTATAAATATATATGCCCCCAACAGGGGAGCAGCAAGATACACAAGCCAACTCTTAACCAGAATAAAGAGACATATAGATAAAAATATGTTAATAGTAGGGGACCTCAACACTCCATTATCAGAAATAGACAGAGCACCCATGTAGAAAATGGACAAAGAAACAAGGGCTTTGAATGCCATACTCAACGAGTTGGACCTCATAGATATATATAGAACACTACACCCCAGAACCAAAGAATACTCATTCTATTCTAATGCCCATGGAACATTCTCAAGAATAGACCATGTTCTGGGTCACAAAATAGGTCTCAACCGATACCAAAAGACTGAAATTATTCCCTGCATATTCTCAGACCACAACGCGTTGAAATTGGAACTCAACAACAAGCAAATATTTGGAAGAAACTCAAACACTTGGAGACAAAGAACCATCCTGCTCAGGAATGATTCGATAAAGCAGGAAATCAAAAATCAATTTAAACAATTTATGGAGACCAACGAGAATGAAAACACAACAGTCCAAAACCTATGGGATACTGCAAAGGCAGTCCTAAGGGGGAAATACATAGCCATCCAAGCCTCACTCAAAAGAATAGAAAAATCTAAAATGCAGTTTTTATATTCTCACCTCAAGAAGCTGGAACAGCAACAGAGGAACAGGCCTAATCCACACATGAGGAAGCAGCTGACCAAGATTAGAGCAGAAATCAACGAATTAGAAACCAGGAGTACAGTAGAGATCAACAGAACTAGAAGCTGGTTCTTTGAGAGAATTAATAAAATTGACAGACCACTGGCAAGACTTATCCAAAAGAATAGAGAAAGGACCCAAATTAAGAAAATTATGAATGAAAAAGGAGAGGTCACAACCAACACCAATGAAATTGGAAGGATTATTAGAAACTTTATCAACAGCTATATGCCAATAAATTAAGCAATCTGGAAGAGAGGGAGGCCTTCCTGGAAATCTATAAATTACCAAGACAGAAACAGGAAGAAATTGATTTTTTTAAGCAGGCCAATTAATTATGAAGAGATGAAACAGTTATAAACAACCTTCCAATAAACAAAACTCCAGGCCCGGACAGTTTTCCTGGGGAATTCTACCAAGCATTCAAAGAAGAAATAATACCTATTCTCCTAAAGCTATTTCAAAAAATAGAAACAGAAGGAAAGCCACCAAACTCATTGTATGAGGCCAATATTACCTTGATCCCCAAACCAGGCAAAGACCCCATCAAAAAGGAGAATTACAGACCGATTTCCCTAATGAATATGGACGCCAAAATCCTCAACAAGATCCTGGCTAATAGAATCCAACAGTACATTAAAAGGATTATCCATCATGACCAAGTGGGATTCATACCTGGGATGCAAGCGTGGTTCAATATTCGCAAATCAATCAGCGTGATACATCATATCAACAAGAAAAGACTCAGGAACCATATGATCCTCTCAATCGATGCCGAAAAAGCATTTGACAAAATACAGCATCCTTTCCTGATTAAAACCCTACCCTTCAGAGGGATAGAGGGTACATTCCTCAATCTCATAAAAACCATCTATGAAAAGCCAAGCCTAAATATCATTCTCAATGGGGAAAAGCTGGAAGCCTTTCCCTTAAGATCAGGAACACGACAAGGATGCCCACTCTCACCACTATTATTCAACATAGTACTAGAAGTCCTTGCAACAGCAATCAGACAACAAAAAGGGAAAAAAGGTATCCAAATTGGCAAAGAAGTCAAACTGTCTCTCTTCGCAGATGACATGATACTCTATATGGAAAACCCAAAAGAATCCACTCCCACCTTGCAACAGCAATCAGACGACAAAAAGGGATCAAAGGTATTCAAATTGGCAAAGAAGAAGTCAAAATGTCTCTCTTTGCAGATGACATGATACTCTATATGGAAAACCCAAAAGAAGCCACTCCCAAACTATTAGAAGTTATAGAGCAATTCAGTAACGTGGCGGGATACAAAATCAATGCTCAGAAATCAGTTGCATTTCTATACACGAATAATGAGACTGAAGAAAGAGAAATTAGGGAATCCATCCCATTTACAATAGCACCAAAAACCATACGTTACCTTGGAATTAACTTAACCAGAGACGTAAAGGACCTATATTCTAGAAACTATAAATCACTCTTGAAAGACATTGAGGAAGACACAAAAAGATGGAAAGATATTCCATGCTCATGGATCGGAAGAATTAACATAGTTAAAATGTCCATGCTACCCAGAGCAATCTACACTTTCAATGCTATCCCGATCAAAATACCGAGGACATTTTTCAAAGAACTGGAACAAATAGTCCTTAAATTTGTATGGAAACAGAAAAGGCCCCGAATCTCCAAGGAACTGTTGAAAAGGAAAAACAAAGCTGGGGGCATCACAATGCCGGATTTCGAGCTGTACTACAAAGCTGTGATCACAAAGACAGCATGGTACTGGCACAAAAACAGACACATAGACCAATGGAACAGAATAGAGAGCCCAGAAATGGACCCTCGGCTCTTTGGGCAACTAATATTTGATAAAGCAGGAAAAAACATCCGGTGGGAAAAAGACAGTCTCTTCAATAAATGGTGCTGGGAAAATTGGACAGCTACATGCAAAAGAATGAAACTTGACCACTCTCTCACACCATACACAAAAATAAACTCCAAATGGATGAAAGACCTCGATGTGAGACAGGAATCCATCAAAATTCTAGAGGAGAACATAGGCAGCAACCTCTACGACATCGGCCAAAGCAACCTTTTTCATGACACATCCCCAAAGGCAAGAGAAACAAAAGATAAAATGAATTTATGGGACTTCATCAAGATTAAAAGTTTCTGCACAGCCAAGGAAACAGTCAGAAAAACTAAGAGGCAGCCCACGGAATGGGAGAATATATTTGCAAATGACACTACAGATAAAGGACTGGTATCCAAGATCTACAAAGAACTTCTCAAACTCAATACACGAGAAACAAATAAATCAAAAAATGGGCAGAAGATATGAACAGACACTTTTCCAATGAAGACATACAAATGGCTAACAGACACATGAAAAAATGTTCAAAATCATTAGCCATCAAGGAAATTCAAATCAAAACCACACTGAGATACCACCTTACGCCAGTTAGAATGGCAAAAATAGACAAGGCAAGAAACAACAATTGTTGGAGAGGATGTGGAGAAAGGGGATCCCTCCTACATTGTTGGTGGGAATGCAAGTTGGTACAGCCACTCTGGAAAACAGTGTGGAGGTCCCTTAAAAAGTTAAAAATTGAGCTACCCTATGACCCAGCCATTGCACTACTGGGTGTTTACCCCAAAGATACAGACGTAGTGAAGAGAAGGGCCATATGCACTCCACTGTTCATAGTAGCATTGTCCACAATAGCTAAATCGTGGAAGGAACCAAGATGCCCTTCAACAGATGACTGGATTAAGAAGTTGTGGTCCATATATACAATGGAATATTACTCAGCAATCAGAAAGAACGAGTTCTCAACATTTGCTACAACATGGACGGCACTGGAAGAGATAATGCTAAGTGAAATAAGTCAAGCAGAGAAAGACAATTATCATATGATTTCTCTCATCTATGGAACATAAGAACCAGGAAGATCGGTAGGGGAAGAAAGGGATAAAGAAAGGAGGGTAATCAGAAGGGGGAATGAAGCATGAGAGACTATGGACTCTGAGAAACAAACAGGGCTTCAGAGGGGAGGGGGTGGGGGAATGGGATAGGCTGGTGATGGGTAGTAAGGAGGGCACATATTGCATGGTGCACTGGGTGTTATACGCAACTAATGAATCACCAAACTTTACATCAAAAACCAGGGATGTACTGTATGGTGACTAACATAATATAATAAAAAAACATTAAACTACTACTCTTAAGAATCAGCATCAAATCCTTTTAAAATGGCAACACATTGCCACAAAGATGCTCTCAATCATTCTCTTGCTCAGCACCCAACCCAAAAGTACCACTTTTCATTCTGTCACCATGACATGTGACGGTCCCACAGCAGGGTAAGCTCCTGCCACAGCCTGTTCAAAGCTTTCAGAACCTTCTTCCCCTGGGAAGACTGGAGTGCTTTTATTCGTATGTACGCAGATCAAATGAGAAACAAAAACCTGAGTATTTACTGGGAACCTCAAATGTACAGTGAAGTGTGGGATATCTCTTCTCTCCATCGCTTTTTCTTCCAGTTCCTTCTCCACAGCTCCCTAATTCTGTGCCTCACTAGCTCCTGCTTGGATTCCTTCCATGCTGTCACCTTGTATGGAGGGGCAATAAACAACACTCTAGATAATCAGGGTCCAAGAAGTCTACTCGGTTGTAGAGGAGGCTTTGGGCACAAGATCTGAAGAAAGTGAGTATGATGATGTAACCATCTCCAAATCCTAAAGGGGTCAGTGCTGGGACACAAGATAACACTCCAAAGATCAAGGCAGCATCACGAATTGAAGAGCCACACATCCTGATTAATGTGTCTCATGCGTGATTTGCTCGTCTGTTTCAGTTCATCAGAAAACACAGTAAGAATATGGAATACGGAATGTAGCAGTCAGTTGGAAGTTAAGCTGGGTTTTAGAACCCCAACCCAGTGTTTGGAATGGTATGGTGGGAACCCCAGTTTTAGAATAAAAGTAGAGGTCTGCTCCAGAAAAAGGGTAGTCTATGGATGTTGAGGGCTGAAGACCCCGTCCGTAGGAGTGAACCAACCCAGGAGGTATGGAGTGCTACAGCACGGGGGCCCCATGTCTGTCTATGACTCATTCAGTAGTGGAGTCTGGGTCAGGTTGGCAGAGGTAGACTCAGGTAAAACAGGGCAAGGCATGTGGGGGCCCAGAGGTTATGGCTCAGACTTTATATCCAAGGACTGGGCAAGATGACTTTATCCAGGCCCCTAACCAACAGCTCAGTCTGATGGAGCCACCACCTTAGGGTTGATTCTTCTGCTCAGTGGCCAATTCTAACAGTGCAACAAAGGGTAGAAAACAAACCAGGAGCTGGAAGTAGCTTCTGATAGTCACTCTTTCCTCAAGCAGTTACATACCTTTCTTTAGAATAAGTCTCATTAACCGGAAAAAATGGTAAGCCTTTGAGGCAAGGACAGATCTTCCACCTTTTCACATCGCATGTGCCTGTCACAGTGACCCCTGTGCAGAGGTCCTCCCCCCGAATCTTGACTCCATCCCAAGCACTGTCATGAGCCCGTTACATTTTTCTACTTAAAGATATGTAATGGCTCTTATCCGTGCATAAAACGATCACAGCACACAAAAGCTTTACAACCTGCCTCCCATCCCACTTTCCAAACTCCCCTTTTATCCCACATGCAGGCCATGCAACCCACTCGAAGTTCCTCATGTGCATCGAGCCAGAAATAAGTATCGAATTTTACTAGGTAAACTAATATGCAAGAAATATCTTGTTTCTTTGTTCACTTTGAATCAAATGAAATCTAATGTTGCACCCATTTTACCCGGTTAAAGGTAAATTCGATGTTAGTCCTTATGGGGCTCTCTCCCCACCCACCCCCTCTCCGAGGGCTCTTTAAAGTTTTAGATTGAGCAGAGTATTCAGAGGAGCTCCACTATGGTGTCCTTACTCACGGGTGACATGCCTGCTGTCCAAACCCATGGAGTCTGCAGACCTCAACGGCCCCAACCCTCCCTCCCCACAAACACCCCAGCTCTGCATCCCCACTTCTCACACGTTCCCACCAGCATCCCTCCTACTGGAAGGAGGTTGCTTTCAGATAACGTCTTTCCACCCCAAAGGCAAAACTCCCTGGATTGATTTATTTGTTTGTTTCTTTGTTTGGCTACCTTCTTAAAAATGGAAAGAAGTGTTGTGGGAGTGGGGACAGCAACAGCAACAAACACTACAAATGAATCCTTTAATAAACTATGCTTCTATTACTTCCGGTGTTCTATCTAGGCAAAACTCTCTCTCCTTTCGGCAATTTCTCTCCTTCCTTCCAAGACCAGCTCAGATGTCATCTCCTCAGTGAAATCTTTCTCCTTTTTTTCCCATACCAGAATTTTTTTAAATAATTTTTTTATTATATTATGTTAGTCACCATACAGTACATCCCTAGTTTTTGATGTAAAGTTCCATGATTCATTGCTTGCGTATAACACCCAGTCCCCTACCAGAATTTATAGCTCCCTCTTCTGGTCTCTGGCACTTCACACCAACCCTTCCTGTAGCACTCCTCCACCTGCACTGTGTTTTATTAATCACATGTCTGTCCTGCCTCGCATATTGTGAGTTTCTCAACAGTGAGAAAGACATATTATTTTTGTATAATGCTAGGAAATGAAGACTGCTCAATAAATGCTAGATGGGATGACTGAATGGACTTAATAAGTTTTTCAATACTTATTTGATTGGCTATGTGTGTGTGTGTGTGTGTGTGTGCGCGTGTGCGTGTGTGTGTATTTGGGGCAACCACAGACAACATCTAAATAAATAAGTCCAATTTGTTTTTCCTGCCAATCAGGGGTTAGATGAGGACTGCTACCTAAGAGACAGCCAAGGGACACCCTCAAAAACCAGTCCTGACCCAGCACCAAGCAGCTTCCTCCAAAAAGGCAGAACTGAGTCCAGGAGGCAAATACTTTCCCTTTCTTAGGAAAACATTTTCTTTCATGTTTTCAACCAGGAGACTATCTTCAGCTGCATTTCTCAAGTCAGACCCTGAGATAAGATTTGTGAGCCAGTGATTTCATTAAGTAAATAGGAGGAAAACACAGTAAGAGAGAGGGGAAAGCAAAAAAAAAAAAAAAAAAAAAAGGCAAAGGGAAGAGGTTAAGCAAGGGTGCAATTTCAGGCACGTTTCTAGAACTTACACGCAGCCTGACCAGCCCTGGAAATGGGCATGTGGAGGAGACAAGCACTCAGGTACCTTCCACTTTTTGTACCTGAGGCATAAGTGGCTCCAGTGGCTTGAAAGTGGCCTCCAAAGAGGAACCACAGATGCGTGCCATTGACGGAAACTCCCGCTGAAGCCTAGAAAGGGGCTGGAAACAACAAGAGATCTGATTTGGAACATGGGGAATGTCCACTCAGACAGCACCACTGCCTCTAGGCCGCTCCTTCTCACAGGGGCTCTGGGAGCAGGAATGTGGAAGCAGTTATTCCAAATCAGCAAATATCCTCTGCTCATGACAGACTCAGGTCAGTGTCATCCAAACATCGTCATCAGAAGTCCCAGAGTGACTTGTTCTCAGACATTAGGACTTTGCACAAAGCTAGAATACATGGCATGTTGCTTCCGACACATACACTGGGATTGGAGAGATAGAGATTAAATCCAGAAACAATACCCTTCAATCGCTTAGTGTTTTCAGTTTACTCATAATTTACTCATAATTTAGGAATAATAATATCTGTCATATAGAACTATCATAAGGATTAGATGCAGGTAACAATAACTTATGTAAAATACTCAGTAAAATACAGGTACTTAATTTATGACTTACCAATGTTTTCTTTTTTTCTCTGTTTTTTTCAAAGTTGTTCCCCAGGGCCCAGAGCTGTGACCAGTAGGCTCTTGCTAAACAAATGAGTAAATGAGTAAATGAATGAATTTATTATGTTACAGCCACTCATTTATTCCCCTAATACTTAATTAATATAAGTCAAAGGATTATGGGGGATTCAAACTTTAATCAAACAGCCCACATCCTTGAAGAGCTTATAGTCTAATCAAGAAGATGAAATGGTGGGGCGCCTGGGTGGCACAGCGGTTAAGCGTCTGCCTTCAGCTCAGGGCATGATCCCAGCGTTATGGGATCGAGCCCCACATCAGGCTCTTCCGCTATGAGCCTGCTTCTTCCTCTCCCACTTCCCCTGCTTGTGTTCCCTCTCTTGCTGGCTGTCTCTATCTCTATCGAATAAATAAATAAAATCTTTAATTAAAAAAAAAGAAGATGAAATGGTAATAGCTATAATCTGTTGAACAACTAGGCATATGATCAGGTAAAAAAGTGTTCAATGTCTTAATAAAGTGTTACAGAGGCAGAGGAAGGGAGGAAAGAACCGAAGTTAGAGGAGGGGATGAGAGATGGCTTAATGAAGTAAGGAGCGTGTTAGCTGAGATTTAAGGAACAGGTTGCATTGTTTCAATATTTGATGATATCTGAATTGCTTCTCTGTAGCAGCAGTGCAAAAACAGACACAACCCCAGCCCTCGTGGAACTCCAAAGGCAGGGACAAGAACAAACAGTTGATAAACAAAGCAATTAGTAAGTGGTATATAAGTAAGCAGTAATGACTGCTATGGAGAAAAATAAAACAGGGAAAGGGAAATGGAGAGAGTGGTGTTTCTGACACATCAACACGCCAAGGATAAAGCCAGTCTGGGGCGCCTGGGTGGCTCAGTCGTTAAGCGTCTGCCTTCGGCTCAGGGCGTGATCCCAGGACCCTGGGATCGAGCCACACATCAGGCTCCCTCCTGGGAGCCTGCTTCTTCCTCTCCTACTCCCCCTGCTTGTGTTCCCTCTCTCTCTGGCTGTCTCTCTCTCGCTGTCAAATAAATAAATAAAATCTTAAAAAAAAAAAAAAGGATAGAGCCAGTCTTACACATATCCAGGAGAAGAACATTTCAATCAGAGAAGAGCAACAGTGAAGACCCTGGGGCAAGAGCAGGTTGGTGGGTTTGGAGACTGATAAAGAGGCCAGGGAGACAGGGGTAAACTGACTGGTAAGACATGAGGTCAGAGAAGTGATGGGGATATCATGAACTTGAAGCAATGGAGAAAGGATATTTTAAGTCAAAAGGTCCCTTGGATCAACTACAGGGCATGACCAGGAACACCAAGCCAATAATTGATTCCAGCAAAGGCAACAGGCCCATCTCAGGCCATGTTAAATCTCTCACAGGGCTTAAGACTTATCTAGGAGAGTCAGGATTCCCTTTGCTCATTGCCAGGGCCCTGACCGGCTGCCCCCTCCTAAATCTTTCCTGTCACCCTGTGTCTTCAAGAAGACTAGCATCCTTGGCCTTGTGAGCCAAGTAGGTGGGGATGTTGATAAGAGAAAGGGTCTGCTAAGGCAGTTTCATTGACAGTGTTGCCTTCCACTTCACCATCTAAATGCAGCATAAGATCTGCATTTTCAGGGAAAGAGAGTTGGCAGAGAGCATACTGGCCCAAGTTGTGTTTGGTGATGCGGTCACTTATCATCCCGTAGCTTTCATCTGCTGACATGTGTGACAGCTAAATGGTAGTTTTGAAGGGGTCCCTGTGATGCTCAGGAATGACTTAAAAGCAATGAGGGGACCATGGGCTTGGCTATTAGGTTAGACTTATTGCCAGCATATGGTATTCAAAGGTACCTGAATCCCTTTATGACACCTGGAAGAATTCTGTGGCAGGATGTACTGGACTTTATTGGTACAAATGAATGATACTAACCATGCCAGGGGTTTCTGAATTACGGAGATGAACTGGCTAGCAAACAGGAGGTCTGCAATTACTTCCCACACAGCTTTATTTTGGGAAACATGTGTACAATTCCTACAGATTTAGCTTCAGGGGAATATGTCCTCTTGTTCATGAAAAGGAGCATCTGATAGAAGAAAAAATGCATGTAATCTACCTTCTCACACCACCTTGGCTTTCTAGGTCTAATCCTGTTATTGAATCAGAGAGCCAGCAGTAAAATAAGGTTAAGAAAAAGTCTCTAGACATCTAGCCCCAGAATTTAGTAAAAGGAAAGTTATCTTTACCAGTAACATGTTATTTTGGTATAGGGCTTTGCCATTTACAAAGTGTGTGTGTGTGTGTGTGTGTGTGTGTGTGTGTGTGTGTGTGTGTGTATTTAAAATTATTTGTTATTCATCTGATCATAAAAATCAGCAGGTTATGTGTGCCACATACATTACGTTCTAGAGGTAAACAAGCAAACAAACAAACCAGCAAACAAAAACAAAAACAAAACCTGGGGTCCAGTAATGCTATGTGACTTCCCAGAAGGTGAAGACTGACAAAAACCAAACACTCTTATCTTACTCTTTTGCACAGTTTACCTGATGCGTTTTACTTCAATACTGAGCACAGAATATAATACAGAGAATGTCCAGTATTAGCCTTCCCTACTTGCACGTACACATTGTTGAAAAAAAAACTGAAGAAGATACAAATAAATAGAATAACATCCATGTTCATGGATTGGAAGAATTAATATTGTTAAAATGTTCATATTACCCAAAGCAATCTACAGATTCAATGCAATACCTATTAAAATTTCAATGGCATTTTCTACAGAAATAGAAAAAACAACCCCAAACTTCATACGGAACCACAAGACCCCAAATAGCCAAAGCAATCTTAGCAAGAACAAAGCTGCGGGCATCACACTTCCTGACTTCAAAATACGTTATAAATCTATAGTATTAATCAAAATAGCATGGCGTCGACATAAAAACAGACATAGAGACTAATGGAATATAATAGATATCCCAGAAATAAGCCAAAGGTGTGAAAAGAGAGCAATTAAAAACAATCACACAGGTATTGATACAATGATAGACAAACCAATGGGAGAAAATGCTGAATCTAGACACAGAACCGTTCATATAAGGTCACCTGATGGCAAATACCACTGCAATTCACTGGGGGAAACAGTGGTATTTTTAATAAGTAATAATAAAATAATTTTGATCCTTACCTTAATTTTTATTTTTTCCAGCTTTATTGAGATATAATTAACACATAGCATTATATAAATTTAAAGTGTCCAGTGTGATTATTTGATAAATATATTGTGAATGATTACTACAATAAGGTAAATTAAGACAATCATCTCACATAGTTACCTTTTTTTCTTTTTGGTGAGAACTTTTAAGATGTATCTTTTAGCAACTTTCAAGTTTATAAAATAGTATTGTTAGTTTTAGTCACCATGCTGTACATTAAATCTCCAGCACACATTCAACTCATAACTGGAAGCTTGTACCCTTTGACCAACTTCACCCACATCCCCCATCTTCTCACCCTGACAACCACCAATCTACTCTGTTTCCGTGAGTTCATAGATAAGTGAGATTACATAATATTTGTGTTTCTCTTTGTGGCTATTTCTCATAGCATAATACTCTCAAGATTCATCCAAGTTATTGTAAATGGCAGAAGAGGGCCACAGGCTGTGTCCCAAAATTGAATGGGGACACAACTGGGCTTTGTGATTGGGCAGACCTTTGGCTGTGCTAAGCCATTGGGTGAGGTTGCTGGCTGGGCTCTCTGGTTGGGTGGGGCAGTAGTCTATGCTCCTTGATTGGGCAGGGTCTCTGGATGGGCTCCCTTCCTAAGGGAAGCCACAGGCTATGTTCAGCAATCAGGCAGGGCTGTATGCTGGACCCTGCTGCTTGTTCTCACTCCATGGTTGGGTGGTTCCATAGGCTGGGCTCCATGGCTGCTCGGGGTCACTGTTCAGGCTCCCTGGTTATGAGGACCAGAGTTTGGTTCAACAGTTAAGCCAGGCTGCTGACGTGACTGCCTGCCTCAGTGGGCTAGAGGATGTGCTCCACAACTGGCAGATATCTGTGGCCATGTTTCCTGGAGCGGTAACACCAGAGGTTATTCTCAGTAGTCGGGCAAGCTACAGATTTGCTCCCCTGCTGAGGCAGGACCTTAGGATGTACTCTACAGCGGGTACCCACTGGCTGGGTATCAGAATCAGGGTGATCTGCCAACTGAGCTTCTGGCCAGATGGGGCACTGGTTCTGCTCCAAAGATGCCAGACTTCTGGCTGGGGATCTGGGCTGTAAGCCCCACTCCCATTCTCAGTTTCTATCTGATCCCCAGTGTTTTGGATCCACAGGTGATATGAAGTGTCCCACATGGCTTGGGTTCTCATTTTCCCACCAGAGAAACTACAGGCCCACCCCGATGCTGCATGGTCTGGCCTGCAGGAGGGGCAACGTGGTCAAACTGTAGCTGCAGTATGACTCAGTCTCTGCTATCCACAGAGCTGCTTCAGCCTCATCCCCTGGGCTCTGGGATTATCACAATGGTGTTTTGTCCTTGGATAGTTACTATGTGTCTGTTTTTATGCCACCACCATACTATTTTGACCAGTACTACAGATTTATAGTTTGAAATCAGGAAGAGTGACGCCTCCAACTTTGCTCTGTGAAAGGGACTGAAGTCAGTGACCACTCCCCTATCTTAATTTAAACTGAACTAAAAACATCTTCGAAAGAGAGGAGTAAAGTTAGAGAACACACACTATCCAATGCCAAGTTTCAGTATAAAGTTAAAATAATCAAGACAGTGTAATGTTGGTGAAAGTATATACATATCACTTGAATAGAGAGTCCAGAAAAAGACCCACACTAATGAGGTCAACTGATTTTTGACAAAGGTTCAAATTATGGACAAAGGATAGTCTTTTCAACAAATGGTGTTGGGTCAATTGGACATCCATATGCAAACAAAATTTAACCTCAACTCATATCTCACACTTTATGTATAAAAATTAACTCAAAATGGGCCATAGACCTAAATGTAAAATCTAATATCTATAACACTTGTAGAAAAGAACACAGGGGAAAATGTTCACAACCTTGAGGTAGGCAAATCAAGTTTAGATTTGAAGCCAGAAGCAGGATCCAAAAAGAAAAACATGAAGATAAATTGGAGCTTTTCAAAATTAGCAATTTGCTGTGTAAAAGACACCATTAAATGCTACCGTACACAGGAAACCCTAAAGATTCCACCAAAAAACTACTAGAAGTAATAAATGAATTCAGTAAAGTCACAGGACACAAAATTAATACATAGAAATCAGTTGTATCTCTATACACTAATAATGAAGTAGCAGAAAGAGAAATTAAGAAAACAATTCCATTTAAAATTGCACCAAAAAGAATAAAATACCCAGGAATAAGCTTAACCAAGAAGGTGAAAGACTTGGACTATGAAAACTATAAAACACTGATAAAAAATATTGAAGATGACACAAACAAATGCAAAGATATCCCATGTTCATGGATTGGAAGAATTAATATTGTTAAAATGTCCACACTACCCAAAGCAATCTACGGATTCCATGCAATTCCTATCAAAATACCAACAGCATTTTTCACAGAATTAGAAAAATACTAAAACGTATACGGAACCACAAAAGACCCCAAAGAGCTAAAACAGTCTTGAGAAAGAAGAACAAAACTGGAGGCTTCACAATCTCAGATTTTAAGATATACTACAAAGCTGTAGTAATCAAAACACAATGGTACTGACACAAATAGACACATAGATCAATGGAACAGAATGGAGAGCCCAGAAATAAACGCACACTTATATGGTCAAGTAATCTATGACAAAGAAGGCAAAAACATACAATAAGGAAAAGACAGTTTCTTCAATAAATGGTTTTGGGAAAACTGGACAGCTACACACAAAAGAATGAAATTGGACCACTTTCCTACACCATACATCAAAAATAAACTCAAAATGGATTAAAGACCTAAATGTGAGACCTAAAACCATAAAAAATCAAGATCATAAAAAATTAGAGGAAATTTATTAATCATAAAAAAATTAGAGGAAAATATAGGCAATAAGTTCTTTAACATCAGCTGTCATCACGTTTGCCTAATATGTCTCCCGAGGCAAGAGAAACAAAAGCAAAAATAAACTATGGGACTACATCAAAATAAAAAGCTCTTGAACAGCAAAGGAAACCATCAACAAAACAAAAAGACAACTTACTGAATGGTAGAAGGTAACTGCAAATGGCATATCCGATAAAGGGTTAGTATCCAAAATATATAAAGAACTGATATAACTCAACACCAAAAAGACAAATAATCTAGTTAAAAAATAGGCAGAGGACCTGAATAGGCATTTTCCCAAAGAAGACCCATGATGGCCCACAGACACATGAAAAGATGCTCAATGTCACTAATCATCAGGGAAATGCAAATCAAAACCACAATGAGAATATCACCTTATACATGTTAGAATGGCAAACATCAAAAAGACAAGAAATAACAAGTGTTGGTGAGGATGTGGAGAAAAAGGAACCCTCACGCACTTTGGTGGAAACGCAAAGTGATGCAGCCACTATGGAAAACAGCATTGTTTCCTCAAAAAATTATAAATAGAAATATCATATGATTCAATAATTACACTAGAACTGAAAATACTAATTTACCCAAAGAAAATGAAAATACTAATTTGAAAAGATATATGCACCCCTATATTTATTGCAACATTATTTACAATAGCCAAGATATGGAAGCAACCCTCATGTTCTTCAACAGATGAATAAAGAAGGTGTATAAACACACACACACACACACACACACACACACACACACACACACACGAATATTATTCGGCTTTAAAGAACAAAGCGATCCTGCCATTTGCAACAACATGGATGGACCTCGAGGGTATTATCCTAAATGAAATAAGTCAGAGAAAGACAAATGCCATATGACTTCACTTATATGTGGAATCTAAAAAATAAAGCAAGCAAACAAAAAGCAGAAACAGACCCATAGAGAACAAACTGATGGTTGCCAGAGAGGAGGAAATTGGGGAGACGGGTAAAACGGATGAAGGGGAGTGGGAGATACAGGCTTCCAGTTACGAAATGAATAAGTCATGGGAATAAAGGGCACAGCAGAGGGACTATAGTTAATAGTACGGCAATCACATTGTATGGGACAGATGGTAGGTACCCTGGGGTGAGCACAGCATCATTAGGCTGTATACCTGAACACCATGCACGTTCTGTGTCGGCTATACTTCAACTTTTCAAAGACACCACCAGAGAATAAGAAAACAAGTGATAGACTCGAAGAAAATATTTGCAGATCATATTTTTTTTTAAAAGATTTTATTTATTTATTCGACAGAGATAGAGACAGCCA
The DNA here is from genome assembly GCF_017311325.1 of Ursus maritimus. Taxonomy (NCBI): domain Eukaryota; kingdom Metazoa; phylum Chordata; class Mammalia; order Carnivora; family Ursidae; genus Ursus; species Ursus maritimus. The sequence goes on along the minus strand of NW_024424897.1, from coordinate 26,775,385 downwards.
GCGAGAGAGGGAACACAAGCAGGGGGAGTGGGAGAGGAAGAAGCAGGCTCACAGCAGAAGAGCCTGATGTGGGGCTCGATCCCATAACACCGGGATCACACCCTGAGCCGAAGGCAGACGCTTAACCGCTGTGCCACCCAGGCGCCCCACAGATCATATTTCTAACAAAGAAGTTGTATTGAAAATATGTAAACAACTCTCAAACCTCAAAAAATGAGAAAACAACCCAATTAAAGAAAATAAGCAAAAGATTTAAATAGGAATATTGCCAAAACAGATATAAAGATGGCAAGTAAGTATATGAAAAGATGTTCCACATTATTAGTCATTAGGAAAATTTAAATCAAACTCACAATGTGTTACCACTAACACCCATTATAGTAACTAAAAAAAAAAAAACAAAAGTTTTTTTTTTTTTAAAGAGAGAGATTGTGTGAGTGGGGAGGGCAGAGGGAGTGGGAGAGAGAGAATCTTAGGCAGGCTCCACACCCAGCACGGAGCCCCATGTGGGGCTTGATCTCATGATGCTGGGATCATGACCTGAGCCGAAATCAAGAGTTGGATGCTTAACCAACTGAGCCACACAAGCACCCCGAAAAAAAAAATTTTTTAATTACTCTATTAAAGCAAGGATGAGGAGCAACTGTAACTCTCTGCTGGTGGAAATGTAAAATTATATAGTCATTCAAAAACTCTCTGGCAGCTTCTTAGAAAGTCAGATACACTTAGGATATGATCCAGCAAAACCTATCCTAGGTATATACCCAAAAGAAATAAAAACGTATATTCACACAAAAAGCTTACACAAAGGTTTATAGCACCTTCAGCTGGATAGCCAAAAATGGGGAACGACCCCCATGTCCTTCCATTGCTAAATGTACAACCAAACTGTGATACAGCCATACACAGAGTACTGTTTATCAAAAACAAAAGAAACTATTGATTTATATATAACAGGGGTAAACCTCAAATGCATTTTCCTAATTGAAAGAAATCCAACCAAAAAACTACATATTGTATGATTCCATTTATATGACAAATCAGTAAGAAAAAGATAAATCATTACAATTAAAGGAAAACCGGGTAAAGAACACAAATTCATGAAAGAACGTCAGTGCCAATGAATATACAAGTCAGTCAACTATATTTAGAAATGCATATAAAGAAGCAAGATGTTATCATCTGTATTTATCAGTTTGGAAAAATACTTTAAATGATTTAAAATATCTAATGTTCATTTTTTTAAAGTGTGGAGAACAGACAGTATGCATTTTTAGTGAGAGTATATGATGTTTCTGGAGGGCAGAGGGGTGATTTACGGCAACGTTCTACACTGCAAATCAGTAGACCCAAACATACCACTGCTTACACACACATATACACACAGATACACAGGTATATTAAGGAAATAATTACATATGTTTGCAAAATATAAACACAAATATAATCGATATGGTATTATCTATTAATAGTAAAAATGTCATAAAACATAAATATGTCTCAGTAGGAAACTGGTTATATATCATGGCGCATCACAACATTGGACTCTCAGTCATTTCCGGGGCTAACACTTCATGGCTCTGAATTCCAGTAACCTGATTTACACTAACACTCAATTTCCAAGATGTTTCAGGATCTAGGGGGTACATACCACCACGCTAAGTGCTCAGGTTACGAAGATGAATAAGACACAGACCTGAGTCTCAGGGGTCTTACGGTTTAACAGAGGAACTAGCCTTGCAGATTAACAACTCCAATAAACCAAAAGTGCATGTGATAAAAGTATTTATAAGTTCCGAAGGGAGGACAGAGGAGGGACATTTAATTCAGACTCTAATGAAGACATAGTTGCCAAAGAGTTCATACTCTCTGCATTTTCCACTACTAATTTACCTGACGTCCCATAGCAGTAAAGTTTTTTGTCAGTGCTGGAGCGTGGATGGGTTTGCCTGAGAGCAGATCCTTTAGACTTCCGCTATACCACTTAGGGTTGAGATCAGGGCTATCCACAGGGAAGAGATCATTCCTGGGGCTAAAATAGAGTGAGCTATGTGATGAGTGCCCTGGACTGGCTCAGCGTCTTTACAGACTACAGTGAACAAAGTGGCTTCTCAGTAAATGCTTGCTGGTTGAGTGATTTTCCAAAATTCTCCCAAAGAGGATTGTCATGAGGTCCGCTAAGGCGAAGTGCCAAGGCTTTAACCAAGAGTGGCAAGAACAGTCCGTACTTGGTGGATATATCGGATACAGTTATACACCGATAAATACTGAGGATGAAAATTCTTTTTTTTTTTAATATTTTATTTATTTATTTGACAGAGAGAGAGAGAGAGAGACAGCCAGCGAGAGAGGGAACACAACCAGGGGGAGTGGGAGAGGAAGAGGCAGGCTCCCAGCGGAAGAGCCCGATGTGGGGCTCGATCCCAGAACTCTGGGATCAGGCCCTGAGCCGAAGGCAGACGCTTAACGACTGAGCCACCCAGGCGCCCCGAGGATGAAAATTCTTAAACCCAATTCCCTCTTTATTGTTCTGAACATTGTGTCATGGGGATACTAATTTGCTCTATTAAAAATCCAAACTCCAAATAGACTGTTCGGTGAAAGATTTAGTATGAATCATACTATTCCTCCAGCAGCTGCTATGCCCAAAGAGAATTTTGAAAACCAAAAACTTCTTTGTTAATTTGGTATCACCTTCCCTAAAGAAAACAACTAAAAATTTAAAAATGATAATGAAACTACTCATTGCAGTAAGTTTAACGATAAATCACTTGATCAGGCTTTTAGAAAGGAGGAGGGAAGGGAAAAAGCAATTAATTTATTTTTTTCTTCCATAGAACAATGCATAGGTAATAGCCCATTGTGTGTACAAATTACAGTCAAGCTGCAAAAATGCTGTATAATTTTAACATTCTACTAGCCTTTCCTAATCAATCTCATTGATGTTCTTTCCAGGAATAAAAAATGGAAGCTTGGCTTCTTCAACTTAAAGAAAATATAAGATCTCTTTCTGTGCTGCTTAGTTTCTTTGTTATGATGCTTTAATGCCACCAGTATAATTGATTTCTTTCTTCTCGAGTTGAATGCTCATTTTTGACTCCAGAATGATAGAATCCGCTTCTCTGAAGCAGTGATGAATGAGGTCTGTGTACTTTTCTAACTCTTCTGTTTACATCCAAAAGATGCACTTGTAGAAGGGAGCTGCTGGTTGTCAGAAATGGATGCTCATTTTCCACCCTGGTGAAATATTTCCTGACTGCCTCTGTCTCAACCGGAGAACAAGCAGGCAAGACAGTCATCATAAAATCCTAAGGAAGCAGGCAAACATCCCTTGCAGGATTGCCCAGAAAAATCCAGATCAAAACCTGGGAAATGTATCAGTTGCAATGATACATGAATAAGCATTTTTAAACAATTTCTCTTCAAATGCCTGTAGGCCACCCAAACTCACAAAGAACATCTGAAGCCCAAAATTCTCACTGGAGCCAAGCAATATTGGGAATGCTAGGAAGATTATATAAATTTCATTAATTCCTACAATATTCTAGGAAATTGCTGTCATTAATGATCTTCCCAGATGAAAGCAATGTGACTCCATAGCTTGACAGTCAGTCTCAAGGTCCCTGAGCTAGTAACCACTGGGGTTGAGATCTGAACCCACAACCACGTGTCTTCAAAGCCCAGGCTCAACCAAACTATCTCATTGACAAGGATGTGGGGATGACTGCAAAATACAGCCTTTAACACTTGGCTGGGCTCAAAAACACAACCAATGTTTACCTGTCCATTCCACTGCCCCTTGCACCAACGAAGAGACACAATGTATCCTCCCATTAAAAAAAAATCAAGAAGCATAAATAATTATTTTTAATACTTTTTTTGGACTCTGGTGAGATATAATTTGAGTAAATACCACAACAGGCAATGAAACCTAATGTAAAAGGATTTTGTTTTATAGACTTGGCTCTTTGTGAACTTTGATTTTTACCTATTTGCTGCTGATATAATTTGTTTTACTGGCAGCAAACAAATGGTGGGGTGTTGAGAACAGGATGGTACAGCAGCAAAAATGCACGCCTCCTTATTATCCAAGAGAGTGGCTTTTTTTTTTTTTTAAGATTTTTTATTTATTTATTCGACAGAGACAGAGACAGCCAGCGAGAGAGGGAACACAAGCAGGGGGAGTGGGAGAGGAAGAAGCAGGCTCATAGCGGAGGAGCCTGATGTGGGGCTCGATCCCATAACGCCGGGATCACGCCCTGAGCCGAAGGCAGATGCCTAACGACTGCGCCACCCAGGTGCCCCCAAGAGAGTGGCTTTTATAGTAACTCTTCCCTGAAACAAGACTTTTTACTCCTGATACTTTGTGTTAATACTCTATCTCATCGAAAGAGTTTTCTTTCTTTGTCTCTGTCTCCTCGAATCTGTTGCTTTTTTGGTCTGTCACGGGCCTACTCAGCACCAAGAAATTTTCAGCTTATCTCATTTCATCTCCACTAGGAAAGAACTGTCAGGTCTGTTTTCCACTGTACAATTACATTGCCAACAAGAGATAAACTTAAAAGTTAAGCCCAGATACCTCTGATTTAAAAGCCCACAATTTTCTACAATATCATGATGCATTTCTATGATCCCTTCTTGGTTTCTTTGTCTTTATTTCTCTACATAGCCCAGCTTAACTGAATTTCCTTTTATTGCCCTTCTGCCAAAGATAGATCTTCACTCCTATTCCTTCTGTTTCTTTTTACCTCCCCATTCACCCTGCACTAGACCCCACCACCACCCAACCAGCTCTCCATTTCCAGGGCTATGTTATACACCTTTTCATTCAATCAAGCATTCATTCATTAATCCCTTCATTTCATAATTCAACAAATAGCTATGAAACATATATTATATGTCAGGTCCCCTGATGAGAATCACAAAGAATAAGGAAGCACACCCCTTCTATCAAAGAGCTCATTGTCAACCAAGACAAACACACTCTAGTAGAAAGTGTAACCAGTTCTAAATATGCAACGCTAAGGAAGCAAAAAGGCTGGACGTTCCATTTTAGGGAAACAAGGAAGTCTTTTTATATACACATTTTTTTTCCAAAAGTGACAACCTTAACCACTCACATAATTTGGATCTTAAGTAACTTTTTAAAATCTAACATATCATGTATAGTTTCTAATGAGATTAAATATTCTTTGAAATATTCTTTTAATGAGTACATAATAGTCAGTGCATGGATTTATTATGATTTATTTTTAAGTTCTACCCCGGCTGGCTATAGAGGCTATTTCCATTTTTTCCTCTATTAGACTAGTAATGCTGCAATGATTTATCCACATTTCATACTGTCCTTATAAGGTAGATACCTAGAAGTGGAGCCTCTGATTAAAAAAAGGAAATATTGGAAAGTGTCCTTAATACATCTTGCTTAAGTGTTTCCAGACTTTTAAATGCGCATGCCCACTGGTAGTCTGTGAAGGGGCCACCTCCCAGCGCTCAATATTAAGTAACATGAAATTATTAAAATTTCAGTTTAACACATGAAAAAGAATACTTCGTTACATAAATGTATTTGGTTAATTAGGTTTAAAATATTCCCAAGACATATTGGTTATTTGAATTTCTTCCGTTTATTTCTTTGCCCTGGTAGTCTGAGTCATTACTGTTTGTTTTTTTTAAAGATTTATTTATTTTAGAAAGAGAGAGAGTGTGTGAGAGGAGGGGCAGAGAGAGAGAATCTTCAAGCAGACTCCCTGCTGAGCGCAGAGCCTAAGGGCTCAATTTCAAGACGCAGGAGATCCTGACCTGAGCTGCAGCCGAGAGTCAGAAGCTTAACCAACTGAGCCATCCAGGCGCCCCTCATTACTGTTTTTTATATCGATTTATAACAACATCTGTTTGTGAAATGTTAATTTTTATTAGAATCATTTCATTATTTGGCATTTTATTTAAGTGTTGCAGAACATGCTTCCATTTCCATTAAATCAAATATTCCTACAACATTTATTAAAAACACTACTGGTTCCAGATGATTGACTGAGCCAACAGTGTTTTTCTCCCTCCCTCCTGAGTTCCCACTAAAATTATGATACAGCAGTAAAAGAGGAAATAAAATCAGAGGAACAAAAAGAACACAAGGGGAGCATGAGCAGAGGAGAAACTTCAACAGATTTTTTTTTTCTAACAAAAATAAATGAGACATCGGGGCGCCTGAGTGGCTCAGTTAGTTAAGCGTCTGCCTTCAGCTCAGATCATGATGCCAGGGTCCTGGGATCGAGTCCCACATTGGGCTCCCTGCTCAGTGGAGAGCCTGCTTCTCCCTCTCCCTCTGCCTGCCACTCCCCCTGCTTGTGCTCCCTCTTTTAAATAAGTAAAATCTTTAAAAAAATTAAAATAAATGAGGCGTATGTCCAGACTCATCAAAATGTATACATTGGATATGTGCCATTTTGCGGTATATCAATTATAACTCAATAAAGCTTTAAAAAATAAATTAAAAAATTGATGGAAGCATGTTGATAACTGAAACAAACTGGAGGACCCACAGCCTAGAAATTCAAGAGGGGAGTAAGCACCAGAGGAAACCCATCTGCCCAGGAGCCCTCCAGGGAGGGTCGTACTGATTAGAGGAAGGGTGAACATGAACAGGAAGACCACCTCTATTCCCTGAAAAACCCAGAGGGTCAGCCCTACCTGCTTCCCCATGCCCATCTCCAGTAAGAGACAGCTGGGGGTTTATGCCCGCCCAAGCAAACAAACAGAATCTGGAGGACACTGGGCCAAGTGAAATAAGCCAGACTCAGAAAGAAAAAAATCTGCACGATCTCACTTAAATGTGGAATCTAAAAAAGTTGGATAGAGAGAAGCAGAAAGTTGAACTGTGGTTGCCAGGGGGTGATGAGGCAGGTGAAATGGCAATGTTGGTTTAAAGGTACAAAGTTGCAGTTACGGAGGATGTTGCAGTAAGTCTAGAAGTCCAATGCACAGCACCATGACTATAGTTAACAAGAGAGCCATGGGGGGCGCCTGGGTGGCACAGCGGTTAAGCATCTGCCTTCGGCTCAGGGCGTGATCCCGGCGTTCTGGGATTGAGCCCCATATCAGGCTCCTCCGCTGTGGGCCTGCTTCTTCCTCTCCCACTCCCCCTGCTTGTGTTCCCTCTCTCGCTGGCTGTCTCTATCTCTGTCGAATAAATAAATAAATAAAATCTTAAAAAAAAAAAAAGAGAGCCATGAATGCTGGAAATCTGTTGACGGATTAAGTTTTCAGGGGCTCTAACCACACACACACTGCTAACTACATGAGGACATAATCTGTTAATTAGCTTGACCGTAGTAATCATGTCACGATATATATCAAGTCATTATGTTGTATATCTTAAATATATATAATTTTTATTTAAAAACTAAATTATTTAAAAATTTAAAAATGAAGAAACTGAATGAGAGCTAAGGCAGAGAGGAGGTGGAGGAAGAGAGACTGGGGTGGGGGGCAGAACAAGTTCAGGTAAAGTGCACGCCACTGATGGGGTGGGGAGTCACCAGCATGAGCCAGCCCACCGTAAAGTCACAGCAAGAGACTTGAGCAAGCACAGGGTACTCTGTTTTAACATTCCAAACGTCTCAGTTTTATGCAGTGCAACCCAGTCATCTTTGTAGTGGGATTACTTCCATTGGCTTTGATGCTTAGAAAATTCACCTAAATGCATGATCAATATAAGTATTGCTTATCTTTCCTGTAGTATTTTCAGTTTTAAACATTTCACACTTTAATCCCTTGAAAATATATTTTCTAATATATCATAAGATCTAGCCTAATATTTCAAATATCAAATTTTAAAACATCGTTTTTGATGTTTTAAATAATTATGTAAGTTCTTATGTAAACTATGGGATTTTTTTCAAAGCTATTTACTCTTTTCCATTGTACTGTCTCTTGGGTAAGGTGTCAGTTCCAGTCTGCTTTAATTTAATTTTTTTTTTTAAGATTTTATTTATTTGTTTGACAGAGAGAGACAGGGAGAAAGGAAACACAAGTAGGGGGAGTGGGAGAGGGAGAAGCAGGCCTCCTGCTGAGCAGGGAGCCTGATTGACATGGGGCTCCATCCAAGGACCCTGGGATCATGACCCGAGCTGAAGGCAGATGCTTAATGACTGGGCCACCCAGGCACCCTTCACTCTGCTTTAATTTTAACTTCAAAATACCTCTTAATATTTGAAAAATCAGATTCCCCATTATCTCACTTTTTTTTTCTGAAATTATCATATTTATTTCCCAGATTAAATTTAATATCATTTCACCAAAGTCTCCAAAACCTCTCATAATATTTTAATTGATACTGTCTTAAAACTATAAATAAAGAATAGACAATATTAAAATGGTCTTCCTCCTCAGGAATACTCTATGTTTCTTTGTTAATTTGTATATATTTTTTTCCTTATGGTAAAGTGTTGCCATTTTCTTCACATAACAGCAACACATTTTTCCTCACGGTTATCCCCAGGTATTTTTGGTTCTCTTACTACTATGAACTGAAATTTCTCTCTAGTAGTTCTTTTTAGCTGTTTTCATTAAATTTTTATTATCAAAATGTATACACATGCAGAGAGTAAGAGGGTCAAAAGCATCTACAAACCTTGTTACAACTAAGAACCCTCCCACGCCACCCACCTGCACATTTCCTCATTCCTAGGAGCAACCTTCAAAACTCTGAGCTGATTCTTTCAGTTGTTACCTCCGCATTTCTAAACAACCTGCTTACTTACTATTTATTGATTTCTTTCAGTTGTAAGAACTATCTACGGATTCTTTCCCATAAAAAAGTCCAAATTAAGCTTTCATTTACAATCCCTTCACTCTATCCCTCAAAAGTTTTTTGAGCTATAATTGACATATAACATTCTATTCATTTTGGGTACACAACATGATACATATAAATATTTGTATACTGCAAAATGGTCACCACGGTTAAGACTAGATAACATGTCACCATAAATAGTTACAAAAAGTCTTTTTCTTGTGATGAGTACTTTTAAGATCTACTCTCTCAGAGACTTTCAAATATGCCAGACAGTATTATTAAATACAGTCACCATGCTATCATGCATATCATCCCCATTGCTGTCATTAATGATCTTTCCAGATGAAGATCTTTTATAACTTTTGACCCCCTCCACCCATTTTGCTCAATCTCTTCATTTTTACTTGATCAATGTTTACATTGTTATTTTTATGTAAATGTTACTGAGAGCTAAGCAGTAGTTTAACTTTTCAAGGTCAACTTTTTATTCTGACATTATTATTGTCTTATTTCTATTTGTTTATTTGTTTGGTGGGGTTTTTTGTTTTTTTGTTTGTTTGTTTTTTGTTTTTTGGGTTTTTTTTTACAGGAAGGGAGGAGGGCATCATTTTCCATGTCCTGCTCTTTATCATCATCTTCTTTTCCAGTGGTGGGAAATCATCTCAAGATATCAAAAAACATAAAGTGTTCTTTCATGTTCATCTTTTTGGAGAAGTGTTTCCTGGACATGTATGCTCTTCAGGTCTACTTCACGTGTGGTCTCTCCACCTGCAGCTTTTCTTTTGATCTTTCTTGTTCTGTTGAAGATCTTTCTGGTATGTTGGGTTCATTGTTTCCTGGATTCCATTTCTTCCTCCTTCTTGCTTTATTACTGTATTTTTGGCAGAGCACATCCTCTAGTAGGTTCCTGAAGAAAAGGAGGTATTTTTTTTGCCTGTCTATAAATACCTTTACTCTACACTCACACTTAATTGATAGTGACACTGAATATAGAATTCTAAGTTGGAAATTCTTTTCACCCAGAAATTTTGAAGGCATTTCTACAGTGTCTTCCAGTTCCTTGTGTCTCTCTTGAAAAACACTTTGCCATTCAAACTCTCTGTCTTTTGCATAAACTTGTTTTATTTCCTGGGAAAACTTTTAAGATGCCCTCTTTTGAGGTATCTGGGTGGCTCAGTTGGTTAAGTGTCTGCTCTTGATATCAGCTCAGGTCATGATCTCAGGGTCCTGAGATGGAGCCCTGCATTGGGCTCTGCACTCAGCACGGAGCCTGCTTGAGATTCTCTCTCTCCCTCTGCCCCTCCGAACCTCCCCCCCATGATAGATAAATAAATAAACAAACAAATAAATAAATAAAACCTTAAAAAAAAAAAAGAAGAAGATTCCCTCTTTTCCCATGTGTTCTGAAATCTCACCATGAGGTGTGGCTTTATTTTCATCCATTCTGCAGGGTACTCAGTGGGCCTTTCAACTCTGGCATCAGGAGTTGTTCATGGGCCCTTCCATTCTAGATCTTCCTTCATTTTCTTGAATTATTTCATCTTCCTTCTCCTTGTCCATTTTCTCTTTTCTCTTTTTCTGAAACTCTTCTCTGCTGTTGTACTTCCTAGTCTCTTCCTCTAATTCTTTTTTTCTCTCTCTTCTCTTTCCCATCTGAGATTTGACTCTACTTTCTGAGATAATAGCCTAAATTCTATTGTCCGATTGTTCTTTTAAAGTCTGCCTTTCTGCAATTATAGTTTTAATTTCTTAAAGCTTTATTTTGCTGTCAAAATGTTACTTGATTTTACTCCTGTTCTTCAGGATTGGGTGGGTTTTGTTTATTTATTTTTAAAAATATTTTTTTAGGGCACCTGGGTGGCTCAGTCAGTTAAGCATCTGCCTTCGGCTCAGATCATGATCTCAGGGTCCTGGGATTGAGCCCCATATCGGGCTCCGTGCTAAGCAGGGAGTCTGCTTCTCCCTCTCCCCTGCTCCTGCTCATGCTCTCTCTCACCATCTCTCTCTCTCAAATAAATAAATAAAATATTAAAAAATATTTCTTTAAAAATATCAGCATTATTTATAATAGCCAAGATATGGAAGCAACCCAAGTATCCATTGATGGATGAATGGATAAAGGAGATGTAGCATATATATACAACAGAATATTAGTCAGCCATAAAAAAAAAAAAAGAAATCTTGCCATTTGCAACAACATGGAAGGACCTAGAGAGTATTATGCCAAGTGAAATAAGTCAGAGGAAGACAAATACCATATGATTTTACTCATGTGGAATTTAAGAAACAAAACAAAGAAACAAATGAACAAAAAACCTGATCTTAAGTACAGAGAACTGGTGGTTGCCAGGATGGGGGTTGGGGGGAAGGGCAGAGGAGGGGGATAGATAAAGGGGATCAGAGTACATTTATCATGGTGATGAACACTGAGAAATGTATAGAACTGTTGAATAATCATATTAACACCTAAAACAAATTTGACACCGTGTTAATCATACTTGAATTAAAAATTTTATTTAAAAAAATTTTTAAATTAAAAATAAATAAAAATTTCTCTAGGAATAATTTGTTTCTTCCAAGTTCCTTTAATGTTTGTAATGTTTATGGTGGACTCCATCTTTGTGTTCTCTCATATTTTAGACACAAAAACTAAAAATCTTATTGGAAACATTGTGGACACCAGTAGGACCTCTTCACAGTGGAATGATCTGATTGAACCTTTTTCTTTTTTTTTGGATCTCTTCAGTGTTATATTTTTTAGTCTTTCCTGCTGAACTAGTCAAATTCACTAGAAAAGCCTCTTACAGTCTCCTGCCTGGAGGATGTGAACTAACTGGTCCTCTGTCGTCAAGGGGCCACCAGGAGAGAAGAAAGCTGAAGATCTCAACAGAGATACTTCTTAAGGAAGTATCAAAGCTATACGTTTACAGAAGAGTAAAAGCAAATTCTGTGTGTTGTATTACATTTATATGCATTTTAGAAGTATTTACTACTAACCTATATTGGCTTTGGAAATTTAAAAATGTAAATCCCTAAAATTTAAAAATCCCTCATCTAAGATTTGTAAGAAATATCTATTGAATTCTATTTTGTCAGATGCATGTTCATTCACTAACCATTCATTTACCAACAACATGGGGTTCCTGCTATCCGGCAGGCTGTCTGGTAGGCACTGGGGAAAAAAATGAGGTCCTCGCAGCCACGGAGCTGCCATCTCAGTCACAGTGAAATGGAAGGGTCCAGATATTCAGATTGGGTAGTCAGGAAAGACTTCTCAGAGCGCTTGGACATTGAAGCACAGGTTTGGAGCCTGAGTACCATGGTAAATGATGGTGCTATTTAACGAAATGGGAAATAACAGCGAAGGCACGGTTGGAGGGGGCAATAAGGGAAGGGGTCACATGTTATATTGGGGCGTACTAAATACAAGATGTCTATTAGGCAACGTGGTGAAGTCAAGCAAGCAGTCTGATAGAGAAATCTGGAGCTCAAGGGAGATGCCAGAACTATAGACACCAAGTTAGAATTTTTCAGGATAAATTATGTTTGAAAACATGAAGGGAGAGCATGTCACTGGGAGAAGATGAACAAGGATGGAACCCTGAGGACCACCAAGAAGTTAAAGGACTGGAAAGGAGCCAGCAAGAGAGTCTGAGAAAGAGCAACCACAGAAGACAGGAGGAAAAACAGGACAGCGGAAAATAATCAGCACAGTAAAGCAGCGTCTGCAGAGGAAGGAGAGCTCGTCAGTCATAAATCGTCGCACCTGTGGTTCTATGTGATGCTAACAGGTGAGATGTCTGGGTGAGGAGTACAAGGGAATTCCTCGCACTATTTCTGTGACTTGTTTCAGAGAAGAAAAAAGCTGACATTTTTTAAATAAATTAAAAACTTGAGTGTTGAAAAGCCTAAAAAGCTGGGAAAAAGCAAAATTAAATTAAAGAATATTATAATATTCAGGGGCGCCTGGGTGGCAGAACGGTTAGGCGTCTGCCTTTGGCTCAGGGCGTGATCCCGGCGTTCTGGGACCGAGCCCCACATCAGGCTCCTCCACTAGGAGCCTGCTTCTTCCTCTCCCACTCCCTCTGCTTGTGTTCCCTCTCTCGCTGGCTGTCTCTATCTCTGTCGAATAAATAAATAAAATCTTTAAAAAAAAAAAGAATATTATAATATTCAGACAAGCCTTTCAAATCAGTAGTGTTTTCTGTTTAGGCTCCAAATAAAAGTCAATGCGTAAAATTTTAGCAAGTTCCAAATTAAAGAATTAAATGTCCAGGGCTTTACAAATCAAATAAAGTAATATTTACTGAGGATTTAATGCATGTAGATAATCGGGCTATGTGGTAGACGCAGTACATTAATGAAGAAGATGCCATTTCTTGCCTCAATGAACTTCAGTCTAATAAAGAGCCAAGATCAAAAATAATGTGGTAAATTCAACAACTATCAATTCGTGATCAAATAACCACAAATAAACACAATTAAAAGATGTCCGTACTGGGTGACATTGCCAAGTGCATCTCTGTGTCTGCAGGGCCAGCTCACAAGGAGCTGTTCCTGGGGCAGAGTTGTTCCCGCCCAGCTCAGCTGATTATAGTTCCTTCTATCTAATGGCTCAACCCACATCCTTAGGTGATAGCAATATCAGAAGAATAACACATATAGCACAAAAGAAAACAGAACAGCATAAGAAGCATTAAGTATGGATTCTGCAGCCAAATGCCTAAGTTCAGGTCCTAGCACTGTCATTTACCAGCTGTGTGTCTTTGGACTTATAACTTGACCACTCTGTGCCTCAATTCTTTATTTAAAAAGTGCAAATAGGGGCACATGGGTGACTCAGTCGGTTAAGTGTCTGATTTGGGATTTAGGCCCAGGTCATAATCTCATGGGTCTTGAGATAGAGCCCTGCCTCAGGCTCCACGCTCAGCAGGCAATCTGCTTGAGATTCTCTCCCTCTGCTTCTCCCCAAACTCGTGTGCATGCACGCTCACTCTCTCTCTCTCAAATAAATAAATAAATCTTAAAAAAATTTTAAAATGAGAATAATTAAAAGGGCCAAATGAATTAATATGTGCAAAAACCTGGCATGAAATAAATGCTATATAAGTATAGTTACTCTGCATTTCTCTCTTTCTCATACCTGCCCCACCCACAGCAGCCCCACATACACTTACACAATCTTACTGCAAATCCTTTTGATGGTCCTCAAAATGTATTTCCTCGACCAATCTACTTGTCTCTGTCTTCACCACTAACTTGTCAGAGTCATGAGCATCTCTTGCCTGTAGTAGCATAACTGCGTCCCAACCAGTCTCTTTGCCATCTGCGAGCCATTCTGCAAACACCAGCAGAGTATCTTCCTAACACGAAACAGATGTCACTCTTCTAAATCAACCAGCGGCTCCCACGCACTTCCAATCAATTCTAACTTTCTTACCGTGGTCCAAACGTCCTCTGTGGTCTGAACGGTTCCTCGTCTTTGCACGCATGTGAACTCTCTCCCCATGGTCACTACCCTCCAGCAGGGGGCCTCTCCCTGTCCCAGCCTCACTGTCAGCTCATCACTTCCATTGTACCCGTTCTTCCCTTACCTGTGCTCTCCCTTCACCTCTTGCGGGAACCTGTCCCCTTCCTATCACTCATCGCACACAATGTTGGCTAATTCAGCAGCATGTCCCACTTGTGTTCCGGTATTCAGCCTTGCTTCACACGACCCATTACAGGCCTTTAGAACAGTCCCAGTTTATGCCTATTGTTTAAGTATAAAAATTAATAGCCTTCCCCCTTCAATGTCAAAATTCCCAGATTTGAACTAAAAAATGGCAGAGTCACCCTATTCATGGGCAAATCCCAATTCGTGCAAGCCAGCAGTCAGCAACTATGGCCTGATGGTCAAATGCAATGCCTGCTTTTGTAAATAAAGTTTTATTGCACACACTGATTCTAGTGCATGTTGTCTATGGTTACTTTTGTGCTACAACAACAGAAGTAAGTGGTTACAACAGAGATTTCACGGTCTACGGTGCTGAAACAGTCACAGCAGCCCCTGTGCCTTATCCATGGCAGATACATTCCAAGACCCCCAGTGAATGCCTGAAACTGCATAGAACCAAAGGCTATGGTTTTTTTTCCCTATACAAACATACCTACGATAAAAATTATAAAGTAAGCACAGTAAGAGGTTAACAACCACTAACAATAAAATAGAACATTTACACAACATCCAATAACAAAAGTTATATGACTGTGGTCTCTTTCAAAATATCTTATTGTACTGTACTCACCCTTCTTCTTGTGATGAGCTGAGCTGAGGTGAACGACGTAGGCATTGTAACGTCGCATTCGGCTCTACTGACCTAACACACCTCAGAAGGGGAATCACGTTTCTGGACTGCGACTGACCGTCAGTAACTGGAAGGGTGGAAACAAAACCATGGGTGGAGGAGAGGGCTTACTGGATTCTTTTGTCCTTTACAGAAGAGGTTTGCTGACCCCTGTTCCAAGCCAATCAACGTTATCCTATTCCCCCTGCCAGGGATGGGTTCAGGAAGGTGTATAGAACCCAATTCTGGCCAATAAAATGTGAGGGGACATCTAAGAAGAACCTAACAATTTTTAGCTGATCAAAGAGACACAGGGAAAGCTGCTACCCTTCTGTGTTTTCCCGATGACCTAGCTGTGTGGATATGACCTCCTGAACACTGCTGCCATCTTTCAACCTGCCTGACGATGAACCCAACAGGCTCAAGTCACAGCCTGGAGATTTTCAGGGAGGTGGAGCTAAACCCCCAACGTGCCAGGCCCGGGAACTCTCCTATGTATATCTCATTAACCTTAAAAATAAAACTGCAAGGGCACCTGGGTAGCTCGGCCGGTGAAGCGACCGAGGGACTCTTGACTTTGGCGCAGGTCATGATCTCAGGGTGCTGAGATCGAGCCCCAAGTCACGCTCCGCACTCAGTGTGGGCTCGGCTGACATTCTCTTCCTCTCCTTCTGCCCCTCCCTCCTGCTGCTTGTAGTATTCTCTCTCGCGCGCTCTCTCAAATAAATAAATAAAATCTTTTAAAAAATAAAACTGCCGGTTATTTTACCAGCAAAAATGGGTTTATTCGGGAATAGCAGAGAATTGCAACCCCGGATAACCGAACCGCGGTGAAACCATAAGCAAGTCTTGAGAACAAAAGAGAGCAAGGTTCTTCTATGAGAGCTAGGGGGAAGTTGGGAGGGCTGTTAAAAGCAAAAAGTCCATTGGAGTAAACTGGGGGAGTTGCAAGTGTAGTGGCTTTTCATTGGCTGAATTGCGTCAGTCTCTCATTGGCTGGGCTGTTGTGGGGGAGGGGAGAGGGTAGGGAAAGCCTTTCCTCCTCCTGCTGGGATTGTAAAGGAGTAGCTAAAACAGTAGGGACTTGCAAGGTCCCTTTCTTCCTGTTGGGTCTGCAATTGACCGGGAGCGGCAGTGTGCAAGAGCTCCCACTTCCGGCCTCCTGACTCCATTTTAAATGAAGTTTCCTCTTACTAATTTTCACAATCTTATCATGTGAGAGGAAAATCTATTTAAGCGGATTGTTTGTTAAAACCGAAATCATTTTAACTGATAGAAAAATCATGCAACCCAAATGTCACCGCCACACAGAGTCACTAAATTTCCTATTCTTTCTGTCTAACCCCATTGGCCGTCATATTGCCTTATTTTATTTTATTAAGAGCACCTTGAAAATTCTCTGAAATCATTTTTCATTTCTGTGCTTTGTCATTAGCTAACTCTACCACTACAGTGACATTCCCATTAAAGAAGAGATTTCATCTGTATTGTCCTCCCTAAACCTGTCACCCTGTTTACTCCATCACATAGAAACACTTAAAAAAATCTTGCTCAATGAATACATAAAAAAGAAAATTCTGCAAAGGAGGTAGGATTTAAGTTAGGAAGGATGCCAGCAACTGGGGTAGACTGGGAACAATGGGAGTTAGTGGTTTTTCTAGGGAGACATAAACACACTGGTCACGTCCCTGGGTTGTGACCCTGTCCCGCTCCCTCAAGCTTTGCTGCAAGGCTTGCTGAGATTTTGATAGTGGCCTGAGCCCCAAGGGAAGGGATCTGGGAATGGGCTTCCCTGGAGCTGGGGAATTGACCAGCCTGCAGGATAGACTGTTGAAGGCATTGTCCAAAAATCTAACGAGAGTGTGCAGCCATGGTCTTGTGTATTTGAACAATATTAATACCCAAGAAGGTGTCGTATAGTGAGTGCAGGGAGAGAGAAAGAGGCTTAGATAGCTGTCTGCCGACTCAAGAGATTAGTTTCTCTCATTTCAATGACATGTATCTTTCCTGAGCAGGACAGAAAGATAGCAGTTCTCTTGACTCTGGAAGAGAGAGGGTCAGCAAGGGCTCAGCAAGTAGCCAATGCTCCAGCCAAGCAGGGTGAGTTTCTGAGCAGGGCTCCAGAACTAACATGTGAACCAAAATGCAGGGTTCATATGTATAGTCCAAAATGTACGAAATCACAGGGACCAGGTTGGGGCGGGGGCGGGGGGCGTGAGCTCACAGGTCTACAGCACCAGTCCGAGTGTGGATACAGTGGATCAATGAGTATAGGCCCCCTCCAAACTAGAGAGTGGCTACTCAGATCCAACTGATTAATGTCATGTGCAAAAATAAAAGCAAGGGCATTGCTAGATCTGAGCTAGAAATCTGAATATTTTTTGTCTCAGGACCCCAAGTTCTAAATGTTGATAAATCACTTGAATTTCAAACACCACCATGCTACTTACTCATGTGAAGGCCAAAGACATTTTTTCTAAGTCTGAACAAAATAGACTTGGCAGTGGTTAGGCTGAAGCTCAATGAAATGTGGGGGTCCAAGGAAACTCTGCAGGTAGCTAGACTCCAAATCTAGGGAAGCAAGATTGCTCCTTGATGCCAACTATAGGTAGACATGGGGTTCAGGACATACTTTTTTTTTTTTTTTTTGGTCTCTAAACTTTAAAACTTTATTTATGTATTTATTTATTTTTAATTTAAATTTAATTTTTAATTTAAATTTAACTTTTAATTTAAATTAAATCTTAATTTAAATTTATTTTAATTTAAAATTTATTTATTCTAAATTAAATTTAAATTTAATAAATTTATTTTAATTTTAAATTTAAATTTAAATCAAATTTTAATTTTAATTTGACTTTTAATTTAAATTGATTTAATTAAGATACAATGCAACATTGGCTTCTGGAGTAGAATTCAGTGATTCATCACTTATAAAACTCACTGCTCATCACAACTGCCCTCTTTAATACCCATCATCTACCTAGCCCATTCCCCACCGACTTCCCTCCATCAACCCTTAGTTTGTTCTCTATCGTTAAGAGTCACTTATGGCTTGTTTCCCTCTCTCCTTATTTTCTTTACCCCCGTCCCATGTGTTCATGTTTTCTTTCTTAAATTCCACATATGAGTGAGATCATATGGTATTTGTTTTTCTTTGACTAATTTCAGTTAGCATAATACACTCTAGCTCTATCCATGTTATTGCAAATGACAAGATTTCATTATTTTTGGTGGCTGAATAATATTCCATTATGTGTGTGTGTGTGTGTGTGTGTGTGTGTGTGTGTGTGTGTGTGACATCTTTATCCATTCATCTGGCGATGGACATTTGGGCTCTCTCCATAGTTTCACTATTGTTGATAAATAATGCTTCTATAAACATTGGGGTACATGTACTTCGTGGAATTTGTATTTTTGTGTCCTTTGGGTAAATACCTAGTAGTGCAATTCCTGGGTAATAGGGTGGTTCTATTTTAAACTTTTTGAGGAATCTCCAAACAGTTTTCCAGAGTGACTGCACCAGTTTGCATTCCCACCAAGTGTAAGAGGGGTTCTCTTTTCTCTGCATCCTCGCCAACACCTGTTGTTTCTTGTGTTGTTAATTTTAGCCTCTGACAGGTGTGAGGTCAGCCCGGAACCTGTGGCTCAGATTTTAGTGAATCCACCTGCCACCAGCAGAGGACTCCGAGTCTGGTTTAAGTGGCAGATTTGTGTATTGGGGAATGAGGGGTAAGGACTTAAGGCAATGTAAATCCAATTTGTTGTAGAGGAATATTATCAGGGAATGAGACTAATTAAAAGACAGAGATCCGTTTTCCATCAGTAGAAATATAATGAATATGCCGGAGCTTGGCTTACCTAATAGAAATGTCCTCACACAAGTGAGTAGATACACCTGTCTTATTAGCAGGCAGCCTGGGACCAAATGAACGAGAAAAAAAAATACATCATATTACAAATGTTACAATTAAAATTCTCTCTCTCTCTCTCTCTTTTTTAATTGTTACTGTGCTGAGCTGGCCCTACAGTTATGGGGATCAATATCAGGAAGGTTTGGAAATAGTGTCTGTAAAAAGTGAGAGTTGTGAGCTCATACCGTTCCCCCTCAATTCCTAAATTTATTCTCAAAGCTAAAAAGGAATTATTCAGGAACCAGTGCCTCTTCCCTCGTGCCCTCGATCTGCCTGACATCTGCTTATATCTCTATGGAGAAGGAGTGACAATTTTTGAACAGAAAACAGTCTTTGGAACTTGGTCACTTACCATAAAGTGAAAGAGGAGGAAATCAGCATCCGCCCTGCTGAACGCACACACTGATGGGCACCCGAGAGCACACAGCATCGGCACAGAACAAGCCTCCATCCTGCTTCAGCAGGTAACACAACCGGCTAACAAGGGCTGGGGGACACGCTGCCAACAACTACTTAGGTCTTTACTGATCAATTTCAAACCCACAGAAAAAGACCCAGAGCAGTGACTCATGTGTAAACGTAATTACATCGTGAGATCTGAATCTGCTATAAAAGAAACTGAAGGTCTTTCGCCAGGTAAATTCACGCCTCAGGAGATTCACACTGGCTAGCCGATGCTTATAACCTAAGTGTACAAATTCTTTCAGTTTAATTTGTTTCCATACATACTAATTTTTCTTTATCAACACCACCACCATCATCACCCTCATCACCATCAGCATTAATAAATTGGCGGTATTTACGTCATGCCAGACCCTTTACTGAACATTTTATATGATTTTTCCCAATACAGTGCTATGGGGTAGGTATTATTTTTACGCCTCACTTAACAGAGTGGGGGAAAATAAGGCTGAATAACTAAGAACTTGACCAAGGTTCCAAACTAATCCATGACAACATCAAGATTTGAACTTTAGTCTCTGAGATTCATCTTCCCTGGCCCTCCAACTTCAATTTCTTTTCTTTTTTTTTTTAAAGATTTTATTTATTTATCTGACAGAGATAGAGACAGCCAGCGAGAGGGGGAACCCAAGCAGGGGGAGTGGGAGAGGAAGAAGCAGGCTCCCAGCGGAGGGGCCTGATGTGGGGCTTGATCCCATAACGCCGGGATCACGCCCTGAGCCGAAGGCAGACGCTTAACC
The DNA here is from genome assembly GCF_017311325.1 of Ursus maritimus. NCBI lineage: Eukaryota > Metazoa > Chordata > Mammalia > Carnivora > Ursidae > Ursus > Ursus maritimus. The sequence continues at coordinate 26,755,146 of NW_024424897.1, read as the reverse complement.
ACTGTGCCACCCAGGCGCCCCGCAACCTCAATTTCTGATTGTTTCTGATTGTTTCTTCGGCACTCTTTGCCTCGGACACTCTGTTTTGGACTTTCCTCTCCAGCTCAACTCTAAAGTTTATCTCCAAACATTCCCTCTTCCCCCACCCCAAGTCTAGTCCCCAGAGGACTCAGACCACCGGGATCTACCCTACCCAGACTTCCCCTTCAGAAAGAGAACAGTGACAGTGGATAGCCAGTCACAGAATTTCTGCTAATTTTACTTGAAATTTCATACCTTTTCCTCCTGATTCAGTAACTGGCAATAACATATGGAGATCCCACGCAGCCAATGTCAAAATCCAGGAGACCCTGCCAGCTTTTCAGGTCATTATTCTATCTACACCTGGGGCAGGCATTCCAGGCAGCCAATTACAATACACCAATTATGGGGCCCTGACCGAGGACTGAGTCTGACCCATGTTTACGACAGCATGAGGTAAGAGATTTAATGAGAAGTAAGAAAAACAGTTTGCTGTCTATTTCCTCCCTTTCCCTGACTCAGAACCCACTGCCTGATTCCTTGTGTTCAAGCAATGCAAGGCCGGGCTTTTAATGGGCTAGTTGCTGTTCCCGAGGGAAGTACAACTAAGCTGGATCTGGAATCAGTTGGCAGCTAATAAGGTCAGAGTGTGAATGCCCAACCCCAAACGGAATAATAATATATGGTCACTCAGAGTGAGAGGATTAACTTCCCATAATTCACATCATTAAATAATAACAATAAAGCACCAGCAATCTCTGGCCTAATGATGTGTCTGGTTCCTCAAAGAGAGTGAAAAGCAATCCCCAGCCACGAGTCCTTTGGTTCACGCTACGGGATACTGATTGCACTGTAAATACTGATGGTAGATATTTACTATTTGCTTCATTAAGTTACCATAATTTTTCCTAAAAAATTCTGATTAATGAAATTGCTAACTGATCTTCCCTGCTGTTATTCCCTATATTTTTCTTTCTATCAATACAGAGCTGTACATGTGCATACACACACATGCAGACATACAGCTCCTCTTTCCTGCACCTCAAAGACTCTTGCTCATAATTCTATAACCAATATGAATGTCTCTCTTCTGGAAATTCTTCCCTAGGTCCTCAGGTAGAACTCACCATTTCTTACTGCTGAGATCTCAGAACTACAGTCGTACTGAAAACTGCTGTTCTCTTTTTCGCTTTATGGGCAAATCTGTTCAAAGCCACATTAAGACGATAGTTTCCTTTGACATTCACCTGCCTTTGATTCTGTACGTGGGAACCAAAGAACTTAGTATGTCCTAAGTCTGTTTACCAAATAGTAATGTTTATTACCATTTCTTCAAAATCCGCACCCTAAAAACACTGCCCAAACCAGGACTGATCTCCTAATGAAAGATGACATTCTTCATAAGCCATATAAATGTAGTTCAAAACCTCTCTATTTTAAAATTTATATTTACATTAAAGTGAATTGGGGTCTATGTCTTCTCACCATACTGAAACAGAAGGCTAAACATTCTTCTATATTCCAAGCAAATATCTGTGGGACAAATTGTCCGGTTAATAACGTATCCATTGCTACTGTTATACAGGCAAATCATTAAAAATGAAGCATTGCCTTTGTATAATGTTTCTAACGCTTAAAGAATCTGTATTGACCAGCAGAGCTCTGTGCTTGGGGTCACCAAAGAGGGTGTCAGTGCTGGTCAAGGCATCGGAGGCAAGTTTCCATGTGAAGGAAAATTTCGCAGTCCCATTACAGCCCATTCAAGATGATCAGCCAAATTCACATTAGACTGAAAGGCAAAAATGCAAATTCCAGGTGTATATTAACAACAAAGCTATACGTTCTGAGTACCTGCAACGCCCACACTGCCTACCCTGGGCAGGAGTCAGAATTCGGGTAATGTCTCACCTAACGTCTGGGAAAGCCCAAGGGACTCTTCTGTTTCTGATTCTCCAGAGCACTTCCTTCCGACAAGGCTGTATTCATACTGATGAAATTAATTTCTCCCGATCTGTATGATGTTTGGTTAATGATGACCTCTGTATCAGCCATTTGTTGTTGCGTAACAACTATGCGAAGACTCAGTGGATTAAAAGAACCACCATTTATTGATGCTCACAAGTTTTCAGGTCAGCGGGGTGGTTCTGCTGCTGATCTAGGTAGGTCTCAGCTGACCTTGGCTGGGCTTGATCTTACGTCCATGTCAACTGGCAGGGTGGCTAGAGGGTGGCATGCCCGTGACGATCTCACTCACACGCCTGGCAGCTGGCTGGCTGGAAGCTGGGCTGATGCATGTAATTGAGCCATGTGCTTCTCTTTCTCCAGCAAGCCTGGGCCTGCTCACATGGCAGGGTTCCAAGAGAGCAAGCGGAAGTGCTGATGCTTAGCCTTGGATGTGACACACCATGACGTCTATTGTATTCTATTGGCTAAAGCAAATCACAAGTTTAGCTCTTATTCTGCAGCTTGACAATTGTGGTTAACGAGCCTCATCCCCAATGTTGTTGTTTCCATAGGCAATTAAGAGTCAACATATGTAGGCAAAATATATATATATATATATTATTTAGTTCAAATAGACCAAGGTTAAGCTGATTTTGCTGGGAGGATTATAAGAATAATGCTCAAGTGGAAGAAAGAGCCTCATCAAATGTTTCATCTATAGCTGATTCTAATAATAGTGCAAGCGAAAGCAACTGGTCGGAGGGAGTGAGAGGAGGGAATCTGAAGGCATCTCTTTTGAAAAACGCAGTTCTTCTTCAGGAAAAAAGCATTGTATATGCTATCCCCTGGTGGATCTGCCCTATCCTGGACGTTTTGATAAAGAAGATATTTCAGACAGTGAGCACCAGGCTCTAGTTTCAAAAGGGCTGCTTATGAATCTACCCCAGCCGGAAGCGTTAAGCTGAAAGGGAGGCCATGCTGGCCGCAGGGAGACTGGGGAAACTCAAAGACCCAAGTCATAGATAGGCCACAGGGTTAAAGAAGGACGGAGGATGGGCAGGCAGGATTTGGCCAGAGATGATTCAACCCGGAAGAAACGAAGGCAGTATCCTGCATCCATAGTCGCACACCATATTTGCATAGCCCTTGAAAATAAAAGACATTTTCTGCAGAATTTCATAACTTTCTGGTTTTTATCCGCACATCTTCCCTTGAGGACTGTTTAGAGCAAGTTCCATAAAATTTGCTGCATTTTGCAAGAGAGGAAATAAAGGCAAAGAGGTAAAGTGACTTGTCCAATGTCAATCAAATAATCAGGAACAAATTCAGAATTAGGACTTCTCCAGGACTCTTTTTTTTTTTTTTTTAGATTTTATTTATTTATTTGTCAGAGGGAGAGAGAGAGAGCGCACAAGCAGTGGGAGCTGCAGGCAGAGGAAGAAGCAGGATCTCTCCTGAGCAAGGAGCCCGATGTGGGACCCGATCCCAGGACCCTGGGATCATGACCTGAGCCGAAGGCAGACACTTAACCAACTGAGCTGCCCAGGCATCTCAAAGACTCTGCTTCTTAAAGTCACCATTCTTCCAAAAGCTTAGTACATTTCTCAAACATATCTAGTAATATTCCCTCCAAGGAGAATTCCTAAATGTGGCTAATTAAATTCTTAAATGAAGCTAATCCTAAATTCTTACTGTTCATCCCTTCCTTCTTCCCATTCAATCTCTGATCAGCTTTGACCCACTTCCCTCCCACCAATCCTCCCTGAGGCCAGGTAACTGACTCTGGGATACTGCAATATGCCTTCAGCATCTGCTTATTCTGTTTTATTAATTAATTAATATCTAATTCTAAAATTAGACTGGAGTGATACTGAAAACCAAAGAGGACCAATCAATATTAGATGGGGTCATTTGCTATAATTCCCAGGACATTATAAACCTGCTGTTCATTGGTGAACAACGACCATAAGCAAAAGTGGTCCGGCGTGGGTAAACTCAAGCCTTGGAATCAGCTAGACCCCATTCAAATCTTGGACACACCCATTTGCTTATTCTGTGACTTTGGACAGTTATTTAATCTCTCTGACCTTCGGTTCCTTCAGCTACAAAAATGAGTATAATTACCCCCACCTCATAGGATTCTTGGAATACTGAATGATGGATGAGAAATGTAAAATCCCCAAAACAGTCCAATCGTTATTACTTCCTTCATGCAAAGTCAGTTGCAAAACAATCTACAAGATAACCCTTGAGCTCAATCAAATAAAATAAGGGGAAAAATTTGTCCGAAATATTTAAAATAGTTATATATTTTTATTATTTAAACATATCAGAGACATAATGGCGAAATACTTCCAAGTTAGAATACTAAATACTATGCCATTTGAACATTGCACATAAATATTAATAAAGTTATGAAAAAATTAAATGATATAGACATTTCTTCTTCACTGCAGTTTTGATTTATTAACTAAACATCTACGATGGTCTTTTTGATGTGTCCCTTTGGCTGGACTACACTCCCTGGTGTGAAAGCAAAGAAAAACTCACTTAACATGGAGCCCAAAGGCCTGAAGGGGGAGCTTTCTTGCAAGCCCCACTCATCGACAGCCTGCATGACCAGCAGGAAGAAGGAAGAGGAGAATTTGACAGGAGAGGAGATTTTTCACATCAGAATTTCATCTCCTGCTTTGAAGAAAAATTAGGAAGATCCCTGTCTGCCCCAGCAACAATGCCCTGACCACTGTAGCAGCCAAAGAGAAGCCACCGCAACTCTGAACTCCTGGTTTTTCCCAATAAGCTTTTGTTCAGAATAGTCTTCCCCAATTTCCTCCCAAAACCTAATAAAAGCTGACCTTCCTTTTGTCTTTTTCGGTTTTGCCTCTATAGCTTGCACGGTCTGAATTATAATTCCTCTCCTAGCAATGAATAAGCCCATTTTGCTGGTAAAATAACTGACAATTTTAGTTTTGAGGATGACACCAGTTACAAAACCAAACGCTAATCTCGGTGTTGCTGTGAAGGTACAAAGGTAGATGTGATAAAGGCCATAATCAGCCCACAATCAGTCCAAAAGGAAGGGAGATTATCCTAAAAACCTGGATGGGCTTGATTCAATCCACTGAAAGACCTTAAAAGCAGAGCTGACGTTCCCCTAAGGAAAAAGAAATTTTGCATGTGGACTGCAGCTTTAAGTCACATCTAAGAGTTCCAGCCTGCTCTTCCTGATGGGCTCTCTTATGGATGTGACGCTTGCCTAGGCAATTCCTTGTGTGTATATGTATATTTCTATATGTATGTACATACATATATTGTATAAACAATATTATATATATCTTGTGTAAAATATATTGCACATGTATGCATGCGTATATATGTCTGTGTGTAGGTGTGTGTGTGTGTATGAACTTTATGACTTTGTTCTTTTGCAGGTCAAAAGAGATTACGTGGAGACCTTAATGTACTTCGATGTGCTAGAGGCTTCAGCCTGCTTTATCTGGCAAGTACTCGGGAAATGTGGGCACTTAATGAGACTGTGTGATTAACTCTGGCCCCGGGCCCTCTAGGCCCTCACAAACAGCCTGTAAGCATTTTATGAACAAAGATGGGCAATCCCTGTGTCTTGCTGTCCGCAAGAGTACTGGAAACTCCCACTGGCTTTATGGAAGTATGCAATTTGTCTTCTCTCATTTCTTCCCACTTTGTGGATTATGAGACCTCAGTGTCATCTTGCTGCAGGATTCAGGAATAGAGTTTAGGAGAAGTTAAACATTGAAAGGGTACAAATAACCATCCCTCTGTGAACCCAAAGCCTCAGAAAAACAAACTCCCAAGTAATAGGTCCTTGTTCTTTTCATTCCCAGACAAACATAATCAATACCTTCAGGTTTGAGGATATAATCTTTCCTCATTCCCCCACCCCATCTTCCAGACACTCCTATTGTTCACAGAAATATATCCAGCATAATACGGCAAAGAGGCCACGGGTCTGCTTTGAATTGAGCCAAACCATTTCTCCTGCCCAGACAAAGCCAGGAAACTTTTCTTTGTGCACTTTTCAGCTGACGTGCAGCTTCCTATTATGTGAGCAAGCAGGCCGCCATCCATCTTCCTTTGGAAGTTTGTGACGCCGTTCTGCAGTTCCTAATGAACTGGCAAGGCCAATTAAGCACCGCATAGAATATCCATAGCCAATTCACCCAATGAAGACCAGATAGATGCATTAATACTCCGTCTCTGGTAGATGAGAATTATTTGGAAAGAGGACTTTTGTGTTATTTTCGAGCCCTGAGGGAAGGGGTTGCCCAAACATACCAGATCAGTGTCTTTTTTTTTCCCCCTTTAGGGACCTCTTGGCCAACTAGATTCGACTAACATTCACTAAATGTCTAATATATGCTGGGCCCTAAACTAGTCAGTTTCATGTCTATAATGTCATTCACTTATCACAAGAAAGACAGGATGTAAGGATCGCTATGTGATGAAAATATTGGCACTCATAAACTTGCCAAATCATGCAGCTAAAATAATGGCAGGCTAAAACAATGCAGATTTCTTAACACTAGGTCTCATGTTCTTTCCACTCTCTTAGAGCTTTGATGTGTACTAGTGCTTGCATTTAGGGGATGACTGACTTCACTGGATATAGTTCAGAGTGGGTTCCCCAAAATGTCCTCTTCTATGGGTGCTCTCCCGCTGGTTTCTTCTGAGGACTTCCTTTCCCCCTCCTCCACTGGGATTCTTTCCATGGACTTTAGAAACAGAGGCTAAGGTGGGGAAAGTCAGTCTCGCCCTGAATAAATGAAACTGAGCATAAGGAACCTTTGGAGCTGTGCCCGACCTGGACCTGTTCATCCCGAGGAGGATGAAGCCATGGCAGGGAGAAGCATATGCCGCAACAAGAGAGAATATAGCCCTGGCCCCTCTTTCCAGTCTGTTGCTGGCATCAGCCCACCTTTGGATGTCCCCAGAATAGCTCTCCAAATCCTTTTCTTTTGCTCAGGCAATTTCTTTCCTTGGAATCCGAACAGCTCTGATGAACCAGAGAAGTCACAGAACATGCTTGGTCGTTGGAAACTAATAGGGACTATGCTTGGGTTTGGATCAGGATCCTTTCTGAGCCATTGTCATGGGAGAACAAGGCGAATTGTAATAAGACAAAGGGAGTGGGGTCCCTGGGTGGATCAGCGGGTTAAGTGTCTGACTCTTGATTTCGGCTCAGGTCATGATCTCAGGGTTGTGAGATCAAGCCCTGCATCAGGATCTGCACTGGCCATGGAGCCTGCTTAAGAGTCTTTCTCTCCCTTTCCCTCTGCCCCTATGAGGCCCCCTGTTTGCACACATTCTCTCTCTCGAAAAAAAAAAAAAAAAAAAGACAAAGGGAATATGGGCATGGAATTTAGGTCAACCTCGAAGTTAGCCAAAGCCACTGGGGAAACTTCTGAAGGATGGGGAAAGAAGAATTCAAGAATGTGTACCCACAGATAATGTCACATTTATAAAATGAGAACACGATGGTTCATTATAAAATGCACAAGATGGTCAAAGAGAAAGAGGAGTCATGGATAAAGAAGTAGAAGAAGAATCAGGATAGTGCTGAGTCATAGGAATTAATGAATGCATTTCCAAAGGGGAAAAAATCTTCTACAGCAACCAGTGCAGGTGAGAGAGTGAAGGAAACTAGGGGCCATTTCTGACCCATAAGAAAGCTTGTTCATAAAAGACATAGGCACAGAAATCAGATTGCAGCGGGTTACAGAGGAAGCAGGTGGTAGAAAAGTTGGTGCACTGAGTGCAGGTAATTATTTGATAGAATTTTGGTGGTGAACAAAATGAAAAGAGGGCAGTAGCTTGAGGGGATAACAAACTGTGATTTATGTGTTTTTAGCACATGGGAAAATTCTAGTGACCTATTCGCTAAGGAGAAAGCACATTCATTTCCCTATAGTAACAGTCTAGCAACACATGGCAGAGACTGGTAATATGCCCACAGTACCCATTCTCCCCTTCTTCCTTTTAGTAATAAACCCCTTCTACCATCCTGTGTATCAGCAAGACACAAGGCCGCCCAGCTAGATGCTACACATCCCAGGCTCCCTTGCTGCAGCCTCCCATATGCCAGTTCTCATCAATGATGAGATAATATGTGCAACTTTCACATCCTTTCCTTAAGTAAAACTTTCTTGCCCTCTGTGTGAGTTCTTTCCCTTTTTCCATAAGCTGGCAAGTGTACTTGCTGATGGACTAGCTCAGTCAGCATTCGAAGGAATGGCAGGATAAGAAAGAAGGAACTTAGGGCTCTGATGGAGCAAAGCTGCCCATCTGCTCCCCACTTGGCAACCCATAGACTCCTGGACCGCCATGAAGGGGAAAGAGAGAGAGAGAGGAGAAAAAGACAAGGACAGAGACTATCATTCTTGAGTAACTATTTCGTCTTGGGGTCTACATTTCAGAAGTCCTTGCCCCAACATGTACCCCTATCAAAGAGGAAAGCTGTAATTATCTTACGTGGTTTTAACAAGAGTCTGTCTCAGGGAAACAATCAAAAAAACTAAGAGGCAGCCCACGGAATGGGAGAATATATTTGCAAATGACACTACAGATAAAGGACTGGTATCCAAGATCTACAAAGAACTTCTCAAACTCAATACACGAGAAACAAATAAACAAATCAAAAAATGGGCAGAAGATATGAACAGACACTTTTCCAATGAAGACATACAAATGGCTAACAGACACATGGCAAAGTGTTCAAAATCATTAGCCATCAGGGAAATTCAAATCAAAACCACACTGAGATACCACCTTACGCCAGTTAGAATGGCAAAAATGGACAAGGCAAGAAACAACAATTGTTGGAGAGGGTGTGGAGAAAGGGGATCCCTCCTACATTGTTGGTGGAAATGCAAGCTGGTACAGCCACTCTGGAAAACAGTGTGGAGGTCCCTTAAAAAGTTAAAAATTGAGCTATCCTATGATCCAGCCATTGCACTACTGGGTGTCTACCCCAAAGATACAGACGTAGTGAAGAGAAGGGCCATATACACCCCAATGTTCATAGCAGCATTGTCCACAATAGCTAAATCGTGGAAGGAGCCGAGATGCCCTTCAACAGATGACTGGATTAAGAAGTTGTGGTCCATATATACAATGGAATATTACTCAGCTATCAGAAAGAACGAATTCTCAACATTTGCTGCAACATGGACGGCACTGGAGGAGATAATGCTAAGTGAAATAAGTCAAGCAGAGAAAGACAATCATCATATGATTTCTCTCATCTATGGAACATAAGAACTAGGATGATCGGTAGGGGAAGAAAGGGATAAAGAAGGGGGGGTAATCAGAAGGGGGAATGAAACATGAGAGACTATGGACTATGAGAAACTGAGGGCCTCAGAGGGGAGGGAGGTGGGGGAATGGGATAGACCAGTGATGGGTAGTAAGGAGGGCACGTATTGCATGGTGCACTGGGTGTTATACGCAACTAATGAATCATCGAGCCTTATATCGGAAACCAGGGATGTACTGTATGGTGACTAACATAATATAATAAAAAATCATTAAAAAAAAAAAACAAGAGTCTGTCTCAGTGACCACTGAATATGATTGCACACATGGAAAACGTTGGGAGGACTCGGTCTGGCAGATCTAGACCAAGTACTATAAAAATATGGCTATTTCTTAGCTATAGAATAAGTCTGATTTGGGACATCATCCTTCTGAAGAAGTAGATTATTGACTTCAGAGAAAGAGAAATAGAAAATGTTTAAAAATCCACTAAGTTGATTTATAAATGTCCAGGGCAATTGGAAGAGGCTTTGCTAAGAGTGGCAAAGACTCCATTCTGATGTTGGTTATGGAAGTTGGTTCTTGCAAGTGATAGAATCAGACCTCATGAGCTTAGGAGATAACAGGGATTTATTGGCTCATACAACCAAAAAAAAAAGGGTCAGGGATAAAACTAACCTCCATGAGAAAGAGAAAGCTTTCCTTCTCCTTCTCCATCTTTTTCTCCTTCTTCTTCTCCTCCTGTTTCTCCTCCTTCTTCTCCTTCTTCTTCTTCTCTCTCTCTTTCTCTCCCACCCCCCCACCCACCCCAACATTTATTGCAGGTCAGCTTCTGTCTTTGACAGAAGCTTTCTCCACAAGGCAGAGAACCTGCACAAAACAGCTTCTGAACCTCATTACTCAATTTCACCTCCTGAGAAGACCTGGGATTTCCTCTCCCAAGCTTAAAAGGCCTTGGAAAAGGATTCAGACTGGCCTAGCTTGGCTCAGGTCTCCAACCATGGGTCAACAAATCTTGGCAGGGAAAAGAATATCTAAGAAGATGGTAATTCTCATTTAATGATTTATTCAATAATTTACATTTGAAACCAAGCGCACGACTCGCTCCAGAAAGCTGACCAGAGCCTTTGAGAAAGTTTGATACTGTTTATTCCACTTCTCAGAACTCACCTCTTACAGTAAATAAAGTGTATGCTCCTGAGAAAGAGCATGCTTGTCTGCAGATAACCTAGAGGATTCTCTCTCGGTCTGCTATTTCCTGGAACAAGGACATTAAACGAATTTGTAGAAATCAAGCCCTCATTCATTTATTTGACCATCATTTATGAGTGCAGACTTCCTGTTAGGAAAGAGCCAAATCACAGCCTGATAAATATGGGAATAAATGAGTTGAACTACCTGGAAACAAGGGCCAAATGAAACATGCGTGGCATTCGGAAGGGCAACTGCTGACAGTTTTGTGAGACAGAAGTCTCCCCCAAACTGGAGGAGATAATGCTAAGCGAAATAAGTCAATCAGAGAAAGACAATTATCATATGGTTTCACTCATTTATGGAACATAAGAAGTAGGAAGATCGGTAGGAGAAGAAGGAAGAAGAAAGGGCGGGGGGTAAACAGAAGGGGGAATGAACCATGAGAGACTATGGACTCTGGGAAACAAACTGAGGGCTTCAGAGGGGCGGGGGGTGGGGGAATGGGATAGGCTGGTGATGGGTAGTAAGGAGGGCATGTATTGCATGGTGCACTGCGTGTTATACGCAAGCAATGAATCATGGAACATTAAAACTAGGGATGTACTGTATGGTGACTAACATAATATAATAAAAAATTATTATAAAAAAAGAGTAAAAAAAAACCACTGTCGATATTATATGTATTATTAACACTAGACCTCAAAAATGAAAAGATAATGTGAAAAAGAAATTTATAATTATTTACATGTATAATGAATGATTCATGCCTTGATAATGAAGAGGCAGCAATACAATTGCTTCATGGTAGCTAAGCCTACCCGGTAATGAATGAATCATTATAAGATTTTTATGGCACTTAGTGTTACAGTAATACTCATGATACAGTATTGGAAACATTACATTCAACATTTCTAGTCTATGGGGTTTGTCTGTGATTTTTTTTCAAATTGGCCAGAAATCTCCAAAAACAATATATTTGTTGAAAAAAATCCACTTATAAGCAGACCTATACAGTTCAAACCTGTACATTTAAGGGTCAACTGTACCTATCTATGTATCTGATTTTGTATCTGTCACCAAAAAATTTCTGCTGTGATATCTATGTCTGTGCCAGTGTTTATGTTTATATCTACATCTAAATATTTCTGTATCAAAAAAAAAAAAAGAAGAAGAAGAAGTCGTCTTCCCCGACACCCGCCTCTTTGGGGCCCTAAAAACAGGAGCTGATGACCACAAAGCTCCCCGCCCACTGGAGCCAGGCTTTGGCGATGCGGAAAGGACCCCCTGCGTTGCCCCATGGTCAGCGCTGCCTAGAAGCTCCATGTTCGGATCAGGATCTGCACCCATCTTTTTCTTTCTTAGTCGGTGGTACAGTGGGACAATTCAAAGGGAGCTCCTCATCCCATAAAACGGCCTCGGTTTGAAGCTGAATTAGGACTTTCAGATCCCAGCTTCCCCATCTTCTCCACCTCAGGGGAGTGAATGTC